>NC_143456.1:2929500-3243000 GCF_987193195.1 Phasianus colchicus
CAAGGGAGAAATTACAAGTCTCTTCACTTTCATCCCAAGTTTCCTGCATCAAGAAAAGGTACTGAGAAGTTATGCAGAACCTTACTATGCTTTTTTTGGTTGCTTCAGGGTTTTTTTAACTCAAAGTGAGACCTTTAAGGAAACTCCTCTTTGAATCGGTGTACTTACACAAGCAGCACTGGATAAAAACTTTGCCACTTACAGAAGGTCAAAATGAAAAAATCAGATACCCAAATCTGGAAAGGATTTAAAAGCTAAATCCAGGTTACATGCTCCACTTCAATATTTACCTCCATCCCTGACTTTCCTCCAAACCTCCTCCAAAACAACAATGTATAGCATGCAAGAGCACATGGATAGCTTGATTTCCTAGGGGCTCAGATGTGTCTTGCAGGAACCCTGGAAACTAAGCACTTGCACCAGGGGAAGATCCCACCCCAAAGCAGTTCCTCTTCCCAAGGGTGTCAGGAATCTAATTTTGAGATACTATTCTTATTCAAAATTCCTGGTGCAGATAAGTATGCTGGCAGCCATACCCAAGTGAGCTTTATTTCTACCTCCTTACCTTTGCTGTCTGCTGGTACTCCTGCAAAATGCAAGGAACGGTTTCTTTTTAGCATGAAACCCATGGAAGTATGAATTGAAGCAGGGAGGAAGCAGAGGTTTGATTGTTTTCTGCTGGTGGATGGGAACCCCCTCTCTCTCAGTTGGACTTGATGATCCTTGAGGTCCCTTCCAACCTGAGTAATTCTATGATTCTAGGATTTTATGAAAGAGGTACTGCTTTCCAGTGTGCAGTATTTGGAAGATCTAAAGATGTATTTGGCTTTTGGGCCCCTCACTACAAGAAGGACATGGAAGCACTGGAGTATTTACAAAGAAAGGCAATGAAGATGTGAAGCAGAGCACAAGTCTGAGGGGGAGCAGCTGAGGGAGCTGGGATGGGTCAGTGTGGAGCAGAGGAAGCTCAGGGGAGACCTCACTGCTCCCTACAACTGCCTGAATGGAGATTGTAGAAAGGTGAGGGTCGGCCTCTCTGCCACGTAACATCAATAGAACAAGAGGTGAGGATGGTACGTTGTGCCAGGTGAAGCTGATAGGTTGGATATTAGGAAAAATTTCTTCTCAGAAAGTGTGGTGATGCAGTGGCACAGCTGCCCAGGAAGGTGATGGAGTCATTGTCCCTGGAGGTATTCAAGAACTGTGGAGATGTGGCACTGAGGGACATGGCCCAGAGCAAGCACAGGCATGGGTTGATGGTTGGACTAGATGATCTTAGAGGTCTTTCCCAACCTTTATGATCCTATGATTCTATGACATGTTTGTGTAAGCTCTGCACAAGGAAAGGCATCACAAAGAACAGCAGTAAAGAGAAAGCAAGAGATCTACCCTTTTCCTAAGCCCTTGAGTCCTTTTCCATCTTGACTCTGCCTACAAAGAAGGCAATCCCCTGCAGTCACACTGCTGGGCACGTTCCCAGTTCCCCATGCTTCTTCTGAACTCCTCAGCTGACTTCAGATACACCTGAAAGACAAATGAAGGCCCCGGATGTATCTACATGTTTGTGAATTCCATCAGAACAAGTAGCTGGGTGCAAAAAATTGGGCAATGAGCAAGTCTGTGAGGGAAAGGATCCAGGCGAGAGGCAGGAAGGCCAGGCCTCACCACTGTTCCGTGTATCTGTGGTGTGCTTCCACTTCACCAGCCATGAGTCCACAAATTAAAAACCGTGGCTTGGTAGAACAACAATTTATAAATAGAAAGGCCTATTTCCTGCAAAGATATTGTGGACTGAGTATTGGAAACTAATTAGTAGACTGAATCACCAGAAAAACTGCTGCCTTCCTGTTACTCATGAGATGTTACTTTTCTATCACTTCTCCTTTGGCTCTGTTGAACAAGGCAGTCCTGTGGGTGCTGCACAGCCCCTCCTTGTTTGTATTTCCTTCATTTTCCAATAAAATGCAGTAAGTTAAAGGACAAAGCCCTTCATTAACCATTCCTGTAACAGCACCAGCTGCTGTGCATTGCTATTTTCTTACAGATTATATGATTGTGGGGCAGGAAGGTGGGAACGCTCCTAAAATGCTTTGCTAAAATGACTCCTCCATTCAATGCAGCTTGCAAGCAGAGTTTCCCACTTAACCCACAGAGTCATAGAATGGCTTTGGTTGGAAGGAACCTTCGAGATCACCCAGTTCCAACCACCCTTCGTGGGCTGGTTGACCCCCACCAGCTCAGGCTGCCCAGTGCCCATCCATGGCCTTGGGCACCTCCACGGATGGGGCACCCACATTTTGCTGGGCAGCAGTGTCAGGGCCTCATCACCCTCTGAGTAAAGATTTTTTTCTTAACATCTAGCCCTTCTGATATATATAACACGCAGCATCCACTCCAGACAAACTCTTGTACAAGCTCAGCAGTGCTGTGTAGGGATGGGAACCTCAGGGCTCAGACTGGAGACACGGAGAGGAAATGATTTGGTTCAGGCAGTCACCACACAGCCTGCTGATGGTTCACCTGGAGAGCTGCAGCGAGATCTGCCTGCACCGTGTCCTGGTTTCAGCCAGCAGAGAAATGCACTCCAGTATCATTGCTATATGACCATGAGATAGACACATTAAAGCAAAAGATGATCAGTTCCCCAAGTTCTCCAAGCAGTTTAGATCCAAAATTGCAGAGCTGGGAGCACCTTTCCTGATGGCTTGCTATGAGAGCACGCAAGAAAAGCGTTGTTCATTTCAGCTCCTAGAAAAAAAGCCAAGTTCCCAAGGGGCTGCAACACATTGTTTCTCCTCGGAGCAACTCTGGCAGAACTTTACAGCTATTTATTATCTCTGTGGGTATACAAAAAGCATGGCTGTGATAGACCCATACAGTAGGCCATGTCAAATATTGGAGGGTACAACCCTGGGACAACCCTGGGGCAACCGGGAATCAGAAAGGTGATCCTGAGAAGGGCAAAGATCTCTTCAATTGGACAGGGAATGATGGGCTACATCAGATTATGTGGATGACCTACACTCCTCTTTGGCCAGCCTCTTCTAGCTGTGACCTTGGGATGTCCCCAGGAGCCATCACCACTCACTGCAGTGAGCCAGCTGAGCAACACTTGCTTAAACCTTAATTCCCTGGAGAAACCAGTGTGACAAGATACAGCACAGTACTACAAAAACACCATGGCTATGCAAGGCAGTTCAGAGAAGGCAGAGTTCTTTTATTCCCAAATTAACTTTAAAAAAAAAAAATCCATTTCACTTTCCACATCAAAGATCATAATCTCCATGTAAAAGAGAGGGTTGATGAAAAAAGAGGTACTTAGAAAACACATTTTAAAATTTAAAACACTAGTAACACTGATTCGTCTTGCTTGTAAAGAAGTCAGGCTTTTTGTCTTATAAAGTACTCCAAGACCTCATTTGCAAACTACCACTGCTAGCTACTCTGTTTTTTTGCAGGCTGCTCACTTACTCTTTAGGGATTTCATATTCTTCTAAATTTTGTAAATGGCCACTAAAGTGGAGATGAACATTATAAAATACATTTCAATCACCCTCACAATTTAGGCTAATTCATTGGCAACCGTACAAAATGCTATTTACAAGGTACTTCCATCAGCTGGTATCTGGCATTAAGTCTTTTGAATCAATCTACCATCATTTTCATCTCTTATTTTTCATACAAGGGAAATTATTGATCGAAGCTTTTCAGTCTCATTTAATATACTGGAATAGGCTTTAAATTTTCCCATGTAAACCTCAGTGGAGATTAGCAACTCTGTCTTGCTTAATGCAACACAAATCAGTCTCCCTGATGAGACCACAATAGTGTACATGACATCATGACCATTTTACCAGTTGATGGGCCCTCAGACAAGCACCTGCCAGAAACCCCCCAGGGCCTCAGCTCTGGAGTTGAATTTGAGCTAATAGGCAAGGTTGGTGCTTTCAAGAGAAGAATGGTGTCTTTATAGAGTTGTTTAGTTGGAAGGGACCCCTAAAGGCCATCTGATCCAATGCTCTGCAATGAACAGGGGCACCCACAGCTCCATCAGTGCTCAGAGCCCCATCCAGCTCATCTCTGAGGCCATTCCAGAGTAGCACCCAGAGTGGATTTCTGGGGAGGAAGACGTCCTCCATTGCTCCTATCAAGTCTGCATTCAGTGTTTGAATCCCATTCAATTTTGCATTCGGTTGCTATTGCAATGGGCGTATTCAGAACGCTATAGATTAGATTTGTGTATGTTGAGGGCAGAAAGCTTGGCTGAATTTTGATGAACTCATTCTTGAATAAATAAGCAAAACACCACAGAATAAGATACTCAGCCAGCTTCAATAAATACATATGGTAGCAAAAGAGCCAGCTAGACGAACAGAACGAAGCACTGGAACAAGCACTGATGATTTTGTAATGACTCTGGCAGCTTTCAGCATATTGGGTACTACTGTAAAGAACAATATGTAAATGCCTTACTCCAGTTTACAGTACAAAGCAAGTTATGTTACCAAAGCAGCAGTCAATGGGCAACACAGTGCAGTACAGGCACAAAGCAAATGTTGTCTTATGCTGAAGACAGCCAAACCCGATACAAGATAAAGGTGCTTTGGGCTGCTGTGGCATCGAGGATGATGCACTTGATGCAAAACAAGAGGGAACGAATATGCTCACTGCTGAACTCCTAGCAGCCCATTTCATGGACTGATTTGTGTTCAGGCTGCTATTTTCAGTATGTTTTTGTGCTTACAGAGAATAATCATAGGATAAGTAGAGCAAGATAAGTACATACGCTGCCATTGTTTTCTTGCAGCATAATAGCAGCATCAATGAGCCTGAATGCAGCCCAATTAGCATACAGTAATTAGAATCACTGCTGCTTTTTCATTCACTCTTGCACACCATGACGAGGTGTTGCTTGCAGTGTACAGTGCTGCAGTTGTACAGATAATGCCAATTGTACAAAGCATGTATCTCATTCTTCCAAAAGAAACCAGGGAGACATTCAATCACCGTAAGCTGCTAAAAATCTCCATTTTGGCCTGGCTCAGGAAAGTTTCCAGCTTACCTAAAGAATATCTGAGCACACGCTTTGTTCCCCAGGGGTAAGCACACCTGTAATACACGCTGCCTTTAGAGGCAAATGGAAGATTTAATGAAAAATCTAATTTTCTAAAGGCTTGGTAACAGTGGTTCAAGAAGCCCTGTGCAATTGTCCTGTTCTGCTACAGGAGCAGATGGCAGATATCTGGAGATGGCTCCTCCAGAGCAGCCAGTAAGCAAGCATTTACTGAAGTGCGGGTGGCTGTGGACTATTTATAACCCATCCACCACTGAAGAGTCTCTTAATGCTTCTCCAGACTTAAATGGCTAAATTTTATGGCCCCTTTACGGCCCATTTCAACAAAGCAGTTAAACATGTTCCAGGACTGGTATCTATATGTAAATAAAAGGAAGCTGTGCTTAGCTGGGACCCAGGTTCCACATCCCCATGCCAGACTGCATGGCCTCGAGCAAAGCAAAGCCATTGCTCGTGCCACATGTGGGGCTGTGCTCACCTAACAGCATCCCTTTGCCCTATGCAACCCATCCTGCAGCACCTGAAATGGGAAATAGGAAAGTGCAAATCGTGGGCAGCATCACTGCCTGGCTGGCCAGGAGGGACACCCAACCCCATGCTCTCACACCAACCACGCACAGTTGAATTAGGATTGATGCCAAGGCTGGAAGGAAAGTCAGAGGTTAGTAGACTGGTTCCGAGCGTTTCAAAAACCAGCAGGCTTTTAAAAACATGTTTTGTTCTCATACCCTGCAGGAGGTGATCTGATAAGGCAGGGTGGAGGACATGGTGTTTTTTGATGATACAGCAAGGAAGGGCATGCAAGGCGAAGCATTACATAAGATGTAGGTTTTGCAAGCTTTATAAAGACTCTCTTAGCACTTGTTAGTGGCAGGAACCTCCTATGTACCAACGGTTCTGAAGCAGGAAGGATGGAAAAGTGCCTTCCCTTTAAAGAAATGGGCTGTGAATGTGCTGTCAATGCCTGTGATTCTTTTTATTGATTTACAGTGCGCAAGCCATAAATCATTCTAACTTTTACTGAGCGTATAACTATGCATCACCGTGTCAGGGAAACTCCTCAGATTTTAAGGGGGATGTGCAAGAAAACAGACTTCTCTTTCGTCAACTGAGCTAGATGAACTGCAATGGCCAAAGCCAGATTTAGCAGACAGAGTGGGGTGGATACATACAGACAAACACTTAATTTGAACAGCTGCCATATCTGCTGCTCTTTATGTCTTCCAGGATTAATCTCTGGCTGCAAGGGGACAGATGCAAGCCATTCTTTCTTTGGCAAGGATTGCACAGTAGTGTGCTTGCTTCAGGCAGACAGATCCCTATGCACACACGCACACACACTCACACACACAAACATTTTGTGCCAGGGCTCTGGCTGCAGCAGAGCCTTTGAAAGCACTAAGCCAGGAGGGACCAGTGTGGCAGGAGTGATGCTGTTAGTGCAGCAGGTGTAGCAGCTTCCCAAAGGTGGAACTGTAGCAAGACACACAATATTAAGATAATTTAAGTATCAACCATGTTTTACAACAGATTTCAAGAGAAAAAAATCTGTGTTTAATGAATTCATAGTTCAGTTCCCAGCCAATTTCAGATTAAGAAAGGATTTCACCTACTTTTCCCAGCTCTTCAGAAGAAGCGTATCAGAGTTAGAAAGCACAGGCTTGGTTCATCCACAGCATTGAGCAGCTACGTTCTTGCTACAGAAATCTTACCTGGTGGCCAACACTCAGCAAAAGACACCCACAAAATCCATCTGCTTTCTGCAGAACTCCCCTAGGCGTGTTACTAGCAAAGTCACAAAGACCTCTGCAGTGGGAGCAGCAACAAGTCACAAAGCTTTCGGGGTGCCACGCAACACTGAGAGCAGTGCAGAGCTCAGCCCACCCACAAAGGCAGCTTGCAGAGCACCATCTACTGGCACTGAGACACCTTCTTCCCCTGTAGGCCCTGTCATGCTTGGGTTGGTTTTTGTTTTAAATAACCCTGCTGATCTGCATCTTCAAGCATCTCCTTCTTTGTATGCTAATTTAAGCCCCAAGGCAACCCCCCATTCTTCTTCAGCACAAGACACACACACCTTCTGAATGCAGTCAGATCATGTGCGCCTTAGAACAGGTGTAAAATTAAGGGTGTGATTAAGTGCTTTGCTGCAGAAAGACTGCTTGCTACATGAGCACGGGGCTTGCTGAACTGGGGCCTTGCTGCTCAGAGGTGTTCTGATTAACCATCCCCACCTGAGAACACCACTGAGGCTCCAACAAGCAGTTCTCCGCTAGAGCAAAGCCACTGGGATCATTCAGTTCCTTTTTCTTGCTCAGGTTTGATCACTGACAGGGCAGAAATTAATTTCCTATAAACACAGGCATATTTTTTTCACTACCTTGGCAAATGCTGTTGTAAAGAAGCCATTACAGAAGCTGATCTTTATGATGCGTGACTTTGGTTTGTCCCAATGGGGGATATTTTATGAGGCATTTACATAAACATATACAAATCAAAACGGCCAGCTGTGCTCCTCCTGCACCTGCAATGTATAGATATTTCATCTAACCTAGGACTGTACAAATGGCCAGCTGAGGTAGGGTTGAGAAGAATACCTGGGATGGGCAAACTGAAGTGAGGTCTGATCATAGAATCATAGAATCACTCAGGTTGGAAAAGACCTTAAAGATCATCGAGTCCAACCATGACCTAACCATACTACCCTAACAACCCTCCTCTAAATCATGTCCCTGAGCACCACATCCAAACAGTTTTTAAGCACATCCAGGGATGGTGACTCAAACACCCTCTGGGCAGCCTATTTCAGTGCTTAACAGCCCTTTCTGTAAAGAAGTGTCTCCTAACATCCAACCTAAACTTACCCCGGGTGCAACTTAAGGCCATTTCCCCTACAGCAGGACTGATGTGCATCCCTGATCCCAAGGTTTTGTGTAGCACTGACAGCAAGCTTGCTCTCTACTTGGGTGGTATCAGGACTTGACTTTCCGTCTTCATTATCTTGAATTAAGTGCCTAGATCCACTTCTTTACCCTTTAAGCCAACACACATTTACTCAGCTCAATCAACTTGGCCAAGGGCCAGAACAGACTCAGAGGCAGAAACTGAGACTTTGACTCCTGTCTTGCTGCTGTTATATAGAATAGCAGAATCATAAAAGTTGGAAAAGACCTCTAAGATCATCTAGACCAACCATCAACCCAATCCACCATGCCCACTAACCATGTCCCTCAGTGCCACATCTATCTTTTTCTTGAACACTTCTGGGGACAATGACTCCAGCACCTCCCTGGGCAGTTTGTACCAATACATCACCACACTTTTTGAGAAGAAATTCTTCTCAGTGTCCAACCTGAACCTTCTGAACCTCCCCTGGCACAACTGAAGACCATCACCTCTCATCCTATTGCTGTTACCTGGGAGCAGAGGCTGACTCCCACCTCTCCACCAGCTCCTTTCAGGCAGTTGTAGGGAGCAGTGAGGTCACCCCTGAGCCTCCTCTGCTCCACACTGACCCATCCCAGCTCCCTCAGCTGCTTGCCATCAGACGTGTGCTCCAGAGCCCTCACAGCTTCGTTGCCATTCTCTGGACACGCTCCAGATCTTTCATGTCTTTCCTGCAGTGAGGGACCAAAACAGAACACAGCACTTGAGAAGTTCTGAGTTTCCTCCATCTTCACATCTTCATGTCATTCACCTTCTCAATCCCTATCTCCCACTGGATCCCTTCTCTTTCCCCTCACTGGCATTAGCCCAACGATCACCTCTTTCCCCCTTTACACTTCTGTTTTCTTTCCAAACATCTCAGTCTTGGGCAGCTGATGTTGTGCACACACATTCATTTGCCAGGATTCATTCAACTCAAACAGCAGCTCCAAGTACCAAAATCACTTATGCTGTACCCTCAAGCCAGGGTTGTTCCAGCACTGCATTTTGTCCATCCTTTCTATTCCTCTTGTAGGAGATGAGGGAAAAACTGCCGACTCAGCTAAAATCAGGAGCAAGGGGAAGGTGTCTCTGAAGGCCAGCTGTCAGGCCAGGCTTAGCGGCTGATTGAGCTGAATTAAGTTCTCTGCCTCCTGTTTATTTCTTTAAATGACAGAAGGCCTCCTTGTACTTCCTGGTCAGGCTTGTTAAGCTCATGTCTGGCAATGATTTGTATTGATTTGACAGGCTTGCTCATGCTCACAGATCTGCTCTGACCACTGAGAGTTGCTTAATTACAACAAAGAGACAAAGAATTTCTGGGAACCTGAAAGATCTATCCCAGAGGATCTGTGAATAAGAATTAATGCAGAAAAACAGTGCCATTCTGCAAAGTTACATCACAGCTTCCTCAAAGGGAAAGCAATTACTCCAAAGAGCAGTAAGCAAGGGGAAATGGTTTCAAATTAAGAGGGGGGAGATTTAGATTAAATATAAGGAAGAAGTATTTTCAGTAAGAGTGGTGAAGCAGTGGAACAAGTTGCCCAGAGAAGTGGTGGATGCCCCTGATGCCTGGGGACACTGAAGGTCAGGCTGGATGGGGCTCTGAGCACTAATGGAGCTGTGGGTGTCCCTGCTCATTGTGGGGGTGTTGGGATAGATAACCTTTTAGGGTCCCTTCCAACTTAAACAATTCTGTAATTGTACAGAAAACTTTCCATTAGGTGATCTGATAGAGATGCTGTTTTTCCCCTAATAACAAAGATAGCCACACTACCTTCATGTCCCAGCCATGGTGCACCCCCCCTGGGGCAGCTGGATTGCAGTCAGGTACTGGGTTGGTCAGGACAAGAAGGATGCTATCCCTTCTGCAGTGTGCAACACTCTCATGCTCACCTCTCCTTCCCAGCTACACCAGTGTCAGTCACCTTATTCAATCCTTGCTTTTATTAGGAAATATCAGACTGAGAATTCAGAAAGTGGCAGCTAAGGACTACTCAAGAAACTACATTCAGTGGATATGGAGAGAAAAAAGCATTCACTTGAAAGCACGGCCCGATTTCCTCTCTACTTCCATGACTTTTCCAAACTCTTCCAGTATTATACTAGCTTTCAAAGTAAGGTCACCTCCCTGTCTTTTTTCAACAGGTTACACAGACTGTTAAATACATTTGTCTCTCCTCTCCTTGTCTGTTCTCATTTGCATGAAGCAACATCTGAACTGCACCTGTTCCTTCATCAGCTGCAAGGTGCATGCATATATTGCAGAGGATACTACTCCTTGTGCCTGCTGCTTTGGGAAAGCTCAGGCAGTGCTTGTTGGTCACAGAAGGATGGTTAGCTGGTACCTGACCCTCTGGTTATTGATATAACAAGTGGTATCTGGCTCCTTAAAAGGTCTTAATTGTAACAAAGGTGAAGAAAATTAGGCTGAGGCTGGCTTCCATGCTGATGAAGTCTTTCACCATCACATGGTTCTGATTGATCCATCCAGATGGGCTGAGATACACCCAGATGTCAAAACAGTGAGCTTGGGTCGTAAATCCCTCAGTGGGAGAACAGGAAGTTTCTCCCTCATCCCAAGCTGTTGTCTTTTTCAACTCAGATGCAGAAGTCAGACAGGAAGGCACTGCTGGCTGAAAGCACTCAGGAACTCCTGATGACTGTGGGCTGGTTTGAACGTGGGACTCTGAAAGCTTTGATGCCATTTTGCTGCTGCAAAACAAACCCAACCCTCTCCTTCAGCAGCTGAGCGATTTGAGCAAAGCATCAACTCAAAAAGCACTTGATGATATTCCCATCCATCATTTTCTGTGCCTTTTTTATTTATTTTCCCCAAACTGGGGCATATTGATTACCCAGTCTAGAGACTTGCATAGATCAATAGCTGTTTTCAGACAAATATTGTGCGAAGCTAAAGAAATTTGTTTATTTCATAATGGGGGAGAAATCGAGTGTCAGTCAGACCTCTGGATTTTCCTGTCAAGTCATTGCAATGCTCAGTGCTGAAGTTAAAAAACAAGTCTAAAAAATGAGACAGTAGAAATGGCCAAAAGGGCAGGAAATGGTGTTTTGCTCCAGGGGAAAGGAGCCAGCAAGGAAAGAGGAATGGAAGCAACATGGAGATGAGGCTCACCCAGAGATCCACCCCAACGACTTGCCATCCACTTTTGCTTTTTCTGCCACCTTTTTTTCCTTTCCTATAGCACTGCCCATGCTTTCACACAGCTGAGCAGTTTGTGGTTTCACTTGGAGCAGAGAGGAAAGAGGAAGAGATAATCCTTTCACACACATATGCACACTGGTTAATTAGATGCAGAACTTGAGGGTGAAGTGGTTACATCTACCTAATTTGTATGGAGAACCAATGCTTTAGAACCACCTCTTGGTTTCACGTAGCCTGGAGCAGTCCCAGCAGACAAGAGGTCTGTGCCTTACCAGGAACCTCAGAAGGAGAGCATTGCCATGTCAGGATCTGCAGTTAGAGTGGCAGCAGCCCTTGAGCTTCCCTTCTCTTCTCTTGGATATGGTAAAGCTACCAAGGGAAAACACCTATAAAACCCACATCTGGAATTTGATACAATAGAGCTAAAGTCTTCGCCTAGCGCGTGTGCTCGCAGGAAATTCTGCTTCAGCAAATAAATACTTTGGACATCCCTCTGTACAGCTGCTTCTTTAATTTACATCTCCTGTCCAGACCTGACTTTATTTAGCATCGTGCCATATTGGTACTGCATTTCTATTACTCTTAAACTGCATGCCCCTGTATGTGGCACAGCCTGTGCAACTGCTCTGTACCGCGCTCCAATTAAACCGCATACCGAGAACATGTTGACATTGTTAAGGTTAATGACCTAATGATGAGCACCAGGAAACAGGTTTGCAATAAAATGCTCTGTACTGATTGCTTCCATGATGAATGCGAACAATATGTTGGACTGGGAACAATATGTTAAACAATATGTTGTGGTTTATCAATGTCACGGAGCAGAGCTGCGGCAGTGGCTGCTGTCTGGGGATGCTCAGGAGGGTCACTTTGAGATGAACACAAGTACAGCCCATTGGGAAAGGAGGAGAGCTTGATCCTGCCCAGCTCTGGGTTTTCAGACCCAGCATGGGAACACAGCTTGCTTACACCTCCCACCAGAAATGAGCCACCTTCTAAAAGGCAAATTTAAAATAATACACAGACTGCAGTTTAATGCAAGGCAGATTTGTTGCTCCTGAGAAAAAGGCACAATGAAGCAGACATTAATACAAAAGAGTGGCTCAGCTGTTATGTGAATAGATATAAATATTTCAAGAGCTGAAAAGCAGACTTTCTAAAAAAGTATCCTCCTTCTCCATGGGAAAGTCTAATTTCTTTGGGGGTGGAAAAAAAGGGAAAAAAAAAAAAGAAAAAAAAAAAAGAAAAAAAAAAGAGGTGTTTAATCCTCAAAACTCTTGTTTGGAGATGTTTTTGCAGGAGCTTGGTGCAGGTGGTGCAGAACCTCAAAGGGCTGCTCTCTGTGTCTTCAGAGCATAATCCCAGAGAGCCCAGGAATGAGGCTGCTGCTGCAATGTTCCCCAGTTGCCTGTCCAGCACCACCAAACCCTGGAGGAGCAGCACCCACAGGATTCAGCTTCTACCCAAAACACGAACTCCCGGAAGCCAAGTTAATTAGCGCCGCATTAGCATCAAGGAACACAGAAAGCAGGGCACATGCTGAGCTGTGTGACTCCCCAACAGCAGCCAGCTCTGCTTCCCTCTGGGTTCAGCAGAGCCACTAGGGAAGCAATGCCCACAGCAACAGGCTTGGGAGAGACATCAGCTGGGAAAAGGTGCAAACCTTCTGGGCAGGAAACATGAACATGAGACCTTCAGAAACAGAGAAATGCTGGATGTGAGGAAACCATGCCCAGCTGAACAACAGTAAAAGAAAGATGCCACTTCACTACCGTGCACGTGAAAGTATTCAAAAGAAGAGAAATAGTGATAGGCATATAATTAACTCCCCATTAGCTTGAAGCTATTCCCCAGTTTTGGGGCTTTAATATGCAAAGGCCCTAATTAGGAAGAGTCAGAGAAACAAGACATACTCACTAGGCAAACCCCATGTATAGGGACAAGACAGATGATAAAACATTCTTGGGCCTCTGATCCCATCCTATCCTATCCCATTCCATCCAAACTACTTATCAAGAGGTGTGACTGATATCCAAAACTGCCATGGAGGGCCTGGCTTCACCTGCAACCACCCATCCTGTGACCAAGGGGAGAGCAGGCTGAGGAGAACAATTTCTAATTGGCCTACTCATCCTCAGAGTGGAAAACCCCACCAACAAACCCCAAGGACCTCACAGACTGAGAATCCCTCCTGCTGTCCTATTGCAGCCGCTGTGTTTTGGTCACCATGGGACACTGTCAGAATCCTATCACCTTGGCCACCTCCTGTTCCAAGCCCTATGAATATAGGGACTCTGTGTCCAGAACCTCAGTTGCTGAGCTGAAGCAGCCAGTGGCAGCTTGTCTCTGCATGAGATATACAAAATATTTTTCTTATGATGATGGGATGGGCTGCCCACCCGTCAAGATGAGGTGGCTGGTGGAAAGGAGCTATGACATCAAGCCTATACAAGTAGACCAGCCTGACAGTGATAAAGAACGCATGGAGGTGGACCCATTTTTGGAGGATGACCTGATGGAAGTGGATCCACCTCCAATGAGGCAGACCAGTCACTACTCCATCACTGTCAGACTGACCGCCGAGAGATTGCATCCAAAAATCACAGGGGCACAGGATCCATCCAGATCCCTCCAAACACATGCCTTTATGCCAGAGCTGATCCTCTCATCTCTTAAGTTTACTGTGCTGTTTTTTAGCTAGGAGGGCCCCAACTCAGGGCTATCCTGCAGGCTCTCTTATATGGAGCCTCCATTTCCCAGATATTTACAAAGGCCACATGCAGGCTCTTATTCATCGCTGGTGAAAATAGAAACTGATGGTGACTATGTTGAAAAATAGTATTTTGTAGCTGAGTATTTGCTCTATGAAACTGTGTTATTGTGTTCTTTGTATCTGTTGTATTTCCCATGGAAATAAATAGGAAGCATTACTTTTGGAGCAAGCTACATGTTTTATATGAGCTCCAAGACAATTCCTCTTCACTCAGCGCAGCCCAGGCAAACCAAGAGGTTGGATGCCCATGCCTTAATTGACATAAAGATGTAATATTAAGTAATATGAGTACCTCTCCTTCCCCACAGACCTTCTTTGCGTCAAGGGAGTGGGTGAACTTATTTGCTGCTCTTGTATTCCTAACAAAGAAGAAATATTTAGAGTGTTGAACTGGGAGTCAAGAGCCTGTCTTTCTGCCCTTAGGTCGGACTTAAGAAGAAATCATTTAGCTCAGTGATCCAGGAAAATGAATGCCCTACATTTTGGTAGAAAGCTGGATAAACTGGATAGCTCTCTCAAATGTTTACCTCATAGATTTCTGGTTCTTTGGCCACTTAGAAGCTTTGAAAACACTATCCTGCATGTACCAGAGTGAGATGGATTTTAGGCACTTCTGTCTCTAATGGATGAGAAGCTTCCTATGAAAAGTCCCCCATTAGCACCTTTAATTTTGGTCTCTAGAAGTCAAGCTATTCTGGAACCCTGGCTCCACTGGTAGGTGCAGAAGAGCTGATGCACCTCTGTGCTATTTGAGAATTCTGGGCTGACATGATGCGTGTTGGTGAGATCAGAATCATATCTGACTCACAATGGAAAGAAAAAATTGTATTCTATATAGAGAAAATATACTCTTTGTCAATACCAATCAAGTTTTAGAGCAAATAATTTAATTACAAATGAAAGAAAACAACAAAAGCCAAGCAAAACTAGTTCTTTCCCAGGTGCTTGAGCATGTCAATTTGTTCCTAATTCATTTTGACTGGAGATATATCCTGTATGATCTCTAAAAGTCATTCAAGTATTTGTAATGATGTTAGCTGAAACAAAGGCTTGGAAAGACTCTGGCTTTATGGAATGAATTTCAAAACCATCTGCATGGATTTAGCTGTGTGATTACTATTGAAAACCAGTAGGCTCCAAGGGGGCTAAAAGCCTTGAAAAGTGACCTCTGTCAGTTTGAAGCTGTCTGTGTCATCACATTGCAAAGTTACAGTGCTTCTAGGTTAACCCTAAAACCTTCTGATGAAAATAAATGGGCTTGCAAAACACCAAGCCGGACATCACCTTCCTCCTACTGCTTTGGAAATACAAAAACCAGCTAATCAAAGCCCACATTCCATGGAATTCCTGAAAAATCTGCCTCTGTGTTGAAATCCCTTTGCTCAAGAAGGTCTGAGGTTTTCATCTTTTGGTGGTCTTTTGATTTCCAGTTATCTCAGCAGTTCTGAGGGTTCAACATGAACACTGTCACAGCAGTGTGGGGTCACCTCATCTTAGCCACTTATTCTGGAAGAACCTGGGGATGCTGGTACCCTTAATCCAGGCAAACCCTGAGGGGAGTGGAATTAGGTGGGACAGAGCTGAACTCCAGTTATAGGGTTGTTTAATTCACAAGTGAAAAATGAAATCACTGGGTCTTTCATGCACCCCAATACAAAGAATCCTGCTCCCTCTGCACCAGCACAACTCATCGTTTCTACCTTTCCACCTGATAGACGTCAGGTGGGATTGGGCCCTGTGCAAGATTGGGATCCTTATGTGAAAGCCACCAGTTAGCACTTTGATGTCTGCTTATCTACCGCTCTGCACTTTGGGAGGAAAGGGAATCGCACCCATTCCAGAGTGCTTAGGTATTTGCCTTGCTAATGAAGACAGTGCATACTCACTTTTGATCTGCTGAGAAATGGAAAGTGAAAAATTAAAGCTGATTTCCCCCACTAATATTGTCACAGAACATCACCATGCTGTCTCCTGGCTGTGATTTATATGCATGCTGCTGCACATGGGAGCTGGTGCCATTGAAAAACATCAGGCTGGTGAGCCCCAGTGGATGCCTGCTTGTTAATTCCTGATGTCTGGTGCAGAAACCCAACCCAACCAGTCTGCAGTCCTCCATACCTCCATGCTGGTCTGAAAATGGATCCCACCCAAAGACCTTCCCTAGGAAAAACCTGGCATCAAAGCATCCCTTCAACCAGGAAATCCTTCCCTTTTGCCCGCTGTTGGTTTGGGTCTGTGAGGTAGAAGCACAGTTTGTGAAGGAGTTTTGTTGCTTCCTCAGATATAAAGTGACCTGAGCACAGCACTAGTGGCTGTGAGCTTCCATTGCTCAGCCTGAGGATAGGGATTCATTCAAGGGTACATCCTGAGTTGCTTCTGCCAGCACAGAGCAGCTTCTGGACACAGGTGAGCCTCAGAACAAATCCACCTCCCTTTAATGCAGCAAATATCTCCTTCCTCTCACCCAGAGTTCAGAATCATGCCATAGCAATATAAATTGCTGTTGTTCCCCAGAACAAAAGAGGCCAAAACCTTGTCCTGCCGAGATTCTTTGTAAAGGTGAAGAGAGGCAGACTTTGACCAGATCTGGGTCTGATATAAAACAAAACAGTGGAAAAACGTCAATGGCAGCACGAACGGGCTGTACATAGAGCTCCTTGATCTGTATGAACAAAGAGAAAACCAGGATGAAAGGAGCTAAAGCAGCAGAGGGACCCAGTATTTAGAGATACCTTTTTGTGTCACCAAAATATCACTAGAGGAGAAGCAGGGCCAATAGCCACAGGATGGTAAAAACAGGTGTGGACTTTTGGGCGTCTGTAGCATCTCTATACAGACCCTCCCCATGGGAGGCACAAAGCCACTCCATATGGACTAGAGATGAGCTGTGTGGTCACAGCCCCTGCCCCATGTCCCAGTGTGCACACGACATTGGTCCACTCCTACTGAGCTCCTTTTTATTGATCAGATCTGTACGGTGTGAAGGTCACTGCCTCACTTCACACGTCTCGGCGGTACTGTATTTCCACATTTAACCACTTCAGTTTGTCAATATTAACATCTGCTACTATTTAACACCTGCCACTGCTCTAATGCACGTGGATTCTCGCACCCAACCCAGCTCTGTGGGGACGGGTGGAGGCTCTAGTTGTGCCCATGGGGCTCCCCAGTGCTGGTGGAAGGAGGGAGGGCACCCTGAGCTGCAGCTTTGCTCTGCTGGGCTGGGTAAAGGTCGGTGCCAGGAGCTGCTGGATGCTCCCAGGAGCTGTGAGCAGCAGCCTTAGCTGTGTTCCTGCCATTTATCCCACAGATCAATTGTTTTCACTGCAGTGGGGGGAAGAAAAAAAAAAAAAACAACAACAGCAACTCCAAGCTGTGAACTTTCTGTCATGATTTCCTGTTGCCAGAGCTCAGCCTCCCTGGGGTCCTTGTTATTATGAAAAAACAACAGTACATGAATGTTAGTCGCTCCAAATATTTGTGCAGCTCACGATCCAGTGCTCATTCACCGAATGCTTTAACAAACATGAAATTTGGCCGTGACAGCTGAGTCACAGCAAGGACTGGCCTGATGATGTAAATCCCACGGCACAGAGTGCTCCCAGAGCTGAATGCTGCTGTGCATGGGGGTTCTGCATTGAGTTTTTAATGTCACTCTACCATGCTGATCACCAGTTCTGCACCAGTCCTGCTCTCCAGCATTTCCTGCTGCCCAGCAGCAGCCTTCCATGCTCCCCTGCACAAGGGGCAGTGCCTCACACAGACGATAGTACGGCGATGCTGCTGAAGCAGCAGGGGATATCTCTGGCACCAGTGGCCAACCTCGAGTTCATCCAACACAGAACACATTGATCTTTGGGGCTCAGTCTTATGCTGGCTACAGAACATAGCTCTTGGTAGTCAGACGATAATTTCAAGTGTTATTCTGGCATTGCCTACGTGGCGCAGTGAACACAAGGTGCAGGACAACTGGGAATGGCAGATAAAGTAGGAATTGATGCCAAAGCAAACCCAGATGTTGCAATTTCATTCTCGCTGGCTTTCATTTCCACATGCCTTCACATTTTCTGGTTGTCGCTGCAAGCAGAAGGGAAAATATGAAATAGCAGCAGACAGAGCTGCTCTTGGAGCAGCGCCTCGCTGTTCTGCACGCTGAGGGGTCCAAAACACATGCAGATCCAAGGAAGGCACAATTGAACTGAAATCAGCTTCCATGGGGTCTTTGAGACTCATCTGCTGCTGCACATCACTGCCTGCAGTTATGACAGTGGCATCTTCTCTGGCCAATACACAGCCATATAAATCAGAACAAAGAAAAAGAAGAAGATGCAGCTGTTTACTGAGCACCTCTGTGACCATTGGGATGAATTCAAACTTTCTGCTGCTAGGTTTCTTCTGCTGATCAGGGATCTTCATTTTTACGTTCCCTTGAACTTCACAGGATTTCATTTTTCCCACGAGTGATGTGTCTCAAGAAACCAGCTTCCAACTGGGACATCATTACAAAGTCTCAAAACATTGCTTTTGTAGAAAAATCCCAACAGGAAAGAATCTGTATACTTTTATTTAGTTGATAGTGCAGACAATTACTTGCAGATACTCCAAGCCATGGCGATCAGCCAAGCTCAGTGTCTTTAAAAGAGGTATCAAGTATCATAGTTTTCCACCTCCAAACCTCCTCACTCCCTGTGGCTAGACAAGTATAATTACTGCTGATTTGCTTTACCTGTGCAGGCAAAATTCCATCAGTTCCTTATCATTTCAAATAGCTGTCTGGAAATTCCATTGTTTGCTTGATATCCGTTTATTTGTTTAAAACAAGCTTTATGTCTATTCAACAGTGTCTGCTTTGTGAGAATTTTACAGACTACTAATTCCATCCAGACAATATCCACTATAAATAGGAATGGCTGGTCACCAGGTGAAGCCATTATGGTGTTTCTGGTCCTTCTCATTTCCTAAAAAAGGATGGAAAAGAGACAGAGGACAGAATGAAAAAGAAAAAGGACCTCCTCATTTAATAAATGGAAGGATGATGGCAAATCTCCATCTCTGCACAGTGGTGGAGGCTGTAGGACAGCTACAGCTAAGAGAGGTGATGTGGGTGGGCGCTCAGGCAGCTGATCTCGATGGAAGCAGAAATTTCAGCAGTTCTAAATGGTTTCTACTTCTTTATTTCCAATCTTAAATGGCTTCTACTTCTCTGTTTCCTCCAGTGCCTCTTATTCAATTAGAGCTTTTCATACACAAAGTTCCATCTGCCTTCTGCAGGAGCACCATGATCCTCTCATAGATGACCTTGTCATACGCTTTCTTTTCTTCTTCACTAAGGGGATGGAAGATATTGGGAGATATCAACTACAGCATAAGCCATGGCAAGCATTGTGTAACACTGTCATCAGGAAATAACAAGTTCACACATCCAGCTCCCATAGCCTCAGGGGAACAAGCGATACATTGATTCAGAAACACAAATCTAAATGGTTGAAGTGTAAAATATTGGAGCAAAAAGCTCTATTACAGAGTGTAATGAGAAACAGAATAGAAATCGCCAAAGACCAGATAAGATTCTCTGAGAGCTAGTTGTTCGATGCTGGGAGTGATGGCTACAGCCCTGAGAAACTGGTAGTGTAATAGGAAGGTTTCAGCAAATGACTGAATAACATAAAGACTGAAGGATTAAAAGCTGTTGGTACAGAGCAGTTCAACACTCCGGGGAAAAAAAAAAGACCATTCTGATATTTCTTATGCAGATTTTTACAAGACTGGAAATAAAATCATAGTGTCTTCTATTCCTTAACTCACACCTCGCCATGTCCTTCTGTCCTGGTTGGTAAAAGCAAAATAAATATTTGGAAGATATTCTCCAGAAAGTGAAAACTATATGCTATAGGACACAAATAGGGTGATATGCTGATCTACCTATGTGTGGATCTATGTTGGGCTTAACAGTTTCTCCTTACAGATACCCAAAATCAGGCTGGAAGGGCTCTGAGCACCTGATGGAGCTGTGGGTGCCCCTGTCCATTGCTGGGAGTGGGACTTTTATGGTTCCCTTCCAACTCAAAGAATTCTATGATGGTCTCCCACTGCCCAGTGGTCAGTGTGTGCCTGACTACCGAATATCTGCAGGTGTAAGGGCAGCAATAGATTTCGACAGCTCCCTCTTCCTCACCCACCAGAAACAAGAAGCAATGAGGAAATGAATTCACGTAAGCATTCAGGCCTGCAAATTGCTTCAGTTGGATTTTGCCTTAGAAGCAGACTCAATCCCTAGCAGCATTATCCGGTTTCAGGCCACTGGGTAATCTGTCTCACAATCAAACATCTCATCTCTGTCTGATACAGCTTTCTTCTGGCATTATTCGCCAACCGGAGATAGCACCTCAATACAGATGTTGTCAGGATGAATTATTAAAAGAGGAAAGATCTTCAGAAAGAGATACTAGAGTTGATGTTGAACTTGTCCTGACAGCAGCCCCAGCACTTCCCAGCTGAAAACTGGAGATGAGAAAGGATGAGATCTGCCAGTGTGTGGGCACTGAGTGCCAACAACACTCCTGGGCTGAGGGCTTCTCCTGATCAGTGACGTGCTCTGGCCTTACCGTGCTCTGAAGGAAACACTCCCCACAAGGCAGGAACACACAATAGATTTCCTAAAGGTGACAAATCCCAGCCCTACTGGAAGACTAATGAGGGAAAGCCTCCCCACATACTGTCACTGCAACTCTCTGACACCTTAGTGGGAGGTGGAAGCAGCCATGGGCCACACATTCCTTACTGTGAGTAATATTTGCAGGACACAGCAGTGCTCCTTGAGTCCCCATTTCAGATAATTGCCCTCTGTTTACTGCTGAAACATTCCCAGCAGACATTGATTTTCAATGCTGCACTAATCATTCCTATTACTCCCCAAACACCATAGACTCATTGCAGACTTTAAAAAAAGTTTTGCAAAAAGCAGCAGAACCCTCCCTGATACTCCTGGCACAAACCTTTGCTGCTTGACCATCTCCAGCAGAATTCCAAGCAGGAAGGTGACTTAGAATGTGTAGTGCTGATGGATACAACTAATCCCATCAGAAGAAATAGAAAAGGTGTGCAAAAGAAATGCTCAGCAGCACCATTGCACTCCATCCCCAGTCTCAGAGCTGTGACTCGAGATGGTGACACAAGGGCCTGGATTTTGCCTCAGCAGTGGTTTGGCAGTGCTTTATGGAGACTCATCCCACACCATCAGATTCACCTTTATCATTTCCAACACACAGCACTCCTCTCCTGAGGAGGATTTGGAAACAAGGAAATAAGCTTTTATCATTTGTTCCTTTTTGTAAAAGAGGACAAGAGAAGATGTGGAATGACTACAGAATGACTTCTTCCCCAGTACTAGATGCATTGCTCTGATAGTGGTGATCTCGGAGATGGGAGTACCTTAGGGAAAGATAAGTGGGAATTTCATTGGAGGAGAATTTCTCAGCTTTCCTTTCCATGGGATTCTCCTCCTCACTGTTTACTTTACCTGTACTTCAAAGAAAGAGACAAACGTCAATCTCAAATAGGCATATTGATATCTTAACCTGAGCTTTTCAAAATCATAGGATCACAGAATCATAGAATGGCCTGGGTTGAAAAGGACCACAGTGCTCATCCAGTTCCAACCCCCTGCTGTGTGCAGGTCACCAACCAGCAGACCAGGCTGCCCAGAGCCACATCCAGCCTGGCCTTGGATGCCTCCAGGGATGGGGCATCCACAGCCTCCTTGGGCAACCTGTTCCAGTGCTTCACCACACTCTGTGTGAAAAACTTCCTCCTAATAATTAACCTAACCAGCCCCCATCTTAGTTTAAAACCATGCCCAGTGATTTTAAATAAGAGATGAATTCCAGAGGTTAAAGAAACATATCTTTAAAGGATGCTCAGTGTGGTCACTTAAAATCAAATCACAGTAAACCATAAACCTGATCAGTCACAGGTAAAGATAAAGCCCTCTTTTCCTTCAATGAATATCCACACTGTATGAGATAATACTTCACCTACCATACAGAAGCACACGCAGAAAAACATACATTCATCAAAACGTGTAATGAGCAGAATTTGCATTGGGTTTTGCCAAAAGCGTGTAATGAATTAGTGATCCCCAGGAGAAATCAGAACACTCACATTCCACGATAGATGAAAGAATGGCTGAAAGTCGTGGCAAAATGCTTTCGTACTTCAAAATGCTCAGCAGAAGCAATAAATAAATAAATAAATAAGAGATGAAATGAATATGAACAAATTTTCACGAGCAATGTGCTCCTCTTTGATCAGCTCTGCTAGGTAATAAATACTATACGCGCATGTACATAACCACTAATTGAATCAGCTGTATGCTTTAATAATTGCGATTGACTGAAGAGGCTTTCAGTGGTTATTTTCCCAGGACCCCTCTCCCCGTGCATATTCGTTACATTTCTTGTCTTATTTGCTCACATTTCAATTTTAAATCCCGCCACTGGTAACATGACAGCAGTGCTTTCATGAGACCGCCTCGGCCCAGGGAAGGCTGTCATCGCCAACACGTTGATCCCGGGGAAGGGAGCCTGATTAAAAACCTCATTGTGTCAGGCAGGCAATCAGATGTTCATTATCCTATGACACACGACTACTGAAATGGAACATTCACATATTTTAAACTTGAGAGATTTGTACTTTAATATAATTATTTTTGAAAGATTCTTCATCAGAAAGGTTAATAAGAGCAATATAGGTTAATAACAGCACTAAGGCAGCTGACATAATCAGATAATTGACCTTATTGATATGTTAAGTGCCCTATGCTTCACCTTGGGATGTGTGACTGCTCTCCACAGTCAATTATCTTATAATGATGCCTGCTTCTTAAGGTCTTATTGCTTGAATATTGGACTTGATCCAAGGTTTTTGGTTCCCCCCCTCCCTCCTGGAAACCCTCTCGTGTTGGATTTCTGCTCCACTTTCACTAGGACTATGCAAAACTGTAACAGGCACTTTCCACAAATATGCTGATGCAGAGAGCGTCGTTGATTACCCATAAATTCAGATTGTTTCCTCCCAGAGCACGGGGGTGGATTGGGTTTTGTGCCTGCCGTGGAGCTGGGAGGAGGGCAGGACTGCTGGGTAAAAAGGGATGGCCAATTTCCTCCCTGATTGCCCCTCCCAGGGAGGCATCATAGCCCTGCTCAACCCTGTGTCCCATTCCCTCACTGCCCAGTGTGCCCACTCCAGACTGTTGTATTTCACAAATCCCTGAGTGGAGCTGAGAAACAGAGCAGATGCACGCAATGAATGAATGCTTCTATCCAGCATTGTGCTGCTGTTACTTGCCTTAACCCCAGCCCTTAACCACGAGAGGTGCTCAGGATGCGTGCCCGATTCAAGGGAAGTCAGGGCCAGAGCTGGTGGAGTTAGAAGGCTCTGGGGAGACCTCACTGTGGCCTTCCAGTACTTGAGGGGAGCTTATAAACAGGAGAAAAAGTGACATTGTACACGGGCAGATAGTCACAGGACAAGGGAGAATAGCCTTAAACTAAAAGAGAGAAGATTTAGGTCAGATGTGAGGGAAAAGCTCTTTACTCAGAGGGCAGCGAGGTGCTGGCACTGCTGCTGAGAGCTGTGGGTTCCCCATTCCTGCAGATACCCAAGGCTATGTATGGGCCCTGGGCTGACTGATCCTTCTTTTTTCTCTCTTCTTCCCAAGTATCATCCACACTCAGCGCCTCAGCCCCGCTGCATGCTCTAAACCATTCCATTTGCTCCACACTGCATCCTCTTGTCACCTAATGGGCTTAAAATTGGGGTAATATTCAGCTAGAAGGCATTAGCTGATTCTGTGAAAGGCATGGCATGAATCGAGCTCCTGCCCTCCGAGCGGAGTCGGGCTTCAGCATGAAGGCCAGCAAGGACAGAGATTTACTCTGCAACCACTGTGAAAATGAGGGCTGCAGAGGAAGCCATTATCTCTGAGGCATTTTCTCCTTCTTTCCCAGCAGAGCACTGGAGCACACTGCGGTGTTTTCCCCTCTAACGGATGCAAATGGCAGGCTGGGCTTACGCTGCCCTGCTGGTTAACAAATGCGGTGGCAAAACAGAGCAGTGGGCTGAGATGGGCAGCCCCTGGCAGGGCTGTGTAGGGCTCCTTGCAGGAATGAGAAGTGAAGGCTCGTTCTGCAGGCTTGAATAGGAAACCTGCTCGCTGCAGCTCTGCCTGATGGGACCACTCTGATCATGGTAATTCAGCAAATAATTTAATCTCTGTGAGTTCCTGTTGGTTAATATCTTAACAGGTGTATCCTTGTTGCAGCCTTAGCCCAATAGCCCAATTCAGTTGCACGGGGGGGGGGGGGTCTCTTCCATAATCTCAGACACTCTGAAAGCTTTGGGGATGGATCTGCTGAAAGAAAATTGCCTCATCCTCGCAGCAGCGCTTTGAGCAAAACAACGCGGTGCTGTAGTCACTCCATAAGCCAAGCAATAAAACCACAAAAAGTAGATTAGGCCAAAGTAAACCAAAATAGCCAAGGAAAGCCTAAAATAATATCCAGCTACATTTCTGTTAATCTCTTGCCTGCAGGGCAGCAGGCTCTGCTGTTTGCTTGGATGCCATGCTAGGCAGTCTCTTTAGCTCCATCCCAACACTGGCTTTTCATTGCCAGGGTCCAGGGACAGCCAGCCAACATTGGCTTTTACTGTTCCCTCACCTCACTGCCTTCCATGCCTTTTTAATATACCACCCTCAGGGAGCTGAGAACATCTGGGGTAATGGAAATGCCTCTAATTAAAGTGATGGAGAAGAAGGGAGCTGACGTGGTGCTCTTAGCTGCTTTCCAGCCTGCATGGAAGCACCTATCACAAGGCAATCACAACTGGTCCAGGCAGAGTATTTAAGATAGCAGGAGACTTGCAGTTGTGCAATATGCTTTCAAGTGTGCAGGAAAAGAGACTCTGCACACTAATACACAGCCACATTTGTGGCATTCTCCAGCGATAAGGTTCTACAGTCTTTCCCATAACATTATCTATTAACAGACGCAGAGCATCCGAGCAGAACAAACTGTTTTAAAGGAAGCGAAAAAATAAAAAATAGAAGCTCAGAGCAACATGTTCTGCTTCTGATCAATCTCACACAGGGCAGAAAGGTGAGGCTGGCCCTACTCCATAGGTTGTGCTGGTGATGTATGGGGCAGGAGAGGGGCACATCCAGGACACATTGGACCAAGTCAAATTTCAGGGTTTATTTGCTTCTTGGACAACCTGAGTTGGAAATAGACTGCTGCTTTAGGCCTGCTCTGAAATGCATTCTCAGAGCAGATCTCCTGTGGATGGCTGTGAATTTTCCCCCAGCAATTCTTGGGAGAAACTGGGCTGAGAAACTCAGCTTGCCCCCATGCCAGACAGCTGGCACTCATGTTCTTATGTACCCATGTGCCTCTGTTAATGCCCAGTAATTCCACAACAGCTCAGGGGAGCAGCCCCAGTGCCCAGTGTATGCAAGCACAGGGGAGGGCACATCCCTCTTTTGAAAGGCTAGGAAGGTTGGTCTGGCTGATTAATAATAAACTGGGAGCTACTCACTGCAAATCTTGACCACTGCCAGCAAGCTGCTGTGGCTCAAAGGAGAGATCTTAGGGCTGCTCTTCCCAGGGTGGTCCCTCTGCAGAAGGGATAAGAGCAGAATTACTCAGCTGTCCTTGCCCTGGATGGTGCTGGGTATTGAGTAGAAACAGCATTAGACCAAACCTGAATAGCATTGAAAATCCCAGCTTTTCCCTGTGGTTAAACAATAAGCCAACTGAGATGCATCATGCTGTTTTAAAGCAATATAAAGATGGCTGAATTCACAAAAAGTATTGGCCAAGCTCTCAGAGAAATCACTGCAGGCTGGAATTACAGGAGAAGAGCAGCTTGTGGCCCATGCAGTCTCTGTATCAGCACTCTGCTGGACTGGAGTTATCAGAGCATCCTGCCCTGGAAAGCCAGCAAGCACTTCATCACCTGGCAGGGTGGGGAAGGAAGGAAAGAAGCCCCAGTCTGAGTGGTTTTGCTTTGTCCCCATGGATAAAGAGGCTCCAACAAGAGCCAAGCCCTAAGTAGGCATGAAGGAAATCTGTGAGTGCCCTAATCCATGCAAAGCATTTCAGGCAGCCATCAAACTGCATCAGACATCGGGGAATAAAAAGACAAAGCACAGATCCCTGAGGAACAGCTTCAGTTATTTCTACTGCTTACAGAACTGTTTGGCTCAGGCCAGGCAGAACCTTCTGAGCAACGACTCCCATTTGCCTGCTTTACTGCATCAACTACCAGGACATTTATGACAGCATACAAATAATACATAGCAGTGATTAATAAATAATAAAGTGAAGCATTGTACAAACTCTGAGCAGAATCCATTTCCTCTTCTGAAGTTCTGCAGCAGAGGCAACACTTGCAACTGCATTTCAGAAAATACACTGTTTGTAAAGAAGTTGAAAAATACCAGTGTCATAATTAGATTTTCCATTAGGCTTGTGTGGCATAATTAAAAATGTAATTTCTCTGCAAGCACATAGCAGTGCTCTACGAACAAGGTGTCACCACTTATTAGGGGCATTTGCAGTACTTTAGCTAACCACATAAATTGATTAAGCACTAAACTAGGCTATGGAGTCTAATTGTTTTGAACAAATACCTACTTACTGCATGCAAAAGGACACTTTGCCCTCCCTGTTGGAAAGCCTAATTTATTCCGACTATGACTAACATTATTGTTGGATGCCATTTGGTTCTGTTCTCAGCTCCAGACACCCAAGCACACCCTATGCTAGCAGATGGGATGCAGGATGGGAAGGGAGCCGGATGGGAGAGGGATGCTGTTGGCAGCCCCTGGCTTCATCCTCGGGCATCTCCGTGCCCTCTGCAGACTGCAGATTGCAATAGCTTAACTCTCCTTTGTAAAGTCCTGTTTGACACTCCTCCCTGTGTATTTCTCCCTGAGATGTACAAAGGAGCAGAGGGGAGCCGGTTGTTAAAATCAGATAAGCTCCTTTGAAATTCATCGCTGCTATTATTAGCCAGCTTTGACATATTTTTTGCTCAAGCAGGCAGTTGTGGGTAAGCCTGGGTTAGAAATCTGTGCTCTGGTTATCAGAGCATGTGGGACATTCAAATCCTGGAAAAGGTCTGGAAGAAAAAGAAGTATTGAGTTTATATTGGCAGGAAGGCATTCTGCAGTATTTAGAAAGCCCTACAGCACTGAAGGAATGAACAGTGAGCTTCTGGGACAGCTCACCCATGATACCCAAGCAAGTACTCACCCACCATTCAGCCCCATTCTGGGATGGAGCACCTCAGGATTGGCACACAGCACCTGAGTGATGGAGCTGCATTCCAGCAGGAACCTCCATCCAGCTCTGCAAGAAGTACCTGAAAGCTGGCGGGATCTGGAACAACACACCTGTGTCCCAGCACTGTGATTTCCTACTGTTGTGCCTGTATAAAGCCCCCTCAGCTTTCCCTGCTGACAAATGAGAAGACAATCCAGCCCAGCGTGTTCATTTACAAGCTCTGAGAAAGAAACCTCGGGAATTTTTTTATTCCTCCCACATTAGGAATGTACAGAACATACAGAGAAATTTACCATCACATAATGATCCCTATTATGCAAAGCGAGGCTGACAAAATTTCCATCATTACATCCCTGACAAGTGCTCAGAACTGCGGGGGTTTTCAGGCTTTCTTTTGAAAGAAAAAAAACCTGCAGAGTAGCTTTAATATCTTAAATATGGAGCAGGAACCTCGTCCTCTCCCTATTCACAAACACCTTAAATACATCTCCTTCCTTCACAGCTCATTAATCCCTACTCCTCTGCTCTTCAGACATTTAAATTCTTCCCACAGACCTACCACAGCACAGGTATTTATATCGTGTTTAATCAGCGCTCACCAGCCCCAAGCAACCCTCATGACCTTACTTTTTTGAATGACCAAAGCTTGTTAGAAAATCAGCCAAGTGAGGACTTTCCAGACCCCATGTGCCTGTTAGCAAACCTCAGTATCCCCCCACAACTTTTCTCCTAGTTGTGCATCCAGAAATGCCCATCAAATGGAACCACAGAATCGCAGACTGACCCAAGTTGGAAGGAGCCATAAGGATCACAAGGATTCATTCTGATCATTGAGCCCAAGTCTGGCTCCAGAAAGGACCACCCAAAAAGTTTCAGTTATCACCAATGCAAAGCCCAAATCCCATGTTAGGCAGCAGCACACCAGAACACCAGTACCCCTTAAATATCAAAGAAACGTGTGCCAAGGAGGATGCACGTAGCACTGCTCCCACTGGCTCTGCTGTCCTCCTCGCTTTTCTTCTTGTCTATTCTGTACATCCACATTTCCTCTCTTATCTCACATCTGCACTTTTGCTGCTCTGGTGGCCTTACCTGTCCCTCCACGGCTCCTCCTCATCATGGAACTCTTCTTGCTCTCTTTGCAGCCTCCTAGCAAGCTTTCTTCCCTCTGCTGCTCAGAAGAGGAAAGAGTAGAGACTGAGGAAGTTAATGAACATCACACCGGGGTGACTGCTGCCAGCACTCCCCTCTCGTGCGTGCTGCGGGCCAGGAACACACATGAGCCCCAGAGCAGTAATTAAGGGATTTTAGGAGGATAATGCCCTCTAAGGTCTTCGGGAGATTGACACATGGTATTTCTTCTTAATAATGACTGTCCTGAAACGTATCGGATCCGTGTGCTGCTGCGTTTCCGGCAATTTGTAAGAACTGTTCAATGTGTAGCCAGCTGGAACGCACAACAGCACATAATTGTTCTATTAGTGCAGACTTCAATTGTTTCTCTTTTATTCATTAAATGGCCATTTATTGGAAGAAAGGTCCTTTTTTTAGATGCATTTTTATACAGCTCTAGATTGGACTCGCCAGGACTGAACAAGGGCAGACCTTCCTTTCTCTCACTCTGCTCTTGGAAAGAAAATGGGGAGCCCAGTGCTGGAATTTCTCTTGTTTCAATTGAGATGTTGAAAGCCTTTTGCATTCCGCACTGGAACAAAACCAAGGCCTTTTGAAACGTTGCATGGGAGTCAATGAGAAGGCCACCCACAGAGCCTGCAGGAGAGGCAGGAGCAAGGGTCCTACCAGCACAGCCCTGAGCGTGTGTCCTTTGGGGCAAGAGAGTGCCCAGAGAGCAGCACTGGGGACAGCAGGAGTGCTGTGGGGACGTAGGGTGAGTGACATCAGTGACTGCCTGCTGCTTACTGTGCTCACCTGAAGTCTGGAGATGCGACAGCTGTCAGCGATATCCCATGTAACCCTCAATAGTGGGGTGACAGTGTGAGCTCCAGCAATCTCACAGCATCCAGGAGCCCACAGTGCTTGGAAAAGGCCTTGCAGGCTTGAAGGATGTGTCAGAATGACCACATTATCTCAAGAATTTCTTCCATAGAGTCAACGTGACCTGGATTTGCATGTTTTACACTACAGGGGAGTCAAAACTGAAACCCAGGACCCCAAGTTTGAAATTCCCAATTCCCATTTCAACTGTTGTTGCTCACTGCGGTTGGACTTGAAGTTCTCCAGCGACCCCTTCCAACCTCTACAACTCTATGATTTCCTCCATCAGAAGACAGAAGGTTGACCCTGGTATCAGTAACCAGCACGTTCTGCTCAGTCCACACTACTGAGCAAGATGAGGCCACAAAAAAGTGAAATGTCACGGTAAAACACATTAAAATATATATGCAGGAGGAAATACCTCTTGCTCTCCTAGGCTTTCTTTAAGCTATTGAAATGGCTAAAGGAGGAAAAAAAGAAAAAAAAAAAAAGATGCAGTTGTTTCCTGTGCAAACGCAGTGCCAGACTTTATTTTTACGGGCTTTATTTATTGACTTTAGCTATTTTTCCAGTATGCTGCACAGCATTACACTTGGCAGGAAGTCCTCCGAAGTGAAATAACATCTCTGAAAAAGTGGGAATTCTCACTGTTTGACATGGTCAAGGAAAACTGCAGTCATGCAAACTTCTGACCTCTCGTGTCAGCCTCCAACCCTGGCCAGGGCTGCAGCTCCATTGCACTCCTCGGTGCTCTGAAATCACCATAAGATACAATATAGGGTCTAATCCAGCACCTGAGCTCCCTTCTGGTGACTTCAACCTTAGCTTTCTCCTAAAAGCACCCATATGTTGGATATTAGGAAAAATCTCATCTCAGAGAGAGTGGTGATGCATTGGAATAGGCTGCCTATTATTATTAGGGTGGTGGTGCAATCACTGTCCCTGGAGTTGTTCAAGAACGATGGCACTGAGTGGTCACAGACATGGATTGATGGTTTGGCTGAGATGATCATATTGGTCTTTCCATCCTTAATGATTCTACTATTTCCCAGTGTCCAAAACGTCATCACAAGCTACAAGTTTGTACCTGGTGCAATACCAATTTCTTCACAGAGGTTCAAAAGAGCAAAGTAGGACATCCAGTCTCACCAGCAGCAACTGGGAGCTCATTGCAGCTGTGTAAGAGTCAGAGCTGAAGAGGATTCCAGGCAGTAGCTGCACTTCTGGATCCTGCACGCATCCAAGCTCCGAGGCAATCAGAGGCAGCCCACGATGCTCAAGGAAGAAGACAGAAGACAACCGAAGAGATTTATGTTGGATGGAATGACAAGCTCAAGAGTTTAACTGCACATGGCATTTCTGGAAGCTTGCCAGCTCCGAGTTTAGTGTGTTTTGTGTACTTCACTCATAACTGTTTATTGTGACAGGTAAACACTTGTTTTGAAAGCTTGCAGGCGTACTATTAAAACAGAAGTGTTCCTGACACAGTCAAGCTGTGCTGTCAAATGTTTATCTTTTGAATGATGAATGCTGGCTTTTCTTCTTCCTCTCAGTCTGCGTGGAACAGATTTGCAGGCTCTTCTGCCTCGCTGGGACTCGTTTCACCTGGGGGACCCAATTGAGGAGCCAGGGGAGCAGCCCTGCCATTACCACCCATCTGCTATTAAATGAAGGAGTGCAGAGAGCAACCAGGAGCAGCAGGGCAAGCAAGAGCCAGATCAGCACCACCTCCAACTGCAAAGGCAGATGCAGATGTTGACTTTTAGAACCTAGCTGCAAGTTCAATGGGGAGGGACAACCCATCCTTTAGAGCATCTCGGAGGAACACACTTCACAGGTCAAACTCTGGAGATGGTGGGATGAAAAAGTGGCAGTAACAGATTTCCAACAATATTAGTATCATTCCTTTCTCTCTCTTCCCCTCTCTCTCTCTTTTTTTTTTTTTTTCTTTTTCTTTTTCTCAAAAGTAAGAATCCAGAAAATCTGGAAGCAGTTAAGCTACAGCACTGGATGTATATACACAGCCTGTGGAACTGCAGACAATAAAAGCTATTGGCAAAAAAAGGAACAAAGAGTCTTTTGGGTGAGAATTAAGTTCTCCAGTTGGTGCAAATATGCTTGCTACAGAATGAAAAGACTGTGAAAAAAAGACAGCAATTTCTGTGCTTCTCAGTGTAATTGCATATGTTACAAGGCTGTGGAATTCAGTGATGATCCCACGGGCTTTCAAGTGGATTTCAGATATTTCACAGCGTGTCAGTTGTAGATTGAGACATAAGACTTTGGGGAAAAAGCACCATCTTTGATTAGATGAAATAGCATCAGATTTCCATGAAAATACAAATGCTTAATGAATTCATTGCTAATGCAGATATCTGCCTCTGCTTTGTTCTGTTACAGTGCTGCTGGCACCACGAGTTTGCTGACCTGCAGTGGGTGTTGCACTGGGGCCAATTTAACCACTCCATTGGAAGGGCTACCTGCAGAGAGCATGCAGACCAGAATAAGAATCTGAGATTTCCCACTGATCCGAGAAAATCCTTTTTACAGGACATGCAAGGCATGGGATGCCTCCCACAGGAGGCACCCGAAGCATTCATCTCATACAAGAGTCAGAAAGTGATGGAATATTCTTCAGGATAGTGAAAATATTAGGGATCAATTAGAAAAAAAAAAAATACAAGAACTGCTTCCAAAAAGAAGAAACATTAAAGTGCAAGTTCTTAGGTAATGTCTAGTTAAAAAAAGCAAAGGATCTGTAAATCCAGTGGGCTCGCATCCCAGATCACTGCAGAGAGGTCGGCCATACAGAAAAGCTGATGGACTAAATTAGGCTACTTCAGCAGAAGGTGGAATTAGAACTTTAGAGCCTAGGGAGACACATATATCATACCTCTGATCCATGTTTAACATGCAGGATTTGTGCAGGGCTGTTACTCAGTGCAGGGATCACTGTGAGCCCACAGCAGAGCACTTGAGATGAGGGGTGACCGAGCATTAGGCTGACATTCACCTCCATGTCTGATTTGCTCCTTCAGCCTAAAACATTCCCTCTTTCTTCCCCCTACAGCTGTTTCTTTAGATCTGAACATACCACAGTCCCACAATAGAAATGATCCCAAGCAGCTGCTGCACGCATTGCACTGGGCAGATTCCAGGGCTGGGGATAGGAGCAAACCTCCTCATCATTATCCTGCTACTGAAAAGTGTGCTGTGCCTTCTGCAAAACCGCAGGTTATCCCTGCCTGCGATTCTGTGCTAAGCACTGCTGTTCTCCTATTGAGTGAAAAGGGAAAAGGCAGTGATAAAATAGCATTAAGACTCACACAAGGCTTGTTAAATGATTTAAATCTGCATAATGTACAGCATTTTTCTGGTAATTAAGTTTGAACACCAAGTTGGCCTAAATGCCTACTGCTGTTAGGTGCCATTTAAAGAGCTCCCTCGTACATGCAGATGTTTTTGCCTTCATTGCAGCACAACAGTGCAGTGTCCATTTCATGCTCACCCCACAGCACCCTCCAAACTCAGAGGTAACCCTGCGTCTCACAAATGGAGATCTGCTTGGAACAGGTGGCTTTTTCAATTGGAAAAAAAAAAAAAAAAGACAAAAAAAACAACCCAGAAAATTTGGAAAGAGATGGGGAGAGAAATCACTTTTTGATGTGAAATGGAAGAGAAGGGTTATGACTTCTGCTCCTGTTTTTCTTTTATTTTTCTAAATTTTCTTTTATTTGGACTGAAAAATGACTTCAGGAGAAAGCCCTGCCATGGTAACAAGCTATTTGCCAGGACCCAAAGACTAAGAGTTATTCCCACTTTCTCTCCCACTCTTTCCTTCCTCCTCCTGCTGTCTTTGCCCTCCTATTTATTTGCTCTTGGTTTACATCTCCCTTTTATTCTCAGCTCTCTTGCTTTCCTGCCTTCTCAGAGCTCATTTACATCCAGCCCACACCCAACTCTTCCTTCCCAAATCAACTCTTTCCATTAAAAAGATGCTTTCTACCCAGTGCCATGTTCTGCTGGGGCATTTAGTCTTACAAAGGGAGGACACTGCTCATCACCCATCATCCCTATGAATGTTCTCCTGTCCCTCACAACCCTAGCTGAACTGCATGTTGTCCAATTTAGACAGCTGTTGTATCGAATGTTTTCTGTTTTAAACACAAGCAGGCCAAGGCAATACTGCAAAACGACAGAGAGAAATAGATGTGATGCTCACTTAGGTTTTGGCCAGCCAACCTATAATGCTACACTAGGTTAACTCACACTGCTAACTCTGGCACGTGCATGGCAAAGGAGAAATGACTTAGATATTCAGTAAACGCTTCGGGTGAACCCTTCAAACACTCAAAGTTACACAAAAAAAAATTCCAGAAATTTAGGTCTATTTTAAAATCCTCCCAGGCTGGCTTCATATATCATCCAAGTTGAAACTGTTCTCGTGATGTATTATACATGGAAACTGCACTACATCATCAGAGTTCTGACACTGCCATGTTCAGGGTATGCTAGGATACAACATAATGAATTACAACAGTGGACAGTGACAAATACACTTTAGGGGAAGCTTAAATTAATTTTTTTAGCTGGTCGCGGTTGGCTCAGAAAGTAATTTTTATTAAATAAACCAGTGGGAGTGTGGGCATTTTCAAAGCCCTTGAGAAAGAGAATAGCAGAGCAGAGAAAACACAGAGCAGAGAGTAAGGAAGAATCTCAGCTCTGAGTCTAATGTGCTCTGCTATTATAGAAAAGCCAGCTGGACCAGAACCTGGCCATACCCATCCAGAAGCTCTGCTGAAACCACCCCTGTACCCAGGCTAAAGACGGTACCAAGTTCCTGGGTGCAATCCTACTGCTGAGGATTGGATGGCCAACAGTTCCCACCAACTTCAGGGGAGTAATGTTGTCGTATATGAGAGATACTGAGTATCAAAGGGATGTGGTAGGTGGGCTTCCAACTGCAAAGCGTGTAATCACATGTATGGGAATTGTTGAGAGATGGCCTGAACCACTGATTGAGTACCTGGGAAAGGACCTGGTCAGCGTTGGGAGCACAGGTGAAGGCAATTCAGCTGTGTGATAGGAAGGGGTGGAGCCTGGCTGCACTTTTCTTAGACCTCATTGAAGGGCTGGCCCCTATTGCAGAAGGATTTTTGGTTGGAGATTTCTCCTTGATGAAGCTTTCCCCTGCAAACCTAGAATCTTCTGAAACAGGTAAGCAGTCTTCTTCTTTTATAGCATCTTTCTATTTTTCTGGTCCTTTCATCATCACGCCTTTATTGTAATGCCTTTCCCATTGTATTGATCTGTCTTGTTGCTATGCCACCCAACTGTGTATTTCATAAAAATAAAGCAGTATTAACAGTAAGAAAAGGGGAAGGTGCAGCTGATGAATCTAAACAAGAAAAAAAACCTTTTGTGAGAAGCCTAAGTTAGTACCTTTGAGAAACTCCTGAATATTAAACATCTCTTTACTCTAAAGGAATCTTTTGTCAATTCATGGGGAATCAATTAACCACAGTGTCTTATTCTGGTAGACTTCAGATTAGTACCACATCCTTTCACTACAGATAATTAACCTCGGTTTCTGAATTAGCAGCAAAATAAGCCAGTTATTAGTTTTTATAATGACTAGAACTCAATATTTTGGGTAGTTAAACACCCAAGAGTTTAAATTAAAATAGACATCTGACAGAAATCCCTAAAGTGTTCTTCAGATCATTAATACTTACAAATTCCACAGTAGATTGAACTGACAATGTTCCCTTTTCCTTCTGGAGCACTCCAAAGGGATGAGCTACTCCTTCGAATCAGCATTCAGTTTGATCTCTGAAATAATCTCTCCTTGATACCTAAAGCCTCAAGGCCAACAGCATAGTTAAACTCATATCCTCCTCTTACCAGCTGAATATGTCTAGTGAAGTGAAAAAAATCAAGCTTGCTATTCTGCTCTTCCTGCAGCTGGTTCATACATTACCACGACAAACTGGCACATCTGAGTACAGAACTTTGGCCATTCTCTTCATAAGAAGCCTTCCTGTTACCCAACCTCTATCGCTTTTGCTATAAAAGGGTTCTGTAACTTGATGTCCTGCCTATACCTGCCTCTTCTTCCTCTAACATGGCACTGAGGCTTACTGAGCTGCTGGCTCAGTTTGCCCTTTCCTCCCATCATCAGTTCCTTTCTGAAAAAACCACCTTCTGGGCATGAATTATTTCAGCCCAATTCTCACGCCTTGCTTTTTTTTCGTGGTTTTTTTTTTTCCTTCCAAACCTCTTTTGCAATTTGTTGAACTCATTTCAATTCTCATCCTGTTGTCCAGTGTATTTGCACTCGCTCCTAGCTTGGTGCCACTTGTAAATTTAATAAGTGCGCTCTCTATTCCATCATCCAGGCTATTGTTAATGAAAACGGTGAACAGAACGCAGTGCCTCCCAAACCTCCCTGCTGAGGGTTTTCAGGGGGTGTTTCCCAACAGAGAGCTGCAGTTGCATAGAGCTCTGACTTATGAGGATGCTGTCACAGCTCAGGGGGTTTCGTGGGCACAGTTCTAACCCTGAGCATGCTGCTTGGCGCACTGCGCACCTTGCCAGAGGTGTGCTTTATTCTGTTTTCTCTTCAACCAGCTGTGCATAAAGGAAAGAATAAAAGCTGGAAGGGTTGTCCCGCTGAAAGGAAAATGTGTTTTCTAAGAGAAATGAATGTTTACCTTCCTATTTACGTGAACCAATTAGCGATAAATATCCCCGGGGCACAGAGAAGACTAATGCAGATAACAAAGGATATGCCCCAAATAATGGAGGATTAGAAAGACGCACACAAGAGTAATAAAATATCAACTACAGCTGCCACTTGAGAAGATTGCAAAGTAGAGAAGAGTAAGTAGCTGAGGAAGGGAAGAAAGCAGAGGTGAGGAGAAGATTGCAGCTGCAGTAAAGATAAATGATGAGCACACTTTTTGAGTATATATGCTAGAGTTAAAAGAGTTCAGTGTAGAGACAGGAAGGTCTCCAAGAGAACAGAAGGGTGATTTATAAACAAAAGAGACAGACAGGGCTTCTATGCCCAAAAATGTGTCCATTTTTTTTCCCAGTTCTATCAGTTGCTCTAAGAAAAGATATTACCTTTCCCTACAAACCCTACCTCTTGACAGTACCAAAATAGAAAGATATATTTGCCCTGGCGCTCTGAAAGGACAATGGGAAATAGATGCCAGGAGCCTAGAGAGAAAGAGGCATTTAAAGAATGAAAAAGGACCAGGCCTAGAGCTTCTCAGGAATTACATTTTATCTCATGAAAAATGTCACCAAAAAGAAATAAAAATTGGTTCCTCTTTCTCAAAAGCTCCATTTTTGCCCAAATGTTTTTATCAAAAAATGAAATCTTTTCATCAAAAGGCCCAGGCCCCCCAAAAAACACATGTAGCATTAAAGCAAACCCAAGTTCCCTATGCAGACCTTTTAGGGCTCTGTAGTGTTACTGCAGCATAAATCATAAAGAATGAGCTTTTCAAGGCAATTTAATCTTTTTAGTAAAATCCTTCATGTGTTGATTTTTTTTTTTTTTTTTTTTTGCTGTTTTTTTCAACAAATCCAGTAGTAAAAGGATGGAAGGAGATGTGCCTCCACTCAAAGCAGCCAAGGGATGCTGGACAGTGCTCTCCCCTTGTTCCATCCTTGGCATCCCATTGTCCCCAAGCTCCACCTGTGTCACCACAGCCCTGTTCTTCCTGCCACCAGGGTCCTCTCCTGGGCTCGGACCTGCTCCCAAGGTCCTGCTCCCACAGTAGGGAGCAAAAAGAGAAAGCAGAGAGCTGAAGGGGAGGGAAGAGCTGTTTCATTTGGGGAAGTTTTGTTGCTGTTTTCAGCCCTTGGCATGTTGGCAGAAGCTGGAGGCTGCTCCCCATCCAGTAATTACTGGAGGTGCTCCTAACTCAGCCCTGTCTTGATCTTACACTGTGTGATCGCTTTATTATTCAGTTTTATTTTATTATTCAGTTTGATTTGGCAGCTGCCCGAGAAACCTGAGGCTACTCGAGCTGTATATTTTAAGATCTTTAAAATCTGTTGATAGAAATTCCTTTCAAGTCTTCAGGCCTGAGTCAACGCTGTTAATTCTTGAGCTGCAGCCCGTTGGCTTGGCAGGACAGCTCTGATGCATGCACACAGCTCCAATAGGGGCCTTTCCTCTGGGTCACAGCCAGCCCAACTCAGGGCACCAACCAAGGAGAGCTTCAGCCATGTACACAGTGCCAGAACTGGGCACTTAGAAGAGGGAAAACAGGATTCCTGCTAGGAAATTAAAAGCAAAAACCCCATTTGCTGCACCACTCCCTTCTGCTGAGATGAAGCCTGGTGCCAACCTGCTGGTCCTTCATGGGTCGTGTGTAACCCTCCCCCCACCTCCATCAGAGCAGGGGGTATTTTGGCCCGTTCCCCACTGGGGGCTGCACATCTGTAGGGATCTTAGGAAACCTCTCACCTCGCTTTCCTGGGGCCTTGGATCTCTTCAAGGGAAGGATTTGTGGATTGTTTCATTTTCAGGTTTGATTTCCTCCTGTACTTTGATTTCAGATTACTCAGCCTCCTCTCAGCCTTTTTCTTGATCAAAACCAGGATCCAGCTTCCGCCTTCTGACTTCAAACAGTTTCAGTCCTGCCTCCCTAACATCTATTTTCCTTCTGATTCCCCAAAGATTTTCTCTCTTAGGATCACCCCTGTTCATATTCTCTCACATGTTCAAAGTCCTTCGCATTATTCTTTTATCGATGCTGTGCTCCCCTATCACAGACTGCTCTGACTCTGCTCCCTGAAGGGCAGCAGTGTGTGTTTTCACCCAGAGCTGTAGCAGGTTGGAATTGCTGGATCCTTACCACCTCTTCACTCTCAAATTGCAGGACCACAAAGAACCCCAGGACCATTTGGCTTCTGCCTTACAATGCCCATCTTCAGACCAGTCCCCTCCAAACTTTATTACCCAGTGGACGCGCATCATCTTATGCTTTTGAAATATATTTATTAGAGGTGCTTTCAATATAGTAGTGCTCATACCCCAGTGTTAATATTCTGCTTTACATCAGTATCCATTCGTCTCCCTTCCCATCCTATTGCCTGGGTATGTTCCAGTTGTTAAGTAAGTAAGATGAACAGCACCGTTCATGCATGGCTTGCCCTTCCACTTTCATGATAAGGACTCCAAATATGCATCTAGTGTGAAATCTCCCTGTCAGGACTTTTTTTTTCCCCTAGGAATCTTGGCATATTAGCTGATCTGAAGCAGAGCTATAGGATTTTTCATCTATGTTGTGTTTTTTCCATGTGGCAACATTGGAGGTATTTGGAAAAACAAAAGACAACTCAACCTGCTGTTAACAAAACTAACAACTTCTAAGGCTATGACTCTCTTGGCAAATCTTTCCCTTTAGGGAGTGTGAGAGAGCTGCCAGCTCAGCATCCCTCATCATTAACTCTGCCAGGCTTTCAAGTAGGGCTTCTGAGTCTGCACCTGAGCCTTGCTTACAAATAAGCACCTAATAGGAAGGTGCTGGTTTTCTTTTGTCTTTCTGTTTACTTCAACATAGCTTGGGTCAGGTTCTACCTTGTCAGAGTTCGTTTAATGTCTTCTGGCACCTAATGCAACTGCAGGCAGTGAGGGTTGGATGTGCAAGTGTCCTGGAATGGCCTTGTCTGCCATGTGAGGTTCCTGGATACCTTTTAAGTTCTATCTCTGAGTGATTTATTTACAGGAAGGCTACAGCTCAGCCATGCCCTTAATCCAGTTCTGCTGAGCTTTGGTCCAGTGCTCCAGCCTCCAAAGCCATCCTTTCTGCTTGAGGACAGAGATTCCGGAGATAAGATCTTCAAATGACAAGGCACACAGGGAGAACAGCAAGTGTGATAGAGACTGGCATGGCATAAACATTAAATACCATCAAAAATATTCACTAATAGTGTGTAAAAGTATAGAAACAGCCAATCTGTGCATGCCTGCAGATCTGCTATCACTGGTCAGTTGAGTCCCAGAGAAGTCAGCATTATAAGCCCTAATGCACCGTACGTAACGCTGCAGTGGGGCTCGATGTACTAATTACATGTACATTTTCCAAGATTTCTGCTGGGAGTATTTCACAGAAAAAGATAATTGTTCTTTGGGGGGTTTCGGTGGTGGTTTATTTAATTATGCTGCAGTTTTCATATATGTTGTGAAGAAGCCAGCAGAAGGAGAACTGCCTGGCAGGAGGAGAAGCGAAGCAGAGAGATGTGCAGAGGAGGCACTGAGGACCATCCTGGCTGCTGAAGGAGCCTGAAAAGCACCAAAGAAAGAGCAGGGACTATCAGTTTCAAACCTTGGTACAGTTACCTATACCAGAACCACCGCCATATGCACAGCTCAGGAGCACTGACTGCAGCTGCAGCTCTCACACGGTGCCCTGCAGAACAGCAGTTGTTTACCTTCTTGCCACACAAAAGCTTTAAATTAAAGACGTTTTCAGACTGCCACCCAACCCCAATTGGCTCCAGAAGGGCCTCCCCTGATAAATATTTCACTAACAAGCACTTCTAAGACAGGTTCTGCTTTGTCAAAGCATCTTCGTTCCTTTTCCTCCAAATGAAACTTGCAGGCTTCTAACTTTCTGCTTTGAAATAACTCTTTTTAAAGAATAGCCTGTGCTTCATGCTTAAAAATGAAACAGTTGAAAAGATGTCAAAGGAAAGAGCAAGCATTTGGGCTCACCTGAGGGAAAGGCTGATGCTGATCTGACCCAGAAGAGATTTGTTGTTTGTTTGCAAAGCTCACAAATGGGGTTCTGGGGGAGGAATGCTGGAGCAGGATAGGAAACTCTTTAAATCCCCCATTCCCAAGCTGGGAAAAATATCTAATTCTCACTACAGGAGACTGGAGAAACATTCTGACAAGCAGCCTTTAGTCAGGGGGAGCAGAAAGGATTGCTGCTGTCTCTCACTGTTTCAGAAATAATCTACAAGAACCTGGCTGCTGCCAATGAGGAACAGCTGCCCATTAAGAGGCCCGGCCACACTGACAGCAGGAAAAGATGCGTGCTGCCAAACCGAGGGGGAGTGCACCTCAGAAACACCTTTCATACTGTGTAGACAGCACCTACACTTTCAAATATCAATATTTGTGTCAATGCTGCCAAAATCCTAGGAAAAATAAAAGTTGTGTCCTTCCTGACTCCCACCAGTGTGGACTGAAGTCAGTTGGATGGAGTGTAATTCAGTTCTCCCCTCCAGATCACGAGACAAATGGCAGCACAGGCTAATAAAACACAGCACTAATAATCATCCATAAACCTCTCATTAAAAATAATAATAATACTGCCTGGGCTAAAGAAAAATGGAGCTATTTTCCATCGTTCTCCTGGCTCTGTGCAGAGCCCTGAGGCTGCAGGGCTGGCGCTGGTGTGGGGGGGGGATGCAGCAGCACCCACTGCAAGCACCCAGATCCCTTTTGGGATATCCAAAGGTAACCCTCAGCCCTGCACTCTCTGCTCCTCCCTTTTAGTAGCCAGCCTTTGCCTGGGGAAAGGTGGGCATCAGGACCTGCTCAGAACACACAGCATTCCCAAAACACTGCAGGATGTTTGGTTTATCCTATGGTCAAAGCCTGGACTGATATGGCACAGTCAGAGCAGTGTTTCAGAGCGCTGGGTTTGCATGCTGTGATACAGGCTGGTTTAGCAATAGGCATCAATATATCAGCTTAAGGACCAATGTATTAATTTAACAAAAAGGGATTAATGTGTGCTAGTTCTAAAACTTTCCAGTTTAGCTTTGCCTCTAATGTGAGCACTCCTGTTTTTCTGAATGATCCTTGCTTCACCGAAGTCACAACAGACTGCTTTTATCATTGCACCCACCAGGTGTGAGGATTTTTTCTTGGGTTTCATATAAATCATTTTGAGTTACGGTGTACCAAGATAGAAAGTTGCTCATTATGGCATAACAAGCAATGGAAATTTGCCAGACTGGGGGAAGGTTGGCTACAAGGTTGTCCAAGGGACATTGAGAGGAAGCTGATGATGGAAAAATGAGGATGAAGTAAGGGGCAAAGTCTCCCAAAACCATCTTTTGCTCATGCCCATATATTGGACATATATGGATGGACATATATTAATGAATTCTTGGGAAACAATGAATATATATGCCAATGTACTGCACGTGTTTAAATGTAGAACCTGAGCTCCCAGAGAGCAAAATTGATTTGTCAATCACCTGCTATGTATCATGAGAAATACAGGAGTGCTGACTTTCTAATACCACATTGGAATTAAGAAGTTTTCTTCCTGGATTCTTCCAATGACAACTCATACACAAGTGCACACATCTCCCCTATGTGCTATGGAGGGGAGACACACTGCTTTGCATCCAGATTCTCCTACCTACCTGTGGGTGCTCCACCCATCACCCAGGCTGCCCTCCTGGGCTGCAGAGAGCAGTGCAGAACCAGAAAGGTGAGAAAGAGAGACCAGTATGCTCTAAGTAAACAGCAAAGCAGAACATTTAACCTAAAAGAGCTGATATTTAGCCTATTAAACTCAGCAGGAGTTCTGCTTTTGAATTCAGCTGGGCTCTCCAGCAGGAATACAATGAGGACACTGGTGCTGATACTGAGCTATGTGATGAATGGTGTTGTAGTTTGCTGTCACGTGTGAGAACAGGGACAGGTTTCCATTTGGTAACAAAAATGAAATGTTTGGGGATTTTTTTTTTAATATTGGACAAATATTTTATAAAATCATTTTTTGTTTTAATTAATGGCATTTGAGGTGGACTCAAGAAAGCATTCATTTTTAACGGTCTCCAACTCCCTCCTCAGCTTTGAAAGCCAACATAAAATTCAAAACAAAAGCAGTTTGTAAGAGAACTACAACTATTGAAACACACAATGGTTTTAATTCGCTCCTCCCCACTTTCCCCCACTGCCCCAGTAAAGAAAGACTTGATTCAGCGTTGGGCTATTTCTTGTTCAGAAGTGTTTTCCCTTTGAAAAGAGCCCTCACAGTGTTTCTCTGCTCCCACAATCTACCGACTCCTTCCCAGAGAAGTGTAAAACATATTTTAACTGCTGTACCATAATTCCCATCTTTTAATTAGAAAGCGTGCTAAATGCTGCTGTCCTTGGGGATCCCACTCAACCAGTCAGGTTTCTGATCATGGAAGTTCCGCGTTAATGAGACTTTTAGTTTGACTTACAAAAGCTCTTCCATGTACACAGCCAAGCTTTTAACTTCAAAGTCCTTGAGAATTGTTGCCTTGTCTGGGGCCCTAATTCACAGCTCTGGTCTCTGCTTATTATGTGGGGAATGTTTTGTTTTGTGTTTATAGATATATATTTACAGCATTTAGGGATATTAGAGCTTATACCAAGCTCCATTACGATAAACACTGATCAAAGAGATGGTTAAGCAAAGCTGAAGCACCAGAGGAAGACATCTCTGCAGTTCTGAAGGGGAAAGGCAGCAGGGAGAAGGGAAAGCTGTCTGTGCCTGTGCCACATGCAGCCCCTGAACTGTAATTGTGGAGCTTTCCCAGCTTTGGAATGCTAGCACACACCAAGCACAGGGCAGGACCGAACCTTCTGGTTTTATTCAATTTCCCAGCTTCATATTCTCCTTCTGGGGACAGACAATGTAATTGTTTCGGTGACCATTTAAGGCAGTGTAGATCTATAAACACTCTTCCATCGTGTTTTTCTTATCCTGCCGTGAATGCCTGTCAGGAGTCACTCTGATGCCCTTGTCAGTCACGCGTCACATCCATCTCTCATCAATTTTCCCTTTAAACCTTGTCACTTCAGGAACATCAGAGAAATGAGTTGAACACTATCTTTGGGGCAGTTCTTTTTCCAGTTGCACCAGGGATTGGGGCTGCTCACTTACATTGGTGCAGGGCTTCAACACAGCAGTAACGTGTCTGTACCCACACACCACAGCACATCACTCCCTGCTGCCTCTGGGCTGTGCACCAAGACCTCTGTCCATGCAACACACCATCACTTTACAGCAGACACGAAGCTCAGAATGCGGGCACAGCCCGTACTGAATGGCCCCCAGGAGAAGAGGGGTGATATATGGCAGCACCAACCCAGCCTCCCTTTACTTCTCTCAGCAAAGACCTGATGGTTCCTGGCACAGCAGCTCTTCCCAACCATTCCCTGGCTACAAACTGGAGAAAACAACACGTTCATCCTGGAAGCAAGAACCCTCCAGCAAGGAGGAATAAGCAACGTTTGCTGCATTCATAATATAGATATTATTTGGCAAACTAGTTAAACAGTTTCCTTTTAGGATCCTTGTGGTGTGCATGGTTGGCAAGCCCTCCTCCCTGCTGCTCAGCCACCTGCTGTCCTGCACAGAGCTAGCTCCATCCCAGCCCTTCTGCCTGCTGCTCTGCTGCAGGAGCCTTCCTGTGTAGGGACACCTCTCCACGATGGCAGGACAGACAGACAGCAGAAGCCCGGCTGTATGGGTGGGTGGGTGCAGGCATCACCCAGCCCTGTCAGTGCAAGACGTTGGATTTTGGATGTGTATTTCTCATGCTTCTGTCTTTACTGACCAAGTGTGTCTTTGCCCTCTTTCTGGGGCTGGACCAAATGACACGTGTGTGCATGGCAGGATGGTGGCCGGCATTGGCCAGGCTCTCTGCAATGCAGGAAGAAAGCAATTTTCATTGAAACTGATGGTATTTGGAAGGATGCTTCAGCACTGTCCCATCTTTCCTCTTCTTCACAGAGTAAAGACTGGAATCAGGAATTTCTTCTGTGGAAAGAAGCCCTAGTCCTAACCCAAATCCTACTCCCAGCTCTCAGTCCTTGCTCCCCCTGCAGGGCTCACATCCAGGTGAGTGCAGTCCTGGCTCTGCTGGCTTCTGCACTATTCTTGCAACAAATGCATTCATTCTGCTTCGTGCTTATGTCATTTTGAAATAATCCTTCTGCCAGCTCTGAAAGGAGATTACACTAGAAAATTAAGTGGGAGCTGGCTGCCTGTAGGGATGATTACAGCCACGTTAGGAAATCCTTTTAAAGTGTCTCTAGAGTTGGGGGAAATACATAAAGAAATGGGTCAGCACGTCGTGTCTTCTCAGGGTTCTCAGCATTCCCTGGGTTCAGCCATCACATGCATGTGGATGGAACAGAGATGGCCTAGGGGCATTCCCCCTGCCCTCCATTGCCCCTCCTGATCAACCTTTGCCCTGGGGAGAGATCCTGGCAGCCGGTGCTGGGAAAGAAGCTCTCTATGTTCTTGCTCTTCCCCCTTCTCCTATTCAATTGCAGTCATAACTGTCGCTGTTTGATCCATGCAGCCCAAACCGTCCAGCTTCATTATTCAGGCTGGCTGCAGCCGGGCAGACCGGGAGGAGAAGCACACGCACAGCCCTGCAGACCTCTGGGCAATGCACAGCGCTTCACGTTTAACAACCGAGCGCCTTAGGATGTTTTGTACCTTTTGCAAATGCTTTTTTGCAGATTCCGTGTCATCCTCGCTAAGCCTCACTTCCTGAAGGGTTTTATTATGCAAGATTTTGTCACAAGAAGCCTGTGTAAGGCCGGGGAATTAAACCCACATCTCCCAAACCCAGATCAGTACCACAACCTTTGGCTCATCCTCTCGCCTCACTTGTCGAGCAAAGGGTTCTGCACAAAGGTATACAAGAATACATTATACCCCAAGGTCAGGCACGTCAGATGAAAAGGATGAATACATACAAGCCCGTGTCCTAGAAATCTGCTCTGTACCCTCCATAGGTTTGCAAATAGCACTACTGAGCAGCAGGAATTAAAGCCAGGGCCTCTCAGCGAAGCCGGAGCAGCGTGTTGTTCCTGCTGCTGTTCTACAAACCTCAGAGGTAACGCGGGGCTGTCAGTGCCTGAATACTCCTGGTTAGCACAGCTTTACCCCAGCGCTTTGTATCACACATATACACGCTGCAATAAGGCTTGAGCCAGCTGAGAGTGTCTTGTACCCATACAGCAGCACTCTCAGTAATCACGAATTCAAGGGAGTCTGCTGCCATCCAGTACTGCTGAGGGGAGGAGAGAACAACAGAGCCCCCCAGCTCATGCTCACACCCAGCTCCATTTCCACACAGAATAAACCCATTGGATGCCAGTCTGCACCACCAACCCAGAATCAGTGGCCCAGCAGAAGCAAGCGCGCAGGGCAGCTTGTTGCCAGCTCAGATCCTGCTGCTTCTCCTGCTAGGAACTCTGCTGTAACTGTCCTCACCTTCACTCAAGTTTATAAATGGATACTGCCACTGAAACATCCTTCATGTAGGATGCCTCAGCTCTGAGCAGGCAGCGTGAGCATCACCCACTATGTGTGGGAGAGCAGTGAGCCAGCACAAGTACTCAGAGCAATTGGGACAGCCAGGTTGCCTCTCTCGTGAGCAGGGGTTTGAGCACCTATCAGCTTGGGTAGAGAGCTGCTTTTGGATTCCATCAGTGTGTATGCATGCATGTGACTTATGGTGCTCTCAACCCGCTCTGTGCTGCTCACATGCCCAGTTCCATGCTTCCCTTCCCACCTGCCTACTTTGGAAAATCACTTCCAGGCTGGGCACTGTGCACTAGCCACCTTTTATTTTTCTCCCTGCAGCATTCCCCGTACCTGGTGCTGGCATTTGGGACTGGCAGGAATGAAACAGAACAAAACAAACCAATGCTATATTTGCTGCTCAGGATGACTGCAGTGGAAGTGTGGCACAACATATGGTCCCAAGGAGGAGTATTTGATTCGTTAGCAGAAGTCTGGGGATGTAAATTTGAACAAAGCTTAGCCCTGAGACCAGCAGATAGTTGGTGTGTTTCCTACCCACCTCCTTTTGCTCTGAAGTTGGCTGTGCAGTGTGTGCACTCCTGAGGCACATGAGCAAGCTGCCTCTGGCTGTCACCACTGCCCTGAGCAATCGGGTAGGGTTGGTCTGAGCACAACGTGTGCAGCTCTGTTTATAGGGGAACCAGGTACACCAAGATGTGCAGCTGCACCTACACTCCATGGGCTCTCTTTTGAGGCTGACCTGACCCTTAGGGCCCATGGCTGCAAAGCTGAGCTCTCTCAGCTCTTCCTGCTCCAGGGAGATGTTCAGGACATCCCATCCCATCTCATGTCATGGGAAGATCTCCTGTTGACTTCAATGGGATTAGGAGCAGGAGCTCAGCCACCAGAAATCAGATTTCAGTTCAACAGAGAGCCCTTGTGTTTGGAAGGCAGCTGGCAACTGCTAGTGATGCCTCTTGAAAAGAGACATCAGTATCCTTCAGAAAACTTATGTTTCACTTAGCCTAGTTAAAACCACTCTCCTTTATGTCCTACTGCAATCATTTAAAACAAAGGAGCTCATCAACTGTTTAATTCTCCAGGTCTCTACATCACCGTGTCTGGGAATGGGAATAAGCTGGTAGTTTTTTTGTTTAAACACCTAAAGAGTGTCAGAAAAGATTAAGCAATTGTTTTGTGAATTCCTACAGAGGAAAGCACTCACTGAGGCAAGTGTCAGCTGGGCTGATGTTGTTTGCTGCTGTAACAAATGAACAGTGGCACCTATCTGTGCCCTGGACCTCCTGCAATCAAAAGCAAAGTGCTGCAGCAGCGATGGGGCATTTTCATGTATATCCCCACTGCTGGGAAGCATAAAAGCGAGGTGAGGTGAGGGCAGCTGTAAGCATTATCCATGTTTTGGCCATTTTTCAAGTGTGGCAGGAGAGGATTTGTAAGGCTGCAGTAATCAGATGGTCAGCAGTGAAAGAGATAATGGACCATGGAGCTGACAGTCACTGGACCAGGGAAGCTTCTACAACCAGGCTGAGATGTCCACGCCAGCACACTGCCCACCACACCTTGTGTATGAGAGTCACTATTGCAAAACACAGGTACTGCCACTCATCAACACCATCTGCAATAGAACTGCAAAAGACACCAAGAAAAGCTACAAGGATGGGCTAAGTATGGATCAGCTTTACAGAAGCAGCAAGACACAAATGGAGCAAGGACAAAAATGATAAGATATAAACACAACCTCTGCCCTCAAATGTGCTCAAATCAGCAGCTCCCTGGCTGCATTTTAACCCAGCTCCTAGGATCAACTCTCAAAACACCCAACTGGAATGAGACTCGAGCACCCAAACACCTTGGGATGATTGAGTTGAGGTGTTTGTGACACTGCTAAGGGCTCCGTTGCATCACATGAAGGCACAGACCTGCAGTGCTGCTGGGGCAGAGCTGAGCATCTTTCAGAGCTTGTCGTGTTACATTTCTTTCAGAGAACAAAGCAGGGAATTTCAGATTTTAATTTGTCACTTTACATGTAAATTAAATGTTGTATATTGTCACAAGTGAATTCAGCCTGTATTTATAATAATGGAAATCTGCTGCTAGGATTTCTAAACAAAAATCCCCCTTGTGTTTCCCTGCATGAGTTGTTTCATTTAGGCTTTTTCATGTTCTCTGAGATAGGCTGAAAGAGTTTGTGGGGAGAAAGGACGACTGAAAAATAAAAAACAGTGAGAAATGATTGTTAGAATTACCCAGCAGGAGAGCTGGATGACATTTTGTCCATGTTTTTCATGGGTAGAACCGTGGTAGTGTGTAAAATTAAGCATGTGCTTATGTGTTTGGTTGACACGAAGCCAAAATACTCTAACCTATACCTGCTTAGTTCCTCCCAGCCCCTTTAGTCTAATAGAAAGTGGCTGAGGAAACTGGGATAGTTCAGTCTGGAGAAGAGGAGGCTCAGGGGAGACCTGATTGCTCTCTACAATGACCTGAAAGGAGGTTATAGCAAGGTGGGAGGTGGCCCCAGACATCACTAATGCACAACTGGGTATAAGCACAGCCCTTCCCCAGCAAGGAGCCCGATTGCGCTGAGTCCCCTGGAAACCAGGAGATGGAAAGTTAAGTATGTCAACATTTTCTTTCAAAAGCAAAGGAACTGGAAAAATAAAACAACCACCAGGAAAGGTACTCAGAAGGACAATATCCCTCCCGTGCTTTTCCTGTGTCTCAGGGTTTTGTTGTTATTATGTGGGCTATAAGCCACTTGGAAAGCTCAGTGTATAAAGCTGCTGTGAATTACAATGCACGGAGATTGACTGGGTTGTAACCTGTAATGTATTACTTATTTTTTATTTTAATTGCAAGCAGCTTCTGAAACGTTATAGAGCATATAGTGCTAGACACAGCAGAAGTAATTAAAATGAGAGGGCCACATGCAGTTGGCAGTAAAACACCAAATGTAGGCAGCTTCGGAAAAATGTCATTGATCCAGCATCACAGAGGCTGGGTGGAAAGGAGGTGGGATTAGAATTGTCAACACCATCTCCCACTCAGAACACAGCAGTGAGTGCTATGAGTGCTCGCAGCAGAAGGATGCAGTGTGGGACCACGGGGACGGTGATGTCACCTCAAAGTGCTTTCAAAGGAAGAGGCTGAGCCTGGGTGAGCTGCCACAAGAATCTGGGTCCCACCTCTGCACACAAGAATCTGGGTCATGGTTTGTCCCATAGGAAAAATGAAGTGCTTTCGTGCCATATTAAGGATAATAATGACTAAGAAAAATAACCACAGCTGTTAATTTAAGGTGGGTGTAAAGTGTTACAATGGCAAGTCGATGGAAAGCAAGGCTGAGGAGTGAGCAACGAGCTCTGCTTTGTTTGTTTTTGCCCATCCAAAACCTCCTCCAACACAGAGCTGCTGGGCAGATGAGAGCACTGACATGCACAGTCGAATTGTGTGTCATCCTAAATGGCACTGACCACTCCGTGTGTGATGGGCTACAGCAAAGGTTAATGATCATTTCTACCTTTAAATAGTTTATGAAGATGTTTGATGCCTTCCAACAAGGCAGCAATTGGAACTTGCTGCTTTTCCCACTGACTTGCATATCATTGATCTTTTCCCTTGCAATGATTATCCCCAGGCAACCTATAAATCTCACTTAGAAAAGCTGGGCACTGTAATGAACTGCTCTGGGGGCACAAGGGGTGGATGAGGTCACCTCCTGGGGGCTGGCAGTGTGTGTTCAGGCCTTTGTGGCTACAAGAGTCTGTGTCATGCATGCTCTCAGTCACTCATGTCTTCATGTCAGTGGGTTTTTTGGAGCTCCCCATAACTGCGCTGCATCCCACTGTGATGCTACCAAAGCTATAATGCAGGAGGGCTCTTCTTCCACTTGGGTGTGATCTGACTGAGCAAATCAGGAATAGTGTTTGTCCACACGGTTATTTTTAATAGGCTCGAAAAGAAACAAATACCGGCAGTTCTTAAACCCCAGAACGTGAGCACAAATATAAATCTCCCTAGGCAAAGCAGGATAAAATCCTGATGCACTTTACAAGCTGTAAACTCTGCTTTTATTAGCCATTTATGGGCCACTTTTCACAACACAGCTTTAATATTAAACAATAAAGCTCGTGATACACTTACAAAGAAAAGCAGGCTCTAATTTACTCCTGAATTGGAAGCGTGGCACCTCCTGATCACATGAAATCAGAAGAAATAAGGTTACTCAGTTTAGGCTGCATATTTTTCATGCTTGGTGCTCCACATAGCACATAATACACAGTGAAACAGAGGGGGAAAAAAAGGGGTTAGAAGCCATTGGAAAACACCATAATGAACTCTACAGAGTGCTGAGCAGCCCCGGCGCCCACATCAGTATGTACAGGCTACAAAAAAATAAGTCCTTGTGGTTATTGGTGCTCCTCATTTATAGTCTGAGACATCAAGCATCTCGTGTGAGGTGAGGCCTGACTGCACCAGGGGCTGCACGCAGAACACGTGCAGTTTCTATGCAAAACAGGAGTGCTTTCTTACTTGAGCCTGCAGCCAGAACTGCAAAGGGAAGTACTGCTTCTCCCAGCTGCACGTGGAAAACAGGCTCGGGGGTGAAGGGACCCATTGCAGTGCATATTCCTGAACATAAAGATTGTGCAATTAAAAGCTGTGCGTTCCTAAACGTAGCCACAAATCAGTGAGTGGAGAGAGAGGGAACTTGCTGCTTAAAGACAAACTGCTCCTATTTAGTTAAGCCTAGGAGCTCGAAGCAGCAATTGTCAACGAGAGAATAAGGAATATTACCCTTGAAAACACATACAAATTTTAATTACAGTTGGCATTTTGGAGGCTGGTGCTGAGGATTGTCATCAGATGGAAAATTGCTGTCATCCTTCTGCCCTTGGGGACATGAACACTGAGTGGAAATGACTGTCACTGTAAAGCAGTCTTCAGCCTGCTCTGATAGTGGCACTACAGTTTGAAAGGAAACCTTCAGCTGTTGTATTTAGGGAAGGAGTTCTGCTGGCTGAGCAGGGCAGCTATGAGCAGGCGTGAGGAGAAGGAGAGCAGAGCTGTGCCACAGCCCAAGGGAGGGGACAGTGTGAGCTCAGTGATATGGCCAAGTCCACCTAACATCATCGGACACGTGAGGATCACACCCTGCATTTTGCAGAAGCTGTTGTAAGAATTAAAATATCAGACCTACTTTATAGGGATGGTGCTTTTGGGGACATCCTCCTGCCCAGTAACAGTACATTTCAGCACAGAGCTTTGGGTTTGGACTTTATGTGGACCCTGAGTTGCCCCCCACTGCTCAGAGCTCTCCCTAAACACAGCCTGCGTGGAAAACCAAAAGCCTGTTTTTGCCCATTTTGGACAACTAAATCAAAGTTTTGCTAACTTTATTTAGGAAACAGAGCTGGGAGCAGCTCCCTTACCCAGCAGTACAACAGCAGGTTCAGATCTCTTATACAAGCAGGGATGGAGGGGAAGGCAGCAGCCAGGCTGTGCAGTATGGAAACAGCCCCCAGCTGCAGAGTGCTGCTGCAGAAGCAAGGATTTGCATTCTGGTCTCACCTTCCCCACTCCTTCCAGCTTCCTGCAAGCCTGGAGGAGGAATATGCTGGGGAAAAATGGATCCCACTGCAGCATTTTGCCAAGACAAAGCTGGAATTTCTATGAGCTGATCTACAAAGCTGTCCACAGGGCTGGAGACTGGAAAATATCCAGTTTTGTCTGCGAAGAAGAGATGGGATTGGAAGAGAAATTTTTTATTTAAAGGTAGAAGAAAGTGAAACAAAGCAGCAGCATCTCTCTTTGTTGTAAAGCTAACCGAAAAGAAGCACAGCTCTTTGATTCTGGTAATAGTGTAAAAGGAAGCGTGTGCTGCCAGTGAGCTCATCCTGAGCCATGGACAGTTGTCTTTCTGGCTCTGTGTCTGGGCAGCATACCCAAGATCTAACACAAAGCAATTGTCAGCTCGTGGCAACTTTGACTGAAAATCCCAGTGCTGAGGGAGAAATCCGCTGGGCTTTGATGTAGAGATTCTGGCAGTGCCTACGCCTTCCCATCTCAGAGCATGCACATTTGATGTATTGTTGAGTAAGGTGTTTGTTATCTTCTCAAAGAACATGCATGTAACGTGGTAAATCTATTTTGTGACTGCCTTTTAAGATGGATAGTACAAGGGTTGTTTCTCAGGCAGAGGTTTATCTGATACAGGGAACAAGGCTGGAGACAAATGCGGAGACCTCCGAACGGCGGTATTTTGTGCCACTCTGAGGTCCTCCCCTGCTTTCTTTCAGGTATGCTATACTGGAGAGCAGGTTCCCTTCGTGTTAACTCTCCCAGTGCTTCATTTTCACCAGCAAGCACAGCACAAGGCCACTCATTTTTCTGCCAGCATGATGCTGGGAGAGGTTCTGCCCAGTCTCTCTCAGGCTCCCTTCTGCTGTGTGAGAGGAGCACCACACTTGACATGTTCTTCAGTAACTGCAGCCTCTCTAGAGCTGTTTAGGGACACTACAGTGATTGCCTTATGGGCATTAAGGTATCCTGGTTGGGCAGCAGGGCCATATCAGCACCTTGTGCCTTCCGCACTGCTCCTGCATTTCTGTACACACAAGGGAATACCAGTAGCTCTTGCAATAACCTTTTATGGCTCTGCACCACGTGCCCAGGGAACAAAACAAACCTTTGGGTATTTCTCTGTGATATGAAGAGTGCCATAATATCTGGCTGGTCCCAGAGCATCAGCATACCTTCACTGCTGATCCTCTCTTCATGGTTGCTGCAACCCTAATCCTTCCACACGGGATTGCTGTGTTGCTGTCACTCCCTGAGTGACCCTTTATCTCTTCACTTATCTTCCTAGACTCCAACCTTTGACAATTTCCTTTTCTTTCCTTCCCAGGATTTGATTTACTAACATTCACCCCCCAGCACTCCCCCTTAGCTGCACTGCATGTAAAGTTTTGCTTGGGTTTTCTTGTCCTTCTTCCTACTAAGTTTTAGAAGCACCTTTCTCTGTTCTGTAGCACTCCTGACATTTACATCACACACACATCTCTGCCCTTTTGAGAAGTTATCTCACAGAGGCTGATAAAGACTTTATCCACACAGGTATATAATTACATCCATTCACACAAAAGAAAACTGGAAAAGTGTGACACCCCCTTCTTAAAAAGCAGCTCTCAGCCATTGCTCAGAAATGATCAAAATGTCCCTTCTGAGGAAATGAAGTTATACAGGTCCTCGTGTCTGTGATCTGAAGGATCCCTCCTTGCAATGGCCCTGGGCTGCCTTTCCCAGCACACCTGGAAGTGCCAGCCCAGCCTTACCAGGAGCTAAGCACCTCTTACAGAGGTACAAAGAGAGCCGAGAGTGTTTAACATCTTGCTGGATCAGCCTCACAGTGTGTTTAAAACAATGGCAGAGGAAAGTATGTGTTCCTTTCAGCACAATCTGCGCCTCATAATCAAGTCTAAACGTTCACAACCCGCTCGGATCCTAACGTGGAGGATGACTTAAAAGGCAGAATGTTCTGCTCTTTCTACAGGTTCACAAAAATGAAATTAAACACAGGCTTCCTATTACAAAACAATAGGCAAATTGAGGACCAATTATGCAAACCCATCAGAGAACCTGGTGAACTGTGGAGAATTTTGCATTTCTGAGGCGGAACGACTTTTTAGATGAAAAAAAAAAAAAAAAAAAAACACCAAAAACCCTCTACTACAAGAAATTGAGAACATCTGTGCCATCAAAGAAAGAATGCAGTGAATAATTGGACAATCATAGACAAGCAGCCATTTGAATATGAAGCTGTTTGTAATGTCGCAGTGGAAGGGAAATTACAGAACGCCGGCGCTACTTGCCTGTCAAATGCCCGTGCTTTTCCCTTTATGCCTATTACAGCGTGTTGTGTGCTCACTTTACAAGAGTCTGCGGGGTCGACAGCGGGGTCTCTGGGGTTATCTGCTTCCATTATTTTGCACATCAGCCACATAATGAAAAAGGAGCAGTCAGAGAGGTCTTCGAGCATTTATTTCCTCCGGCATCCAAGCTTAAGCACACCTTTCACCTCCCCGTGACAAGGCAGCCCAACCTGCAGCCTTCCCCTGGAGGCTGACATGCAGTGCGGAGCAAATATTCTCTCTCAGCTGACAAACTGAAGTGACCCTTTGCCTTGAGCAATGATATTATCCTTGTCTCCAGCTTCAGATCCCACACTGGCAGTCCCCAGGGGCAGCCACCCTGCAGCCTGCGAGCTCCCAGCCCCTCTGCAGAAGCAGCAACCTGTGGAAAACCCTCTGCTGCTCCGTCTGCCTGCAGCAATCCATGGGGCAGGCTGCATTGAAATATGGGCGCAAGAGACCTGAGGAGCACAGGAGGTTATGGTTCATCTTTGCATCAGCCAGCATTATTTGTTCTCAGGAAGAAAGGCCAAGTTGCATATGGATGGTACCCAACCCTCTGCACCAGCTCCATGCTGCTCCCTGGGTGCATCGGCACTGCACTGCCACGCATCATAGGATCACAGAATCATAGAATGGCCTGGGTTAAAAAGGACCACAATGCTCATCCAGTTCCAACCCCCTGCTATGTGCAGGGTTGCCAACCAGCAGACCAGGCTGCCCAGAGCCACATCCAGCCTGGCCTTGAATGCCTCCAGGGTTGTGGCATCATGGGACTACAGCACCAGGGTGAATATTCCAGGATTTTTTCCTGGACAAAAAGGGAAAATAAAAGTGATCAGCTTCATGGTGATTTCACAGCCAGTTGCACAGATATGCACATGTTACTTTGCACAGTCAGTCTAATAACCAGCTTTCAGAAGGACAGACAGAGTAATGAATGGGTTGTAAAACACGCTCATAAAAACATTATAGCATGTCTCAGAGCATTTGTTAGCTGTTTGTGATTTACTGGGGCCCCTGTTTTACATTTTCTTATAATTTGCACGTTTCCTATTAAAAATAAGCATTCAATATGCATGCAATTTATTTTAATTTCCCTCCCTCCTCACAAGATGATAAAACTTTTACAGCCACACAAGAATGGTGATATTGTAGTCACGAGGTTCATTATACAGTAATTAATACATGTTAAGTATCCTGTAAATATCATGCTATAACGACCTTAAGTAAATACATACTGTACGTTGGCAGGACCTATTAAGTCAGCACCACTTAAAATGAAATGTGACTAATTAATCTGTTTAAGAAGTCTAATGTCAACTTGGATATTCTTTAAAAATTACAGTACAATGTTGCAAGAGTGAGCGGTGAGTCAGTTTGCATTTAATTACGGAACTTTGACATCAGTGGTTACTTTTCTGCTTTATTTAAGTGGATCGGACACACGGGCCAGCATTGAAGAAAGGAGAGCAAGGTTTCATTGTCACAATATGCTGAAAAGCCTGAATAGCACACCCCATTATAATCAATGGGAACGGCTGCACACGGGTTATCCCTGAAGGAACTCATGCATGAGATCTGGCCACCAGCCCCAACAACGCTCCTTATCAGCCCTACATTGCTTCATTACGAGTTGAGACCGTGCAACCCCAGGAGTCAGCAAGAAGCTGAGGCACTGCCTTTGTCCTGCACAATGTTTTTTTACCTTCAAAAAGGCCATTCCTCACGAGCCTATTGGCCTTTTAACAAGTCAAGCTCCTCACTACACGAGTCTTAAATACACAAAGAATTAAAAATTCTCTAAATGTCCCACTTTTTTTTTTCTCTCCCTTATGATTTGTGCTTGTTTTCCTGAGAAGTCAACACCTCAGGATGCAAATGTCCACTGAGCATCTACCAGATCCTACTCACCATAGTGTATACACAGCCACCTGTACGTGGCTATCTCCAGCTTCATAGACACTGCAGCTCATCTGTCCCATGTCCCCCCAAACACATTACTGCTCTCCAACAACTAAACTTACCGAAACATAGCAAAGTTAACAGAGTTCCACCAAAAATGGAAGAATGGGTTGCCCAAGGAGGCTGTGGATGCCCCATCCCTGGAGGCATCCAAGGCCAGGCTGGATGTGGCTCTGGGCAGCCTGGTCTGCTGGTTGGCGACCTGCACATAGCAGGGGGTTGGAACTGGATGAGCATTGTGGTCCTTTTCATCCCAGGCCATTCTATGATTCTATGACAAGTTTACTTTTCATTAACAGGAATCATTAACTATTCCTTTTCACTGATATTCAGGCATATTGCCAGAACCAGACACACAGGAGGTCTTGGACTATTTCCACTCTTCCACGGCCAAGGCTTTCTTTGGAACACAAATCTCTCCAAACACATCTGCAGGTTGTTCCTTAACAGTTTTAGTAGCACATTTCTGGGTGAGGACATCCTGCAGAGTGTTGGATAGAACCAAGGTCCTATCCAGGTGGTTGGGGAAGCATGGCCAAGGTAGAGCTCTGGGTGTTGGCAGCTAATTAAAAAATGGCAGGGAGAAATGAGAGGGCTCAAGAATGGACAAAAATGTAAACGTACACAGAAATCTTTGCTCTAGAAGCTGTGCTCTGGGTGAACTATACTGAAGTAGACCTGAGACATGAAAAAGAGATGTATTTTTTTCCCCTTCCTCCTGAGGCCAGAAGTTACTGTCTGGTGTCCACAAAAGCATAGGAGTGTGAAACTCTTCTCACTTATTTCCATCTGATCTAGCCCAAAGTGCTGCTGGGCTGCCAGGCTAAACAACAAAAGTCGAACAACTTTCTGGGCAAACCTTTTCCTCAGGCAATTCCCCATCAGAAAAGTTCATTTCAAGTAGAGAGCAGAGCCTCCATCATTCTGAGTGATGCACAGCGAAGAAGTGGCTGGGACAGCTCTAAAACATGTTGTCCTATGCATCAGGGGAGCTCCTGAAGTCTTGCATTTTATTTAGTGCTCATCACTGGCCTTGCATGTAGGGAGAAGAATGCCCTTTGGTGGCACGGATTAATATCACACCAAAGAGACAGAGCTAGTGGCTGGAGGCAGGAGATTTGCATCCTATGTTGGGTCTCCCATAGCTTTCTTCAAAGGTAAATTGCTTAACAACCCTGTGCCTCAGTCTCCCTACTGCTAAATCGCTATAATGTTTGTCTACCTGCTAAGATGTTGCCAGGCTTATTTAATTAACATTCACAAGGCATCCAGAGATAAAGTCATTTCATAAAGGTATTGTGTAGCTTGTAATCTTTTGATGTTGCATGCAAAGGAGACATCACAGAGCACACGAATACCCTGGGAGAGCTCTGAGCCTGCTTTTCACTTCCAAGAGCTCCTTTCTTGCAGTGACCCCTTCCTTTAGCAGCATACTAACCTTACCCTCTCGGGAATGGAAGAGATGCACAGCATCCCTGCCACAAGCTTCCACGAGCCATGAAAACCTGCTGTTATGACCAGAGAGAAGTAACCAGCACTATTATTTGTATCACTGGCTGAGGTTTGTAACCTAGAATTAATTTTCAAATTGAGTCCAAACGTTGCCTGTTTCACATATATCTGGGTAGCAGACAAGAGCCCTTTGAGCAACAGAAGCAAACAGAGCTACAATCAAGCAGCTCAAGGCACAACCCTCTAATAGTTCAGTAATCAGTAATAATCAACACTTCTCTTTATGTTCGGGGAGACCTCATAGAACCCAGCTACTCTACAGTGAATACATTTTCATTTATAAGACTAAATGCAAGCATACGTTATCTACTTAATTAAAATCTAAATTCTCTAATCAACCATTTGTTGTTTCTCCTGGGTGCACGTTACATACATTACTGGTGTTTTCCTGAAATCCAGTGCTAATGGATTAAAATAACTTGATGAAATGTTTCATTTGCAGTATGTGGCTCTGAAAGAACACAAAATCCTCTGATGCTGCACTTGTTGTTAACCCCTTTCCACCATTAGTCCCAGAGCATGGGAGTCCCCTAAATCTGCCCGTGTTAGGGGAGGAAAAGGCAGCAGGAATTAATTACCAGTTTGGATGCAAAGGAGGACTCCAGCACAAGATATCCTTACTCTGATTCAGTGCTGGTTTAAAAGCCTTTCTGAACAGGACTGCATGGCCATGCTGAGATGCCAACCATCTCTGGTAAGGATCTGAATGTCACTGATTCACTGATGATGAAACATCCATTCCCTTACTCTGAAAATCTTCCACATTCCAACTTCTGAATATCTTCAAAGGGTCAAAATCTTTACCACTTGGTGCTAAACCTGGCTCGTTCTCTGGCTCTCAGAGATTAGCTTTGTTGTTCTTCTACCTCCTTTGCATAGTTGTTAAATTCCATTCAGCTATTTTGAGTGCCATGAAGAATTCCCTCAGGAGGAGAGCAAGCAGGGACAAAGCAAAGAGAGCAAAGAGATGCAGGTGAGGCAGCACCAAACTGAGATCAATGGCTGCTGCTCTTGGTTGGAAGAAACCCCCTTACAGCTTCACATCACTTCTGCAAACCAGGTACTTATGGAGATGCCACCAGGAATTCTGCTTTGCTTCCAGCAGATGCAAAGTGAAGAGGCAGCTCCTTCAAGCCATTCAGCATCCTCTGTGTAACAATTAAAAACAATTTCTATCCTCAGTGAGGTTTTGATTCAGGTAACTCATTACCCCCAAGAGCCATTTGTGAGATTAAATTGCAAATGCAAATTAATGCCAGCTCTGCTTTGACAATAATGGGTCTTTCTTCCTCATTTTTATTTTGCTAACTTCTATTTTTGGACGTTTTCATCCCTATGATAGAAGGCAGGAGTCCAGTGCAGATTTGCCAGGGGACAGAGACAGTTTTGTGCTCTTTTCTTATAAGATGCTCCTCCATTCTCCCATGCTATATAATACTGGAACCTCAGGCAGTCCCAGTGCAATCAGAACCATACAGCCATCGGTCCCTCCCCAGCTGCAGCCCTATGCCAGAGCTCTTCATTAGCTGAGCCAGTGGAGTTATTTGCTGTGGTTACAGGCAGGAATTCCCCCAGCCTCTTTGCACACTCCTTGCACAATGGGCAATTGTTCCGGGTATTGCTGTAACACGATCAGGAGCATTTATATCTCCCCTGCAAGGAAAGTCTCCAACAACAGGGAGGCTGTTCTGACCCCACCTGTATTGGTTGACGTGGTTTGCTCTCTAAATAGCCATCTTATTTTATCGTGTCGTTATATTAAAATTGTTCTGCACGCACGTCTTTGTGATTCTTGGCTGTATATCCAGCCTGACGCGGCCTGAAATCATGCACAGCCAGAGGACGCCCGCTATTCTTCATGAAGAAAGAGCAGTAAATACAAGGACTGGAAAGCTTTGCTCCTGCTCCTCTCGTAGACAATACGTGACCACAATAACAGCGTGGAGTGACACGAGTTTTTGGAGCTGCTTTAAAAAGGGCAGAAGTGTGTGCACAGGGATGCTGCATTGATCAAACACCGCTCACCCGCATGCTCACATCAAAAAGAGACGTAGGGGTCCTGTGTGCTCCCCACCAAACACACAAAAGGGCCAAACAGGTAAAAACTGACCAAATCATTATTGTTAAGAAGTGGAAGTGAGCCAGAAATCCCGACCCCAGGGGATGTCTGAAACACAGAGCCACTTGCTGCTGCTGGTCCCTGCTGGTGTCATAACAAAAAGCCAAAGTTGTTATTTATTGCCCTTTATTCCTGTAGCATTTGATGTCTTTAATGCAGTCTGCACACAGGAGTGTAATGAAGTGCTCTCACTTCCATTTCACATATGAGGAAAAGACAGACATAGCCTCATATTCTCAAAAGGCACTTGAGCACCTACTGCCCTTGGAAATCAGCTGCAGAGGAGCTCTGAAATACCTACAGAAATACACAATGCCTGAGAGATCTCATCCAGACTTCCCAGCATAGAACACCTTGCTGAGAGCCCCAAGATGTGACAAATGCACGTCTCACTGAGCGGGGGCACAGCAGTAACCCCAAGGACAGAGCAGCTCCCAGGGACCTTTTCCTGCTGCTGTGGTACCCTGGTACCAGCTGGCCTTGCCAAGGGACCTGCAAGCACATCCTGAAGGAGGAAAGTTACATCTTCTGCATCAGCTCTCAAATCAGAACTGTGAAGACGACTCACCTGGCTCTGCATCGCTGCAGACCTGTCCTAATTAGCAGTGAATTACTCCCAGCTTTCAGCAAGTGGAAGTATTTTCAGGACCATCCACATGAGAATCCTCACTCTGATCCCGACTCGTTCCATAACCTTCAGTAAATTAGTCTTAATCTTTTTGCATCCCCATCTGGAAGAGTCAGCTAGTGGTGCTCACCTCACATTTGATGGATTAACTTGTTACTAAGCTCCACTGTGCTCAACAAGTACTGAGCATCTCTTACTAATCAGCAGAAACTTATTAATTCTCATTAAGAGTGCTTCTCATGTCCTTTCTGATAAAGCTCACTGGGAGATACAACAGTTCTCCAGAACAGAGGCACAGTCCCTTGGAAAAACAGCAGGAAGAAAATCAAATCAGCCTATTTCCTTGCAAAAATAACTGTGTATCATTATGGGAATTTGCCCCACTTTAGATTTCCAGAGAAATTTTCCACTCCTTCAACTTCTTAACATTAGAGGTTTTTCCCCATAGAGAAATTGCCTCTTTAACCCAAGTTTTCAGGGTAATGGGAAAGGAAATGGGTTTTTCATGGCAGAGAATGGAGCTGGCTCCTCTGCAGCTGCAGCCCACATCCCAGAGACTCTTTACTCCATTCCCAGAGCACAGAGATGATGCCAGCCTTCCCAGCGGGTTGTTGGATCTGGCATTCTTCTCCTTCCCAGGTCAAAGTGCCAGAAATGCTGCACCAAGTAATGCTCCTTAGGGAATACTTCACCACAGCACAAGTGGCTGTTTGGATTTGGCTCTGTGGGAAGCTCCCATCTCATCTCATCTCATCTCATCCCATCCCATCCCATCCCATCCCATCCCATCCCATCCCATCCCATCCCATCCCACCTCATCCCATCCTACCTCATCCCATCCCATCCCAACCCATCTCATTCCATCTCATTCCGTCCCATCCTATCCCATCCCATCCTATCCCATCCCATCTCATTCCATCCCACCTCATCCCATCCCACCTCATCCCATCCCACCTCATCCCATCCCATCCCATCCCATCCCATCCCATCCCATCCCATCCCATCCCATCCCATCCCATCCCACCTCATCCCATCCCATCCCATCCCATCCCATCCCATCCCATCCCATCCCATCCCATCCCACCTCATCCCATCCCATCCCATCCCATCCCATCCCATCCCATCCCATCCCATCCCATCCCATCCCATCCCATCCCAGGGCCAGGCTGTGCTCTGCTAACTAGAGACCTGAGTGCATTATCCTCTAGGAAATATCAGTTTCTGTTGCCCTTCTGTGCTCCCTTTGGCAAGAATGGGAGCAAGATGGGTGATTTGGGTTTTGTTGGTGTTTTTTTTTTTTTTTTTTTTTTTTTGGTCCTTTGTGTTTATTTTAAATTTAATTTATTTATTTTATCTGGCTGACATTTTGACTTTGACGATTAGCTACTTGGAACAGATATCATCTCTTGTTATGCATATTCATGATAACCATCATCTCTGCTGACACAGTCACCTTCAGAGCTACAAGGATGAACCACCCCAACCTGCGATAGCATCCAACTCTCATCCTCTTTACCTCCTTCAGGGAGAAGAAACCAAGACCTCAACAATTATTTATAGAAACAGCCTGTATCTCTCCTATTAGTTAATTTCCCTTAAATTCCTTATGTAAGCACAGTTATCGAATTCAAGCTTCATTTGAGTCCATCTATAGATGAAACACTCTTTTTTCTTTTTTTTCCAAGTAACTGCTACTGAAAACGTGTTTTCATTTGCAGACCTTCATTTGTCTCTGGGACGAGAAGGAAGGCCTCATCTCAAATGGAAGGAACAACAAAGACCCCTAATGCCTTAACTAAAAACAACAATCCAGACCACATCACGCATCAGCCAGCAGGTGATGGAAGAGGACGGAGGGTCTCTCCCCACCACTGGGGGCTAAGAGCAAGTGCACAGCTGGGCCAGCCAGGAGGGCATCCCAGCATAGTGATGTCAGCATCACTCCAGGCTGTGCAGCATGCTGCTATTTTAAAAGCTGCCTAGAGGTGGCATCTCCCCAAAACGAAGCCATTTCTGCATCACCTTCCTGTGCCTGGGTGGGCTGTTTTCAGCTGCAGGCTCACTGCGGCAGCAGTATTTTGCTTGCAACCCAATACATAGAAATGTTAATAGGGTGTCTGAAGAGACTTCTTAGTTGCGAGCAGCATGTTGTGCTTCCTAGTTGAAAGCACACCAGTGCACCCATAAAAGTAATATAATCTCGGGAGCAGAAGGAGCGCTGTTGGAAGGATTGCTTAGAGCCAAGTCGTTTCCTGCTGTATTTCCTCAGGAAAAGCCCCCAGGATGGCTGTGCAAGAGCTACTGAGCTGGCTGCTGGGCTCCATCCAGCTCTCATCAAGGCTCTCCTGGGTCCCCTCTGCTTTCCTGGGTGCCTCTCAGATTCTGCTCAGCACCACTGCAGACCAGGGAGGCTGCACCCTGCCCAATTATTATTATGATGGCTACCATCTTAACTGTAGATTCTCTTTACAGCACAGCTTTGGGAATACAAGGTCTGCATTCGGTTTTGGTCCCGAGGCCAGATCTTTCTGTATAACCTTGGGAAGGAAATTAGGTATATGCAAACTCCAGCTCCTGTTGTGCAAAATGGGGAGCATTCTGCTTTATCTGTCAGCTCAGTGAGCAGGGCCTGGGCAGGGCTGGATGGATATGCACACACCCAATAAATGGCAGTGTGTTCCTCCACATGTCACTACCATACAAGTGAAGGTTATTCTTTGGGGCATCCGTTACAGTGCATCCAGCTACTGCTTAACCTAAACATCATATATGCTTGCCTGCAGACTCACCATTTGTGTGCTCTCTTCCACAGTCTCCATAAAAGCAAGCAAAAAAAAAAAAAAAAAAAAAGCAGAAAGAATATCCTGCCTTGCTAATACACTCAAGCAAACCCATTAAGATATCTCTGACTGTGGTCTAAGACCAAGGGAACAGGCTGACAGTGCAGTGCTGCTCTTTTCTCTGATGTCCAGACTTCCTGTGCCATGCTTTCCCCTGTGTGACCTACTGCAAGAACAAGAGTATTACTTATGGTCACCTAGCAATATAACTAGGTCTTAGGGGAATCTGCAGCCTGCCTATCATGTGGAACTCTAGCCTGGAGCATCTGTTAACCCACCCATGCAGATCAGCAGAGTGAAAGGGAAGCTTGCATGTGGGGAATGGAGGGCAGTCGAGTCCCAGAGGTTGAGTTCTTCAACCCTGGATGAATCAGTTCACTCCCTCTTAAAACAGCTACATGCACAAAAGCTGGGTTCTGGCTGGGGAAAACTCAGAATTGTACTGCAGGATAAATAAGGAAGGATAAAAATGAGAGCATTTGTCCACAGCAGAAGTGCCAGACTCCATCAGACAAGATTTAGTTTCCCAAGAGTGTTAAAAAACACTCCTGCTTATGCCATCCATCGTCACTCTGCCATAACCAGACATTATTTCTGTGAGAAACCGTGATGTGCTTCCAATGCCTTCTGAACTGGCAATGCCTGTTTCAGACAAGATGGATAGGATATAAGGAGAGAAAAAGCTGCAGGACACATCCCTAGTCAGACTGCAGCTCCAGTACTTGCACGTCTCCATCAAACACAGTGGAATTACTCTAGTTCACATCAGCTGAGAAACTGAATCAGATCTGCATCGCTCTACTCTCAGATGATAACATTTGGATGGGATCTTACAACAGGAACACAAACAGCTCGGGTCACTTGAACCTTGAAACAAACATCCCCTGTCCTTTGGTTAAGAAATACTTATGCTGTGCAGCCTTTCGGGTGGTTCAGGAGCACTGGTGGGGAACCAAAGTCCGTTAAGTTTAGATGGAGTGAATAAATCTGCAGCTCGCCAAGTTGGTAAGGAAAAAAAGCATATTTGTTTTGTGCATGAATAAAGTCCCTTCCAAACTTTGCTCCACTAGGCTGCAATTCTGTAAAGCATAGAGAATTGTTGCAATGGGAGCAGAGGGCATTCAGCAGGCATCAATGCTGTACTTCTGCATGAATTAACAGAAAGTCAGTGTTCTGTGCAAACCTTATTTGACTGTAAGTTGAGCTTCTTAACTGAGAAGCCTGATTAAGAGAACCTTAGAAATCAGATGTTGAGCCTCCATTCAGAATGACGTTTTGCCCTGTTTCCATTGTAAATCTAGTCCAGGTGCCATACTGTCTCTGCTCTGCATTAAAGCTGAGGGCTGCAGTGATAAGGGGCACACAGGGAGTGTGATGGCTGTACAAGATTCAGGTTTCAGCACTACCTATGTCTGAGGTGCATCCCAGCTTTTTAACCATGTGCAGCTCAAAATGTTCCTGACCCACCTCTTTGAGGAGCCATGCTCACCTGAGCCAGTCAAATCCTACCCTCCCTGCAGCGAGTTTCTCCCTCCCCCAGTTACTGTGAGCTAGAAGAACACTCATGACCTCAGATAAAGGAATCTATTCATTGTCCTCTCAAAGAGATTTTTTTCCACTATTCTGCCTTGTTACTAAGGAGTTGGTCACTCCTGTTTTATGCTAAGGGGGATGCATCACCACCTGAATCAAGACCTGCAATCTAAACAACCTACACGGAGCTTCTAATTCTCTTCCTACTCATCCCAGCCCTCCAGGAGAAGAGCAGGCTGGTGTGAAGCCAGGAGAGCAGGACAGAGAAGAGACAAGGAGTAACTGCCCTCCTCTCCCAGGGATGGTGGATGGGTCACAGCAAGGGCTGAGCAGGAGTGCTCTTGGTCCATTTATGGGTTTAGAGGGAAATAGATATCAAAGCATAAAGGCTTGTGTGCTTAGAAGGTTGTGAAACTCTTTACTTTTGTTAAAGTGCTCTCTGAGCAGCATTGCTGTGCATTATGCTCTGTAAAGAGTCAGACGCTTTTTTTTGTTGTGCTTCACACTGGCTATTAAGAGAGATATTCCAAGCTTCCAGCTCATTGTATGAAGTCGTTTCAGTATTCTTCAGAGGGAACCGATGCCTTTTCAACAAATAAACAGGAAAAAAAAAAAGAGTTCTCTTTTCTTCCTGGCATTGTTGCTGGCAATGACAAGGACTTCCAGCTCTCCAACAAAGCTGCTCCAGGTGGGATCCTCAAGCACTACACGCAGGATCAGATCATTGCCTTCAACAAATCATAACTAGATCGCACCAGCTTGGGATTTGGCCCAACATATCCAAGCCCATTTCAGCTCTGTGTCACGTTTGCTCACAATTAACTCAGCTGAGCTGTGGCCTGCTTGCTTATTTTCCATCTCTCTGACCTTCTTTGGAAGAGATGATAACAGCTCACGTCCTTGAGAGCCAATAGTTTCCTTTGCATCAAAGCGAGAAGCAAGGTCAAGATCCAGCTGCTGCTAAATGATAAGTTTTAAAACAGTATCTTTTGGTGGAGACTAAGCTGATCTACTGCGGGCTCTTCTTTGGGGACAGGTCAGGGGAGTGGGATGAGAACGGATCCTCACACCTTCTACTGCTTTGGGAACACTAAACACAACAGTGCTTGATGAAAGAGACGGTGGGGTTGATCATAGAAAGGATCAGAGAGGCTGGTGGTTGCTCACAGGAATTGATATCACTCACATGACCTTAACAAGGCACCAGCATGGAGGGACCTGCTAGAGAGCAGGCACAGCACATTGCTCTTGATCATAGCTGTTCCTCTGACACCCCTACATCTGTAGCTCACATGGAGCTGAAGCAACCTTCCCCTTCTCCACCGGCATCTTCTGATATTTGCCCAAGTGCAGAGATCTGTTCCCTCCAACCTTGGAAACGAACCTGATGGTTTCAATGGGGGCATCTACAGAGAATAAAGCCAAAGGGGTTTTGGCACCCCTTGAGGAGTGGTGAGCAGCGCAGCTCTTATCAAGCCTCCACCTTTTGCAGTGGTCTGTGGCCTCAACTTGAAACGCTGCCTCCTGAGCTGCTGCTGAAAGCCAGCTGTCTACCATTTATATTGTTAATTCATTAAAATCAGTCCTTTATCCTCTCAGGAAATCACGGCAGTCCTGCTTACTGGCAGACAATAACATTCGAGGGCTTGCTGCTGCAATCGCTGACAATATCAATTATTTAGTTTTCTGCCAATTCCTATTAGACTTTTCAGGCTAGAGAATTTACACTGTGTTATTGAATTAAAAAACAGCTAAAAGCTTTAGGGAATCCAAACTAATTAGCCGGCATTTGTAAACCCCTTTGTTCATGGTAATTTGTTTACAAGAGTAGCTCAACCTTTTAATTATGGGCACACTCATAGGCCACATACTGTACCATTACAGGTGGGATTTTTTGTTTGGTGCAAGAAGGGCAAATATGGGGAAGCTAATTCTGCTTTAATGAGCTGTGATGACCCTGCTTGGCACTGGATGACCTAAAATACAAGCGCATTTATAATTATAGCTAAGAAAAAATAGCACTCCAAATGCTTTACGTGGGCCAGAAATCATCAGCATCCAATTGCGTCCACAGTACAACCCCAGAGCCCCCACTTCCACTTGGTCTTCAGCCTTTTTTTGTAGATCTCAGCTCAAGATATCTCTTTGCCCTTTTGCTTCTTCCCATCTATTTGTATTGTCCTTCTGCAGTGGACTTGGAAGATGAATGGTTTGGTTTTATTAGGAAGAGGAGATGCCCCCACTTGGATGACCAATGCACTTCTGTCTGTAGCTTCAGGGAGCCTTCTCTATCTGTGCTGGAAGGCAACAGTGCAAATCACAACCCTCCCATCAAAATTTTACAGCTCCTCTCCCTTTAACATGAGAACAAGGTTTTAATTTTGGAAGAAATGCTGAGGTTCTTACTGCAAGTGAGTTTTTAGTCCAACACGTAGGAAGTAATAGCAAACTGTTTGGGTTCTCTTCTGATTGCTTTACCAGACTGAAGTATTGGGCAGAACTGTTCTATGGAATTGGGCAGAAGTGTTTGGGCTGTATCCCAGGAGTAGGTTTCCTGCCTGCAGTCTGTGACCATCTCTCCTTCTGCAGCAGCATATGGACGTGTTAATAGAGTAGCCAAAGAATGTTTCCCAGCTGCATCTGCTTTCTTCAGATGGGCAAAGATCCCGAGCAGACCGAGTCAAAATCAAAAGTGAAAATCTGACATTTGCCTTGACACTGAATAGAAATTCTGAGTATCTTTATTTCTGGGGAAAGAGATGGCAACAGAAGGGAAGGAAAGCAAAGTGAGATGTCTCTCAACAAGGGAATGGGAAGACTACAAATAAGTTCACAGTTCATTTTGAATAGTTCCAAGAAATTTGTTCATGCAAAATCTATCTTCAAGTTGTTGTTGTTGTTTTAAAGGGATTTTTAAAAGCCTAAAACTGCATTTGATATACCTGCATTTGGCATCCCTCAGCCTGATGTACTGTGCTGAACACAGATTGATACAGCCTTACCCCTTGGAATGAGCACAAAGCCATCTTCCCACTTAGTCCCAGTGATGGATGCTGAACTTCAGCAGCTCTGGTGATTCAAAGAGACACAGAGAGCATATTGCACAGGCAGCCTGTGGACAGCAAGGTCGAAGCAGAGGATGGATTAGATTGCTGTTTTTCCTCCTCTCTTGTTCTGTTTTCCAACCTGAACGCTGCTCCTGGCTCATGTTCTATCCAATGTCTTTGATGCACTTGGATGTCTGCACAGACAGCACCTTGCTAGGTCTCAGCATGTCCTCTGACAGCATTACATTCAGCTGTGCTTTAGGGCCAGCTGAACATCGTGTTTCAGTAGGGCAGCTGATTTCACCTCTGTAGGAATTCTGTTATGAGGCTCAAATGGCACTGATAAAAATGAAGAAGGGCACAAGTGTCCCTCAAACATCCAGGTCCTCATGCATTTAGTTAAAATATCATTAACTGTGCTGCATGTTTGACAAGAATGTATGACAGCACTAGCCATATGGAAAGCATAAATATTAAATACTGTATATTGCAGCCATTTGCAAGAAACTGCATTAATCCCTTGAAGGTTAATGAGAATTATTCATGTGCATCTGAGGGAAAGAAGTACTTCACTTTAGAAATGGAACAGCTTGACATGCCTGATATTTCACTTACCAATAAATACAAATGTGGAAAATGGATGGACATCTCAGCATTGTGCCCGAATGAGGGGCTCACCAAACAACTCGGAGGTTTGTTTTCTCCAATCAATATTTTACATCGTTAATATTTTCAGTTCCAGGAATCAGCGAAACAATAAATCCTGGCTGCTCGCAGATGGTTTGCCACTATGTAGATATGCCTGCAAGAGGGGAAACAGATGTCAAGGAGTCAAGACCAACCTGGTTTATTTAGTTAAGCCCTGAGAGTAAACAGAGGGAATCAGTGTCGGAGTAGGGGCTGGTTTCAGACGTGTGTAAAAGGAAAAAGAAAAGTGGGCCAGGATTACCTTCAATAGGCATGAGCTGCATCTGTCAACACGGAGACTCATTGTGTTCACAGCATCTTCCCAAAAATCATCAACAGATTTCCAAAAAGAGTTGAAGCGCACTAATAAATGTGATTGCTGGCAGTAATCACCATGAAAATTAGAAGAACCATTTTGGAAACAGCTTTGTTACGACCTGGTTTTAACTGAACCACCTGCATCAGTGGAGCTGATGAAAACCTGGAATGATAAAATTTCTGTGATGAAAATAATCTGTTGCGAGTGAAATCCTCCTGCTGCTTGGGAACCTGGTTGTAATTAGTAGATAGTCTTAATAGAATTAAGGTTTTGGTTTTGTTTCAAATAGTGTCCTTTGATTTAAAATACTTTTTTCTTTTTTTTCCACGTTGTATTTTTTCAGAACACAGTCACCATACATAGACTGCACACTTTGTCAGATTCCAACCACTACTGTCCATGGCTCAAGGTATGTCCAAGAAAGGAGCTCTGAGCTCCAGCTCTGGCTGCTCAGTGAGCACCAACCTGCAGAACATAGGGTTGGCTCAGCAAATGAAAAAAATAAACTGTGAGCAGAAGCCACACTTTCCAGAGCCTTCAGTGGAGTTGCTGGAGCAGATTTTTAGCTGATGTCAATGATGGGATCTCCCACGTCTCATGGAGTAGAGCTGGACATGGGTGGAAGGCTCAGTGCTGCATGTGTAGCATTGAACACGTGCTCCAAGCTTGCTCTGTTCAGCTGAATAGCAAAACAGGTCAGTGTTGAATACAAGAACAGCCAAAGGCATTGTCCTCACAAAAGTGCATAGGGAGGTGGTGCTGGCCCTGCTCTCACTGAGCTGGATGGACCCTAATAGCTTCAGTCTGCTGAAACTCTGCCTCTGCTGTCCCCACCATCCCCATGGCTTGGGTCTGGACATGGCCAGTCTCCTTGATGAAGCATACAAAATAGAGGCAATTTTGGCTAAACCCTGCTTGTGGGTCTGTTGACAAAGCCAAGGAAAGGGACCGATGGTCACAGTGAAGCAGGGACAGCCAGAAATAGGGTCAGACGAGCAGGAGTGAGGCTGAGCCAACAGAGCATGTGCAGTGCTGCATCTGAGCACAAGGAGAACTGGCGGAAGGGTCAGTGCATGTCATGCATTCCTTTAGTTGTTGCTCTCAGATGCCCTGATTCCCAGTCCCGGTGCTTTAGAAGCAGTTTCTGTGCACCAAGCCTGCAGTGCCAGGCAGCAGGCATCCCCCTGCAGTGCAATGCAGGCACCAAGGGGGGGTTCTGGGGGAAGCAGTGCACTGCCAGCAGCATCCTGCCCTATTTTTGCACCAGAGCAGCTCCATGCTGCTGTGCAGCGATGCGTGTGGGCCAGCAGCAATTGCACACACAGCCAGCAACTGGTCCTGGGGAAACCTCGTGGCACCAGGCACTGATCTACACACAGATTCAGTCTTGTGCTTATCATGAGCTGGACTTCTGAGGCATTAATGCGCTCCATTCCTTGCGCTGTGCCCCAAGGTCAAGAAAACAGCTGAGTGAGAATCTTTTGTTAGGGGTGTACTCATAAGCTGCTTCTAAAGGGCTGGCAAAAGGATGTTTGGATAAGTAGTTGATCAATTTGTACAGATTATTACGAGGTCAGTAGATGCACAGGTTGGTTAGGAACACCTAACAATAACCACCACTGATACGCATGCAACCACTCGATATAACATATATTTATCACCTCCATAATAGCTATCATTAAATAAAAATCTCACAAATGTGAATCTCCTCTCAAAGGATGTTAATCCCTGGGACTGGGGCTTACTGAGCCCCGTGGAGCTGCCTAGAAAGGATCCAGCAGGAGCTATGCCCCACTGTGAAGCAGTTTCTCCTTCTCGAGCATCTCACTGCCCAGCAATCTGGCAGCCTGCAAACTCCAGCAGAAGAGTTTTGCTCTGTTTTCATTGTTAGACATAGCACACAATCACTGTTAAACCATTCGAAGGAAAACACAGCTGGTGATTCTGGACTATGTTATATTTTTATTCTGAGTCATTTACCACCTCTTTTAAATAATCCCAGAAGCCTCCACAGGGATTTACTTTTACGGCACTGGATCGCACAGGAGTGTGTCTGTCTCCAGCCCTTTCCTCCCATTTTTCAATTTCCATTCTGGCCTGCATCCATCGCAGGAGGGAATGTGCTTCAAGTCACTCAGAGGAACCCTGCAGGGCTCTGGGACCCATTCACAGCTGATAGAAACCAGAACGGGTCCAGTGGCTTCAGGCAGCCACAGCACACACAGCCAGGCAGGAACGCTGCCTCCAAGCTCCCCATAAATCACTGGCACCAACCAGTGTTGCGTGCTTGGAAGTACCATCTGAAATTTTTAAACACATTTAAATGTGTTTTGAAGTCTTAAAGGTGGATGCCCTACATTGAGGTGTTCAAGGCTGGGTTGGATGGGGCCCTGGACAACATCAGGTGCTTGATGTAGGGGTTGGAAATGAATGGTCTTTAAGGTCCCTTCCAACTCAAGCCTTTCTGTGATTCTGTATCTTATAACTGTTCACTTGTTCAAATCTGTGCTGCAGCCAACCACTGCAAAGGAAAATGGCGCACTGAATTCTGAAGGCAAGTTATCTAAAATCAGGTGTGACACTGCACTACAGCTCCTGTAACTCTGTAAATACCTCTGCAGTGCTGAGGTCCTTGGATGCCATCTTTTGCTGGGCTACACCCAGCGTGTTTGCAACATCAACCTGAAGTACATCAGTATGCTGGTGCTATTGCTCTTTTCACATCAGACATACCAGATCCACTGCATCCTATATAGCATCCACTGCTATACCCTTCGTCTTAGATTCAGCTAGGATGGAATTGTTTTCTTCGGGGTGTCTGGTACAATGCTATGTTTTGGTTCTAGGAGAAAAACAATGTTGATAACACTCTGATGCTGATAGTTGTTGCTAAGCAGTGTTGCACAGAGCCAAGGCCATTCTCAGAGAAGGGCCCAGGGAGCTGGGAGGGGATTGAGTTGGGACAGCTGGCTTAGACTGGCCAAAAGGATGTTCCATAACATCATGTGGAAGGAGTTTTGAAGGGAGTGGGAGTGCATCTTGATCTCTTCTGCTGCTGGGGGCCAACTGGGCATTGGTTGCAGGGTGATGAGCAATTGCTTGTGCATCACTTGTTACATAAATTCATATATATATATATCTATATATGGAGTCATAAATCTTATCCTTTTCCTTTTTCTCTTAGTAAATAATTTTATTTCAACCTGCAGGTTCTACTTTTTTTTCCCCCCAATTCCCTCCCCCATCCCATCGGGAAGGGATTGGTGAGCAAATGACTCTGTGCTGCTGAGCCACCACAACATCCTGGTGCTCCATGAATCCAGAAAATACTTGCTTTGCCTAAAACTCCTCTGGAAACTCACAGACGGGGCAAAAGCTGGCAAGAAATGAAAGCAAAGCCAATCCATTCCCCCTTCTCTGCTCTACTGCACAACAGTGCTTGTCAGGTTGCTCACCTAGCATGAGCCACGCAATCACAGTAAAGCTGGGGAGAAGGTGAACTTTCCACAGCTGTTCAATATCTGTGCTGAGAACAACCGACCCAGAAAGTGAGATTTCTCACCTCGGCTGTGCTGTGTCCCCTTTGGAGGAACAGGAGCAAGCAGGGAATCATTGCACCATTCAATCTCTCCCAGGCTTCTGCACGAGGCTCTGCTAAAAGGTGGATGCTCCCTTTATAGGCTTAGGATTTTCTTGACTGCAAGTTGTTTGCTCTCAAAATTAACCTCCAGAGATACTGAACAGTTGTGAGTTGTTAAGTAGGTTCACCCTGTAAGCCACAAGAGAAACATCCCTTTTAGTTACTATGCGAGTTGGACTCTCGCTGGGAAGCTAGCAGTTATCTCTCCTCTGTTTTTTCTGTATACCCCAAATGCCATCCTCTAATTTTCCAGATGATTAAAGCTTGCATTTCACTTTGGGGAAAGCACAACTCCAAGAACCTGTGCAGTTAAAATTCAGGAAGGCGCAGCTCTTCTCTTCTCCGGGAGACATTTTGAGCGCTGCTCACAATTACAGCAATTGGTCCCTTTACATAAGTAAAGCAATTCTTTATGGCAAATTAGCTTCTTCTTAATGAAGACCTGTTATTTTCAGTAACTCAGCGTTTTTGGTGGGGAGATTTAATAAACTTTATTCTTCTTCCCCTCATTGTGATAAGCAAATTTAATTTTACTTGTATTGTTAATAATACTAGGCATCTCTTGAACAGCCTTCTATGGCTGTACCTGTGCATCACCAACCATCCCCAGGCTGGCAGCCAGAATGAGGCCAAGCCAACAAAGAGAACATACTCCTCCTTGTACAAACTGGGGAGGAAAGAGCTTCTTGTGCTATTGCTCTAGGAAAGTGTCACAGAGTTTACCCTAAAATAGGTTATCTTCTAGAGAAAATTAGATCACAGAATCATAGAATCATAGAATGACCTGGGTAGAAAAGGACCACAATGATCTCCAGTTCCAACCCCCTGCTGTGTGCAGGGTCACCAACCAGCAGACCAGGCTGCCCAGAGCCACATCCAGCCTGGCCTTGAATGCCTGCAGGGATGGGGCATCCACAGCCTCCTTGGGCAACCTGTTCCAGTGCCTCACCACCCTCTCTGAGAAGAACTTCATCCTTATTTCTAACCTAAACCTCCCCTGTCTCAGTTTAAAGCCATTCCCCCTTGTCCTATCACTATCCACCCTCGTAAACAGCCGTTCCCTCTCCTATTTACACGCTCCTTTCAGGTACTGGAAGGCCACAGTGAGGTCTCCCCGGAGCCTTCTCTTCTCCAAGCTAAACAAGCCCAGTTCCCTCAACCTTTCCTTATAGGAGAGGTGCTCCAGCCCTCTGATCATCTTAGTGGCCCTCCTCTGGACCCACTCCAAGAGCTCCACATCCTTCCTGTACTGGGGATGCCTTCAGCCCTGGCCCTGTTGCTTGGCAATTCAAAAATCCAGGGGAAATTCTACACCCGCTTATACTGCATGTTAGGATAATTGCTGAAATCCTCCTTTTTCAGAATGATAATATTTACAGAATCTGAGAAAATCTTTTCCTCCTTCCCTTCCCAACCTATCTACGCCCTGGAGCTTCAGAAGAAAGCAAAAGCTTTTCAGTCACTTTGTGCATAAGAACAAGAGAGGCTGGGAATGTATCAGTGCTTCCCTTTGCAGAGAGATGAGATGTTCTGACACAGCACCCTTCATTTCTCCTGGACATGCTCTCTCCTCTAAGTGGTACTGACACACACATGGTGTTCTCCTTACCCGCGGTTCCTAGTCATGCCTTACTGGCTCATTTGGTCCAAACACGATAAATCAATTTCCATCCAATTAGGTTACGCCTGAAGAATTAATTTGCTACACTTTAGACTGTAGTATTTTGTATGTTCCTAAATGCAATTAGAAAACTTTAATTTAATCTTACATGCCCAATATGATCGGCTGGTACACAAGACAATCCAGTTGCGGCTTGTACAGCATACGATTGTAGCTGTAATTGATTAAAATTGCTTTTGCAAGTGTGTCTTGATGTCATGCCTAACTCAATTTGCTTTGGGTCTTACTCCTTGCAAGCATATCACATCAGAAACTTTCTGCATATGAGCAGTGCATGAGAGATTGCAGGATTTATGAGCACAGGTAGGCAGGTCCAATGCTTGTTGGCCCAAAGGATTCATCTGCCATAGGTACCCAGACACTGTTGTGATTGGAATTAGCTTCAGATCTAGCAGTCTCTTACAAGAGAATGGTGAGGTGCTGCAACAGGCTGCCCAGAAAGGCTGTGGATGCCCCATCCCTGGAGGTGTTCAAGACCAGGTTGAATGGAGCCCTGGGCAGCCTGGTCTAGTACCAGATCCAGAGGTTGGTGGCTCTGCCTGTGGCAGAGGGGTTGGAACATGATGATCCTTGAGGTCCCTTCCAACCCAAGCCATTCTATGATTCTATGATTTCACTGCTTGAAAATATTTTGCAAAAAAAGCCCCATTGCTTCAAAACATTTCAACAACAAAACATCTGCTTAGCTCAGACAAAAAAAAAAAAGACTGGTTCAGAAAAACACAGTTTCTTATTTTCAGAAGTGGGCTACAGTGTGAAGCTTGACTGTAACTGGACATGACAGAATCCTAAAGCCTTCAGTTTTATTCACTCACTCCTGGAAAGTGTTTATATTTGAAATCATGGTGAGATAACATGAGTTAAAGGCACAAGCTCTCACCTTTCAATACATAACGGATTGTTCCCTGGATAATACCAGGGCTTGTCAGAAATATATAACATGGACGCTGATTTTCCACAGCGTGCAGTTCTCACTGTGTCAGTGGGAAAGAGAATTTCAGATAGGTGGGAAAAAAGCAGAAGAGACAACATGGGACTATTCTGTGCCATGCAAGTGATGGTGTCTGTAAGATTGGTCACGATTTATTTCCACGATTTTGTTAAGAACAGAAGCTGGAAGGCAATTTCCTTTGCATATATACAATATACCTTAAAAGGCAGGAGACATAAAGTATTAGACAGTGCAATGAGATGTTAAATGACATAATGAATGCTCGTGGTTTTGGAAGACAGGTTGGTACAATTTGGGACAGAGGATAAAAACATCACCCAAACCTCAGAATGGCCCAGAATCAGGGTCCTTGTTAACCTAGCTGCTGACCTGGTAAACATACACACAGTGTTTCTATCAACTGCTACACTGCATTCTGAAAGAGGAAAAAGGAGATGTTAAAATGGCAATGATTTTCTGTCTAAGCTTCATATGTTTTCTACAAACAAAAGTAGCTAGCAAGCATTGTTAGCCTCCTTCATTCCCTATTAGACTGTCTCAGATGGGCACACTGGCAGGGGAATAGCCAAGAAATGAAGGCTCTTACAAAGACATCAGTGTTTATGATAAATTGGCAACACTTGCACCCAGACCTTGATAAGGACCATGCATCATCATCTCCATCACCCTCAAGCACCCATCTCTGCAAACTGCTCTGGTGCAGTTCACCCATCTATAGCATGGGAACTGCAGCATGTTTCCCAGCCTGGCCCTATGCAGTGGGGACAGGGCTTCTCTCCTGCTGAAAGCTGCCCATAGCAGCCGTGGGCCATTCATACTTTGTAGCTTCATGGACTACTTTTTGGCCCAGTGCACTCACCAGTCTCTCTTACTCAGCTGTGCCAAACAGAAGCATGCATAGAATAAACTCTTGCTATCATTACGATGAAGCTTTTCATGTCATTAAATTCTATTCAGACATTTTTTCCCATCCCTGAGCTTTCCCAGTCCTCCTCTGTGATATCTCCTGCCTTCATGATATTGCTCTGCTCAATGCTTCTGCTGCCGTTGGATCGCTGCTGCCCACTCCACCCCTTGCATCACCATTTGGTTCACAGCTACTTTTCGGACAAGTTTTTTTTCAACACAAACCCCAGCATCAACCCTTGATAGGATTTAATTTGTAATCTCCCTTTTTTGTTCACTTGCACGTATCCTACGTGGGTACGTAACATCTTGCATTGTTTTATCACATCCTCTGCTGGAATTCAGGCAGAATATGTCTATTGAGAAGCAGCTGCCTAACCAAAATCTGCTACTGAAGGCCAGAACATCTACACTGGGAGAGCAACGTTTCTTTCTATCCTGATACTTAACCTCATTTCCTTCAAAACAAGCTCGAAATCCAGAATTATTTGCTTCCATTTCAATTTCATGCTGGTAGGATGGTGCAACTTTCCTACTGCCCCACACACATGTAACACAAAAGCCTGGACAGCTTTGGGTGCATCTGCTCACACCACAACCAGATGTCCAAAGTGCAGAATAAGGGTCAAAAAAGAATAGTTTCGGCCTGTTGTCCCTTGTGCAGAATAAACAAAGAATGGATATGCTGGGAGAAAAAATAAAGGGGGAAAAAAGGCTGAGTGTGACAGCAATATTTAAAGGTTCCATCCAGCAAAGTGTGTAAGCATTTGCTTAATGGTGTGCCCTGCATGTAATTGTGCTGGAGCATCTTATTGGACTCTCCAGAGGTGGATGAGCCCAGTGATGCTTGAGGTGCTAAGAATGGAGTGTGCTACCAGCATGTTCTGCAGGACTGGGACAACCTCCCTTCAGCTCCTTTTTAATACAGTGGGTGTTAATATATCAGGTGTTCCAAATTGTACTTCTAAAATATTCATTTTCCTGAATATTATATTTCTAGTCATATTATTTAAATGTATCAGGAAAGCTTCAACTAAATCTTTTAATCCCATTTGATCTACAAACAGAGCGGCGACATGACAGGTTGGATTAATGCATTTGGCATTTGTGAAATTATAAACCTCACACAGCAAATAGACAGCAACTGCTGCTGCTCTTTCCCTTCTGCCTTTGTAACACCAGGCTAAACTAAAATAAACCCTTCCCTACATCTACATTTGATTGAAAGATAGACATGCAGGAAAGGGTGAAGTATCCTAAGTGATGGGCTCAGTGGGATATTGAATTTATGTCTACGCTTTGATGCTTCTGGGTTTCGTTTTCTGCTCCTGAGTAGAATTAATTCTGTTCCCCACAGGAGCCGATTTGGTATTCTACATAAAGCCCCACATTTTATTGTTTTATATCCAGCTTTCAGGGAAAGGCGAGAGGTCAAGGGGAGACAGAAGGAATGAAAGGTGGAAAGGAAACCTTTTACAGCCCAAATGCCGTTAAGACCTTTTTAAATATACTAAGATCCATTTTGTCTGTCTTCATTAAAAAAAAAAAAAAAAAAAAAAGACAAGAGCTCTTTTAAAGGGGCCCTGAATCCTCATTTCCAATTCCATGTCTTTCCTGACAACCCTTTACCTCGCGTTCTTGACAGCTGCACCACTGACAGCATCGCTTCTCCTCCTGTGCTCCGCAGCCGGAGCCAGCACTGAGCCAGCCTGCTCCCCGTGGGACCAATCCTGCTTCTCCAAACCCAATGGGCAGAATTCCCATGGCTGTGACCCCCAGCTCCTGTGCTGGATGCAGTGATGGGGGTGATGGGGCAGCTTTGGAGAGCCCAGAGCCAAGAGGATGCTGCCAGGTCTGGATGCTGCCTCCCGTTGGCATTCTGAGAGCTGCCTCCATGGCATGGGGCATGAAGTAAATGTATATGTGAAGTAGTGTATATGTGGGACAAAGCAATGATAGGGAACAAAAGAAAAGAAAGGGTAATGCTGTAAATCAGAGGGCTTTGCCTGAAAGTTTCCTGTGCCCAGCTCAAAACATAATGCCACTCCAGAGTTTGCCGTGGTCTGAATGTTAAGCTGATGGTCAGCTATGTCATGTAAATATGCACGTTTCCAGATACACAACTACTCCTGATCTGGCAACTACACCAAGCCAGAGTTACTGTTAATCCACTGATGTGTCAGTGAGGTGTGGAGCCATGTTTCACATTTTCTCATCGACAACATTCCAACTGCACAACCTGACGAATTAAGGTTGGAAAAGACCTCAAAGATCATCTAGTTCAGCTGTCAAGACAGAAGAGAAGTGCTGAACTCCAGAACAGCACCTTTACACAGCTTCACATCCACCGATCTGCAGCCCTGGGCAAGGGGACAAGAAGCAATGCTGTGCCCAGGACTGACCCTTCCTTCCCTAGTTGCTTATATGGATGCTTATATGGAGCCCACACTGCTCTAATATCAGGGCCCTGGATGGCTCTACTGCAGCCCAGCTTACAGCCTGCAACGTGCAAATGACTCTCTGCTATTCTGGCACTCATAGTGTCAAATGGCATTAATTAAAACAAAACGCTTATGAAACAAGCTAGATTCGTCAACAATAAGTGAGGAGTTTTTCTTTTTCTCTTTTTTTTTTTTCCTCTTTTTTTTTTTTTTTTTTTCGTTTTGGAGAATTTTAATGAATAAACAGCGATTCCTATTCATTATTTATCTACTTCTGAATTTTAATGAATAGTTCCCAGCGCTCATTAACAAATCTCTGTATTTATGGAAAACTGGCACTTCATAAATATCAAATCGTGCTATTTTATGTGCTGGTTTTATATAAATATAGAAATTCTGTAATTATCACTCGAACTGATCATTAAAATTCAAAAGCAGATAAATAAGCGGAAGCTTTCTGCCTTAGCATTCAGATAAAACATCTTTTTTTTCTGTTCCCTCAGTGGTTCCTGTCTCCCCCCATGCCATGCCCTGCGCTCAGGCTGGCTTTGCAGGTAGCTCCTATCTGCAGGGCTGGTTGGGGCTCGTGCTCATTGCCAGCAGCATAGGGCTCTTTTGTTCATCTGTGTTGGCATTTTCTCAGCCTCATCTCCCCATTGCCAGAATCCTGGCTGGCATTCTTATTCCACACCAATCCGCCTTTTTTTCCCCTGACGTGGTTATTGACTTTTGTATGACTACAGCACGAACCATTAGCCATTTTATGCAAATCCCTGTGTTGAATGAAATCCGTGTCAAGTCCACAAAATCAAATTCCAGCTTGCCATGCAGTGTAACTGCATAAAGCTGCCTTTGTTACACACAGCTGGGAGGAAAACCGATCCGATCCCATCCAAACCAAAGTAAATCAGCACAATCCATGCTTCATAAGGTCGTTCTCCTCTCTGAAGCACAGAGCAAGCCATGGTCTGAGCTCACTCATCTGAGTCAAAAGCTGAAGCATCACTAGTGCTGTCCAGGAAAAAAAATTTCTATCTTTTTTTTTTTTAAGTTAGCACTTATTCACTTATTCCAGCATCAATTATCCATGTGAAGACAATTATACTAGCATTGAAGAAACACTTCAGCAACACTCTGGTAACCTGCTCTTAAGCTGGCTTCGTAACAAGCTGCATGCAGCCAAGTCCGCAGGAAATGACAAACACTTCTGGATGCACGGTGGCATTCCTGTTCCATAGGAAAATAAGCCAAGGTGAAGAAGAAAGAAAGATGCATCAGTGTAGTGGAAATGCACAGCCATGGCCTGAAACAGTGATGGAGCCTGGTGGGAAGGCAGGGCCAACCCAGGGGAGCTCAGGTGCATGCAATGCAACTGAGTGGTTGGAAGGGGTGAATCCTGGCTCCACCCCTTCCCAGACCTCATTTAAAGGTTGGCAGTGGAGGTGAGGGCATCTTTTGCTGGAGATCCCTGCTTACTTGAGGCCTTCTAAAGTTAAGCAGCTTTTTTTTTTTTTTCCTTCTTCTCTTTTCTGTATTTGCTGCTGCATTTGGGCTTCTTCGCATTTGCTGTAGCCAAAGATTTTGCTACCCTGCTATTATTACAATACTTTCTGTCCCATTATAGTGTTACAGTCGTGGTAACAGAGGGGCTCAGGAAGGCAGTGCCATGGAGGAAGAGCACACAGGTGGCATTCAGAACACAGGCAGAACTGTGACTCTTATAAAGCAAAACATACTGAACTTAGAAAACCCCAGGAGATAATGCAGACTGATATATTATCAGGGCAAGGCAGCAGTCTTGTTGTGGTAAAGGTTATTCCCCTAAATACTAGTCTAATGAAAGCAATTGCATTTAAGGTCAGGGAAATCTGTCTGCTTCTTGATTACATCAAGCCATGAAACCAAAGGTTCCCCAGGATCCATCTCTATCTTTGGAGAAGTGTGTGTGCATTTTTTTCTTAGCCAAACTTTTTAGTTATAGAATCATCGCACAACATCCCTACCACAATGGCTGGAGATGGTTGTGATGGTTGTTAAAAAGGGTTCAACAAGATGTAATAACTAGAGGCAGTAGCCATATCTCCTACCAATTGTCTTTATTCTTTTGCTCAAGAATCCTATTCTTCCTGAGGCTTTGCCTGTGACAAAATAGACTTTGGATCTCAAAGTCTATGATGTGTTCAGAGCATGTTCCATGGCAGACCATTTATCAGGTCTGCCATGGGAGAGCTCCCTTCCAGTTTCCTGACCAGACTGAATAACTCTGTGATGGCTTAGTCCAAAATTTCCTTTCCTCCCAGGGTCAGACCAATGCTGTTACACCCAGTCACACCACCTGTGGTAAGAAGGCATGCTTTTAAAATCCACTTTAACTGTAGAATGGTAGAAATTAAAGAAAGCATAGAGTCTGATGTGGTTTAGGACCAGCTTTCTTTTTGCTGTTAGAATGAAGAAAGGTTGAGTGGTACAACAACTCTTCACCTTGTGCTCTCCTTTGCTTTACTTAAGCTCTGACACTGCAAGCATCCAGCAGCAAGAAGAGTGTGTTTAGTCTGTGCTGCTATGGCACCTCGCATGATGAGGCTCCACTTCATCACTGCAGGCCCACAAATAAAGATAAGACAAAGAGCATGATTGATTAGCTATGGCACTTCCCTCCAGCCATTAGAAGCAGGTTGTAAAACTGTCTGGTTTGTCCCTGGGAGAAATCACTGGGATCCCTGTGCAAATGCAGACCTCATCTCCCAGGATGACAGCTATCCCATCAGGGAATGCTGCAACCAGCTGTTTCCAAAGGGGACAAAAAGAAAAAAAAGGGGGGGGGAACCTCTCTCACTTATTTTTTTCCCTTATCTCTTTTCTAGTTTTGAACTCCAGCTCCGCTTTTTCACTCTGACTCTTTTTCCATTGTGCTGAGCTTCTCCACAGTGCTGGCAGCTGCTATTCAGAGAGTCTGCAAGGCAGCTGAAGGCTGAAGGTTTCATTAGAGCAAAGCCCTCCTAATGTTGTGCATTGTGCATGGTTCAGCAGTGCAGTCATTAATCCTCTCCCACTGCTCCCTGCCACCCCTGGGGGAGGTTCTACTCCAGGAGGCATATTCCCTCGGCCTGTCATGTTGAGAGCCAGAAGCTCTTGAATTATTTTTGAATTTATTGTCACAGTTGCAGCAGAAACATTTGACTTTTCTGTCTAAATCAATACTGGGTTCCTTTTTTTTTTTTTTTTTTTAAGGACATATGCCTGCACAACTGTTTCACTGCCAAGCTCTTCAAAAGCACAAACAGAGTAAGAGATGTTGGATCCTTCTGGTGGTAATTCATACGTCTTTCAATGGCCCAGCCACAACCAGGTCACTCTTGTGCTATTCAGCCCCAGTTCCCCTCTATTCCAGGTTTGATGTTGACCTACTTTCCCATGCTGTAATTCACTAATATTCCCCTCAGCATCCAGATAATAAAGTGAGAGAAAAAAAAATCCAAATCCGACTTGCACCAAGCAATTATTTTCACATCCATCTGTATTCGCGGTGTTAGTGCCAGGGTTTTGTTAATGCACAAAAGAGGATAATGAGATCACTTTTTAATTCTCCATCTTCTTCCATCTGAAGCTCTGGAAAGCACTGGGGAAGAGCTGCCACGTTTCACCAAGTCAGTGCTTCAAACCAGCATACCTGATAGCAAACACAGGCACACACTTACAGGAAGGCACAAGGAATAAGTGGATGAATAAAGAAAGGAATGAAAACCCCAGTAGAGCGTTTGGCATTGTTTCAGTAACGCCTCAGGTAATTTGAAGGATGCACACAATTTGGTTTACAAACACCAACTTCCAACAGTGATGTCTTTGGGTAACCCTCAGCCAAAGCTAGCAAGAGCTGGGAAAGTGGAGCTCTCAGCTGCACCTACTGCTGAGCAGGGCCATGCAGGAGTGCTCCTCCAGCTCCAGAGCCAACACTGAGCCAAGAACAGCTTGGCTGCATGCAGTGCAGGGATGGGGACTGATGGCTGTGGGGCCAACAGGGGTGACGGTGATCAGCCAGTCTGAATCCAGCCACAACAGATGGCCCAGAGCTCCTGGCATCCTGGTAGCCTTCTACTATACGTTCTATAAAACATTAGAGGAAATAATGAAGACCTCAATGCTTATTGATGATTTCTGAGGTGTGCTACACAAGGAGAATGTAGTATGCTAGTAGGTTGGGGCTTTTTCTCCCTTTTAGGGTTCTTATCTTCAGCAGCTAACTGGCTTATGATCTCTCCAGTGACACATGGAGGCATGTCCTCACCATCTCCTGTACAGACATCCCTCTGCACATCTCTTTCCAGGAGATGTATGGGATCACGTGTGCCCATGTGAGTGTGATTTGCCATGTGGATGTACCTGGAATAGCCACTTCAAGCAGTGTTTCACTGCTTCTGAAAGAGAAGCAGTGGAGTTCTGAGTTATGGCAAGACCCAGACCTAGGGGGAATGTGGGTATTGGTTTTTGCATGTTTTTGCAACACTGACTAATTAGGACTTCAGCAGGACAAGCACGAACAGGCAGAGGACACTGGCTATGATTACATCAGAAGACTGAAGGATGCACAGAATCTCCCTGCTGTCAAGCCACAAATCAGGAATTCCCAAGCGATGCCAGAGTAAGGTCTGCTCCATACAAGAAGCCTTTGACACGGAAGCAGAAGTTTTCCAAGCTGTACTTTGAATTGTGGTGGATTTTGGCTAATAAAACTGCTTTTCATCCAGAGAGTCCCTAGATATATCTAGATTAACTTCCTGAGTCAGACCAGATGTTGGTTCATGTTCTCCATTTACCACTGAAGAAAGCTCAGCATAACTGCAACTGAAGCAGCCCTGTTGCCTTAAGTAGAAAGGGGATGCCTGCTTACATCAGGATTAAACTTGGTGCTCAAACATCTACTGTTCTCAAAGCCTTGTTCTGATAGAACAATCTGTGCATTCCCAAAGCTTTAAGAAATTCCCCATAGTGCAAATTGCAGCAGTAGGCAGGGAGATTCTGCTTCGGGAGGTTCCCTAAGTAACAAGAATCAGCAATAGCATCTCTTGTCAAAAAGAAATGGTGCAAAACAACATTTTTTGACCAAAATAAAGAGCTATTGTTTTTAAAAGCAGAAAGAGTTTTTAAATTATCAGGTTAGTATAAAAGCAACAGTCTGGGCTTTTTATAAAAGTTAAAGTTGGACAAATCATTCACTGATTAACTGATTATGAAGCTTCCTGACAGTTTTTACATACAAATATTAAGTATGGGTTCATCATATGCCATTGTTTCTGCTTGTAATTGCAGTCTGTAGAAAGGCACATGGTAGCTTCTAATGCTTATCTGAAGGAATCACTGCTGGGAGAATTTTGTTCTGGCCTCACTAATGCCTCTGAGAGCTCCAACATGACTGGGCCCACTGCTGGGTAATGCCATGTTACACATGTATTTCAAGTTTTTGGAGAGGACCTGAGTGCACGAGGAGGTGGAGAGCAGCAGCAAGGACAGAAAAATCAAGAGATTTACTAGAGCCCAGGAGTGGGATGTGCACGTAGATATCCTTTAAACGGAATAAGCAGCCTCCTCCAGACACATCTGATGACAAGAAAACAAGCTCCCAAACCATGGCCCAAATTCTCAGCTATATTTGGCAGACTTTCAATCACATCTACATAGAACCACAGAATCACCAAGGTTGGAAAAGACCTCCAAGATCATCCAGTTCAACCATCCACCTCCCACCAATTCCACATTAAACCACGTCCCTCGGTATAACAACTAAACATTCCCTGAGCACCTCCAGGCTACATCCAGCAAAACAGAACCTCCTGGATACTGGAAGCTGGCTGGGGAGCCAGGAGAGCCATCCTCACCTGCATCCCCATGCACTCTGCCATGTCTGCCAGGCTCCATGGTTTTACCAGTCTTGCTGTGTCTCATCCCAGAGAGACCTTCTGGCCTGAGAAGGTCATTCTTTCTGTCTGCAAGGAGCATCACAAAGGACACTCAGCAACTGGAGACCAAACCAGTGGCTGCACACTTTAGAAATGAGATTTACATTCAGGAATGTGAAGCGCATCCTGCCAGGCCAGCAGAACACATACAGGAGGCCAAAAGCAATGAGAGAAATGCATAAAAACTGGAGGCAGCGGTGGTCCTCCCACCAGCAGTACGTGGCTGTTCCTCTGCAGCAGAGCATTTACACATCCAAAGCAACACGAATTACAACAGAAATCAAAGCAGTACAGTCACAGGAAGCGAATCTCTGGGGGGAGGATGAGCATCTCTCCATGACAGGAGATCCTGCACGATGTTCTGCACTCCTGTTTGGAAACAGAAACCCCTCTGCAAAGAGCTCAGTTGCAGCTCCAGCCTTTTAACAACCAAGCTGAGCAGGTGCAGATCTGCATTGAATTTCTGAAATTTCCACTAGGCTGGAAGTGGATTAAGCTCAATAAATGCACAAACCTGCCTGGGCTGACTGACATGGCAGGAGGTGGATTGGAGCTATCAGCTGCTGCTGAGCCACTTAGGCAGGCAGCTTTCCTCTGAAGTTTTCTGGGTGGATCTGCTGAGCTTACAGCTCACCTCACGGCTGCTTTCTTTTTTTTTTATGCTAGCAGGACGCAGCAGCAACAGTACTAACATCTGACACAGCATGGTAGGCTCCTGACCTAACTTTTAGAAGAGCTTCTTTTTGGCTCTGGTGTGCTTTGGAGTAAGCCCTGAAGACCTTGTCCACATTTTACACAAGCAGCATTGCTTGTAATCAGACCCTAATTCTTCCTCTGCTGTGGCCCTGCTCCATTTTCACTCTTTCTGAACAACCAAGCCAACAGTCAAACATCAAAACCGAGTGGCTGGCTCGTGGTTAAGGAATGGGAGGTAGAAGTCTTGGTTAGTTCCAAGCTCGGCCACTTGCATTCCAAGTGATATCACCTGGATTTGCCATATCAGTCAAGCCCTTAACATCTCTGCTGAGGTCTCTTAACATTAGCAGCATCCTCCTGCCTTCCTTTCTGCCTAGCAGCTCAGTGGCCAGCACCTAACTCCAGCCAGTTTCACAGAGCAGCAACAAGTGAGAGCCAAAGAGACCTCCCTTAGGAGGGGTCAGCAACCTGGGAAAGCTGACCAGAAAATGCCAGAGGAAAAAAGGATTCTAATTCTCTCAAACACACTTGGAAGATTACGCAGGCTGACTCACGGGCACATTTAATGGGTTTCTGGCAGAGTGATTGCACCTCCTCATTTGAGCGGCTCAAAATGAAGGCAGAATTTTAGTCACACAGAAATTACATCAAAAGGAAAAGCCAGATGTTTTGTGAATCCAACCACTAATGAGCTACAAGTGCTGTTTTTTTTCCATTGTACAAGAAAATTATGAATTTTTAAACATATACAAAACAAATTGTTTGTGATTACATTAGACCTTCAAAAGAGAGTGGGAACATAAATTCAGAGATGAATAGCATAATATTGGATGCTTGCCTCACTGCTTGACTTCAATAACTTATCTCAATAAATCCCTCAGCAGAAAGCATCTTATGTACTTCAAGTCTGGAGAAGATGAGACGTGAATGCTGGAGGAATTACAAGACAGAGGGGCTTTCTTGCAACAGTGAACAAGCTGAAAATTACAAGGTAATGGAAACTCAGCAGGAGGCCCCCGTACCCTGCCATTAGCTAACTCCTGCAATGATTACTGCAGAAATCACTTCGTTTATGTAAGCACTGTACACTGTTTCTGCACTTTGCATCTCTCCCTGCCTAAGCACACAGACAATTTAATTAGGCGAGAGGAGATACCTGAGCAATGGGGATTTTGGTGTGTGGTTGAACCAGAGCTGCCTCCTCGACCGAACTGCAGCCCTCCATCCCAACACGATGCCTGCCTGTCTCCTCTCTGTTGCTCTTCCACCCTGCCTTCATGGATTCCTTTATTAAAACATTGACCATTTTTAAGCCAGCATAGCCCCAGCCTCCCCAGATCACACTACAATCATGACTGTGGAGCTCCAGAGAATGACAAATTAGCAGCAGAGAAACATTATTAGGCTTGGGTTGTTTATATGGCAATTAGTACATGTCCCTCGTGCTTCTTGTTCTGGTCTCACCCCAAAGAAATACTTGCTATTTCAGTCTTCAATAACTCAGATTTATACTAACTTCCCTGTGCTGTGGCTCTTCTTTTACCAACAAGGAGGTTAACTAGGGTAAGTCACTTTCCCAGTATAAAAAGGGAAGAAGAAAATCAACCCAGCAGGTGGAATGTGGCAGAGAAGGATGGGAAGTGCACGTGCAAGAAAGCAAGTCAGAAGAAAATGCTTCCTCCAAGAAGCTACGACACAGAAATAGAGGAAATTCTCTGCTGAGGGCTTGGGAACATGAAGGAGATGCAGTAGAGATCATATCAGGATTTCCCCAGCAGCTTGGAAATGTGAGAGTAGCAGTAATGGCTAATGGAACATCACTGCATATTTGGGAAATGACACTGGTGCTGTGAGTGGACTTAAAATGCTGGCACAAGGAGGCTCAGTGCCAGGGTTGAGGAACAAGGCACTGAGCCAGGGGCTCTGCACACTGCAAAACAGCCCCCCAGGACAGGGGAACACCAGGAAAACATTCCTGGCCCCCAAATTTTGCTATAACATTAGCAGTTCTCAACCTGGACTGTTAGGAAGCCTGAGACTTTGGAAAAGCCAAGTGAACAAGATGCCCCTGCCAGCCTGAATATCAAGTTTCTTATCCTTCAAGATGAAGCTCAACCACAGCATGCCCTGGGATGTTGTGTAGCCCTACCACAAGTGAGTTTTAGAGACAGAGGACAGCTTCTCGTCGAGACTACAATGACCACAGAGATGATTTATTCAGCAGAGAGGAAACTCAGGTCACAGGAGATCAAACTTGCAGCTTGATTTTTGATTTTAGGGGCTTAAAAGATAGACATCTGATTTCATATTTTGGTGTCTCGATGAATAACTCAGCTTGACTCTGTGCAACTTAGGACTTGACACTTCTAATAGCTGTGATTTGGTGTAGCTCCATGAGAATCAGACCCAACCTTACCTGACACCAATCTCAGCATCTCCCAAAGAGAGTTCAGAATTAAGCCCAGACTGGGCTTAAGATTAAGATTAAAGCATGCCTCAGGGGAAACCCTTGCAGTGCCTGAGTAATTCTTTGGCTCTGTCTAATTTCTTAAATTAGAGAGTTATTTCCTTGGAGGCTGTGCTTTGCATGGAAGCACCTTTCTCACTGTCAGCATGTGCTATAACCATCACCTGCTCCTTTGATACACAGTGCTTGTCTTGAAATTCAACCCTCATCCGGACTTTGCCAATCAATATTGTACCAGGATTACTGATATACCTTGGTATTTTCTGGGTAACTATGAAAGAAAATGTGTAGCAGATGCCACTGGAGCCACTAGGTGACATTTATTCCCATGCTGGGCTTCAAAGTCAGTGGGACAGATTGTGCTCAGAGCAGGAGGAGGGATGGATTTCACACTCTGTCTCAGAGATGTTTTTGTGATGTTGACTGTAACAGATACAAAATGTGCAATTATAAAATCTTGTCTCTCACCCTATTCTAAAATAACCCTCTAAAATTAGTACGATGCAAGACACTGGTAACTATTCTTCTCCTTCTTCTATAACCAGAGGACAAGGAATTTAGAAATACTATTTCTAAACTATGTGAGAAAGTGAATCTTGGATATCAGAACGTTGTGGTTTTTTGACTTTCACCTTAGGAGCTGATAGAATTTTTAATTCAAATCAATAAAAAGCGTGGATTCATTTACACAGTAATTCAGCTTTCCTGGACATGTCAGAAGATTACCAACCCTACCTGATTCTAATCAAAAACAGACCACCAGAAAATGAATTTAATTTGTACCAACTTGCAATCACAACATTTGCTCTACAGCTCTGCCAATAATGGTGCAAGGGAGGAAAGGCCTCTTTTTTTTTTGTGGTGATGTCCTGAGGAACCACAGAGCACACATGAAAAGCTCAAGTGTGAGAACAGCACTGTTTTTAATTCCTCTCAATAACATTTATGCAACATAAAGGGGGGAAAGGGAAAGTAAAATCCATCGTATTCCCTGTGAATGCCCACTCAGTGCACTTCTCCCTCTGTCTGATCAGGTTATTCACATGATGAGCTTTCGTCTTTGCCTTTTAATGCAGCTGTTGGGTAACATGTGCTAGTTGTCTCCACGTACAGATCTCTCATTTCTGCTGTTACTTCACCATTTGGAAGTGGAAGTTCATCCTCTTCTGCCTTTCCAACCCTCCATCACTACTCAGACTGCAAAGACAAAAAGAAGTAAGTTCCCAAATTCCCCAGTTCCACTTCTCTTCCTGTCCTTCCCTTGAGATCTCTTTCTTCCCAAGTAGGATTTCTTGCTTGCACTGTCTGCGCTGGGTGTAAACAAAAAAAATGACACTTTTCTTCCCTGCACTGTCACCTTGTATGGCAAAGGAGTACTTGTAACCCCTGTATAACAGCATGCCAAGACACGATGTGCAATGGGGACAGCTGAGATGCTTCCTTTTCCCTGTCACCGTATCATGTTAAACTCCTTACCCCATCTCAGCAGTAGAGAACCACTGACAATTTCTCCTGTCTAATTCGAGCTCCATCAATTAAATGACAGCAAATAAGTGGCAGCTCTAATAGCACTCCGTAAGTAAAATGACTCCACAATAATTTTTGCTTTATTGCTCACTTGTGTCATATCAAGTATCGCGCTGTGCTAAAAAACACCCCCAGAAGAAGGCAAAAAAGCAACAGCCAAATAATGGAGCAAGGAAGGGAAAGCAGTGAAAGAGATTTAAATACCTCCAAGGGTGGAGATCCCAGAACTTCTATGGGCACTTGTTCTGGTGAGCAACCAGTGAGAATGCTTTCTTTGTGCTTTCTGGAATATCCAGAAAGGTTACACATCTAGAAATGCTCCCCTCTTTCTTTTCACAGAATCAGAGAATCACAGAATCACAGAATGGCCAGGGTTGGAAGGGACCTCAAGGATCATGAATGTTCAATTCCTCTGCCACATGCAGGGCTACCAGCTTCCCCATTTAATACCAGTCCAGGCTGCCCAGGGCCACATCCAATCTGGCCTTGAACACCTCCAGGGACGGGGCATCCACAACCTCTCTGGGCAGCTGTTCCAGCATCTCACCACTCTCTCTATAAAGAATTTATTTCCTCCATTGAACACTGTGTTTATTGCCTCTTCTCCTAACAGGAACAGCTAGAATCAAGGTGTGTCAGCATCAGTATTCCACAGGGTTCTGTAATAACCAGACCAAGAGATGCATTAACCCTTACTAAGATCTAAGGTCTAATTTTGAACTTACTGAAGTCTTCCCATAAGCAATACCAAAACATCCCTTGATGTCAATGACAATTATTTAATTACTTAATACAGACTCAAATGAGATCAGTACCAGCTAGGGTTTTGCTGGGCCATTGAACCAGTGGCAATAACTTGCACTGACAACCAAGTCTGTGTTTTCACAAAAATAACAGGGTGAAAAAGGATCGGTGAGTTTAGTGGAATGCCTGAAGCGTGTCAGCACAAGAGACATGGCAAAAAGAACCACTGCCACCAGCTGAAGCACTGGGCTCCACGGCCTGGAAGCAGCACCAGTCGGTGCTTGGCTTCTCATTAAGTAGGAAGTCGTTCTGTTTCTCTTCCAATATTTGCTGCCATAGACCTCAAATATAATTCCTTCTGAACAGGAAAGCACTCCACAGATGAATCAGTTCCTTTTGCGACGACGGCAAACTGCTCTGCTTCATAATTGATTTTCCACAGACAATTGATTTAAACTTTTCAAACCCCTCATGATGGCAGGATTAGATCTGAGCCTTTACAGTGCCCTACAGTTTGCAGGGCAAGCTCTGAGCTACGCTGCTCTTTCACTGAGCTCTGCTTAATTGGATGACGGGGACAGAGTTCAAGGGCGAGCCAACAGAAAGTATTTTATTTAAACATAGCCCTAAAGTACCTGTAATGAGAAAGTGTCCCTCACTCCCACATATAAATGACTCGAGTAACGTTTCCATTCCATTCACCTCTCTTAGCAAGGTGGTTAATACAGAGACCTGATTTATTTTATCCTATAGTTCAAGGAAATGTGTTTATTATGAGTTCCATTATAATATACTTAGCACAGCCCTTTCAAGTGATGGCCAGAGGTTTATTTAGGAACTAATTCAGCAACGGCTGAGGTTAAAAGGAAGCTCTCAGATGTTGGTGGAAACTGCACTGAATCTTTGCTGACTGTCACAGGTAAAAATAATCGGTATTGGAGATGAGGGAAAGTGATCAAACATTTTTACATGCAGTTTAATGACATAAATGGCATCACTGCTCACAGTGCATTGTTTCCAATAAGTTTTTGTCTTAGTTTATGTGGGAAATACCAAACCTGTGTCACTGCCCGGTGAATATGCCTCCTTCTGACTAAAGGGTAATTGGAAATTCCAGAACCTGGAGGTTCCAACAGCTGCTCAGGACACTTCCACCCACGTCAGGATGGTCAGGCAGCAATAATGGTGTTTCCACATCCCAGGCCACATCAGCCAGACCTTGCAGGCAGACCTGCCCAGACCTTTGCCAGGACACCATGGAAGACTTGGAGGATTTAATGGTCAAAAATCAAGGTCTTCTTCAAATGGGAACTGGAACTAACAGCTTTTCTTTTTACAACACTCCTGAATCATGTGGGTAAGATAACGGATCCTGCTGCCTTCTTGGGGATGGATCCTTTCCTCAAGGCTTTCTCTCAGTGCCATGCTCTGCAGCTTGCTGGCATGCAGAACACTGTGTGCAGGCATCCTGCATAGCCAGAATGCCCATGTGTGCTGCTGCAGGGCTTGGCACTTGCCCTGACCTTGCTCCCTGCTGCACACCAGGCTGTCCCTGTGCTCACCTCTACCCTATCCCTCTCCCATGCACTCCTCAGGACAGAACTGTCTCCTGTCCATCCCAAAGCCTGGCCTATAAGCTGGCCTTCTGAAGGCAGATTGTTATGTTCAGGGATGAATAAACACTGCGTGCCACACTCACATTCCTCTTTCCTAGGAGTGTAACCCAGAAATGAGGCTTGGTGTTTGGAAAGGAAAACAAGCAGCAGAAATTTCGACCCTTCGCATTGCTTTTCCATTTGCAAACAGAGCCAACCCTTGTTTGGTAATGCCCCCCCCCCCCCGAGAGGCATGGAGCATCTGCCTCTGGGTAGAGCTGGGATTCACTCAGAGCTATGATTAATCACCAATGCCTTACCTGACCTGTCAGCCCAATGCCATGCAGGCAGTGATGCTGCTGCTGGGAGGGAGTGATACTGCCACAGGTCCCCAACAGCCGAGCCATGCTCAGCCCAAAGAAACCTGGGGGCACAGGGTGGGAGGCAGCTCCTTCTGTTCCAGACATGGGGCTGAGGTGTGTGGTCTTGTCCCAAGCTCAGCAAGGAGCCCTTGGGCTGACATCTGAAAGAAGAAAGTTCCACAAGTCCATCAGTGACCCCAAGAGAGTGGCTTCCACCCGCTGCATTTCCTTCGCCCAGCACAAACCAGAGTAGATGAACAGCCTGACAGCAGCCTGACACAACCAGCTCAGGACAAAGGCAAAGCTAATTGCTATTGTCTGCTATCATCCTAACAGTGCTGGGAAGAAATGCTCCCACTGCCTCTCCTCGCCAAGAAAATATTGACTGTTTGTTTTTCCTCGCAGTGACACTATTAGGTTATTCTGAATTAATACACAAGCCAGTCAATAGAGAGGTCCCTGCTCACAGAACACCCTGCTGACAAGCTGGTCACATCCAAACAGTTTTAATAGGGTGTAAATGTCTTTAATCACCCAGACTAAACAGCACAAGTTCAAGGTGACTCCAACAGCTCCTATTCAAAATATGCATTTTCATCTTCCTTAGATTAATTTGTATTTTAATTGCTCATATCACTGATTGAAGTGCTACTGAAGGGAGCACTTTCCTTCCTTTGATCTGCTGCTTTTTCTGCAAGGCTGGGAGTCAGGGAGCCGACAGAACTGCTCTGCTTTGGGGAACAGCCAGGGAACGGCTGAAACCTGACAGCAGCAGGTAACCAAGGGCTGGCATCACACTGCCTAATGCTTCTCACATTATCCTGCACATTTAATTCCTTACACCACTATCAAAGCAAGAAAGACTTCATCAGTTTTATCCACATTGGAGCCAGGAAGATATTCAGAAGGCATGGCTTGCACTTTCCCAGCACTGTCAGCCTGCATGTGTCTGTGACACAAGCCGTGGCCATGAGTCCCCTCTTGTGACACAGAGCTGAACTACCAAACAGCTCCTCCGACACAGGCCAGCATCAGTTCCTCAAAAGAGACAGACCAGTAGGGCTGTGATCAGTGCAGTCACATCACAAGTGGGCTGGAGAAAGGATGGTGAGACGTGGTGTTCTTGCTGCAGCACACCAGCGAGGAACACTCAGAGAAGCTGAAAAGAAAAAAATTCAAAGCCTGCAAAAAGAAACACTTTCTACTGTGATTAGCCTACAGCACTCATTGCCATGGGATGCTCATGAAGGAAGAGCAAAGATTTGAAAAGGCATTGGGAATGCATCTGCCTCTCACGGCTCTCTCAAGTTGATGGCTGTCAAAACAGGGGAAGGGGATCTCAATGCAGTCTATCAGTGTGCTCTGTTCCATCCGCACCTGGCTGCTGGGAGCTCAGCATCACCGCTCTGCCCTTGCCTGAGAGCAGAGCTCAGCACAGGCTGCTGCTGGGTCATCCATCCCAGGGGGGTCCCACACTGCAGGGTGCTGCTGGCCAGGAGCAAGCCTGCTGCTCAGAGCAAGCATCAGCCTTGCCCAGACATGTTTAAAGAAAACAAACAAACAAACAGCAAAGCGTAGCCTTTCTAAGCAAAGAATGCAAAGTACAGATCTTTTCCTGCTTGCCCAAGTAGCATAGCAACCCTAAAGGGCATCCACACTACATTAATGGTTCAAAACCCAGTGCTTCTGTGTTAAGATAGGAAGCTTTGCACCAGCTATTTTTGCACATGCAAACCAGCCACACAGGCTGCTGACTCTGGGATCACCAGGATCTGCATCAGAGCTGCTGCTACCCTCAGGGACCACCGTGCCAGCAGCTCTAGGCTCCCCCAGCTGGGTGACATCCATCCCCAACCTGCAGCTCTCCTCCCTGCCAGACCACTTCGCCCAACTTTTGATATGCATTTCCGCCTTTAATTTGATTAGTGACAGCTGCTATTATCTGAGGAAATCTAAATTGCCTCTTCCTGTGCTAATGAATCACTGTACTATGTGTGTGGGGATTAGAGAACAAGACGGATTTATTAATACGCTGCTAATTAAAGGGACAGTTCCACTGTTCTGGTGGCATTCGGTGAAAGGGCTGTAGCAGGTTTTGGAGGTGGAGAGGAGAGCCACAGGTTGTCACTTCTAATTACAAGCAACACTTGTACCTATGTATCTTCACAGACTGCAAATATTCATGGGGATACTCATTTGTGTGCAATGGCATCAATGTCACACTGCACTCTGTGCCTGCAGGAGCAGACAGCCCTGTGCAGCTCCAGCAGCCTCTAAAACACCGACTGCTTGGGGGGTTTACTGAGGAGAGGGGCATCCCAAAAATCACCAGTTTATAAAGCACTAGTGAAGGGTTTTGGAAACTAAGCTTATTTACTGCCACAACAGACCTGATTTCAAGAAGATGTGATCTGAATACGTGATGCCCCAAACAGGGCATGTCGTGCAATTGACTTGGTAAAGAAAAGGGACTATAAATTTAAAAAAAAAAAAATCTGCTTGAGTATATTCTTCTTACATATCTTGTACCTAATGCCTAGCCCAGAGAGATGGCTTCCAAGCTCCCTTAAAATGTAACACAGCACCATGCTCCTGCTTTAGCAGAGAAATGGGGCTGGTTGGGAACCGCACTGCAATGTCTTCACAATCACAGCCCAAAGCAGCAACCTGAAACCCCACTGAGGGAAAAAATGTCCACGTGCAGACATGTCCCACACCCCAAAGCATGGCATCATTTTGGTGTGTAGAATACCTAAAATGGTACCGTCACCTTTATGCAATTAACTTTATATGGAGCATCTTAACTTCTCCATGGATGAACCAGGAAGGTTGCAATAGAAGGAACTAAGGAAGGTCCTTCTTCTTGAACTCATCTTTTCTTCTAATTCTTTTGCCCTTGCTGTATCAAAACATGGATGTGGTATCAGTAGGATTAAGATAGAACACGCAGTGAATAAACGTACCACATCCAGGAGGATGAGGTGCTCAGCTGTTCTGAGATGTTCTCAGAGGCTGCAGAGAACAACATTCAGAAGAGCAATATTCATCCGTAAGACAACACTGTTTGTGTGGTGAGCCTATCTACTGAGGTGGCAGAGCAGTGTGACTTCATATGATGATAATCTCAATCCATTTAAGTCACCTGCTATCTCTTCACAGACTCAACTCTTGGTTGGGATCAGACCCTGATCCTCAGCAGATGTAAATCCCCACATCTCCACTGAATTCACAAGAACTGTGCTGGGTTAGGTCAGCAGATGCTGCTGCCCTTTCTCTCCACAGTAATTCAACATGCATAATTACCTGCAAAAGCATTCTGCTGACAACAGTCTTCTCTTCTCAAATGAACTACTTTCACTGCATTCCCAGGTTCTTCATCTTCTCTAATAACTTTGTACTCTAGGTGGATTATCCATCACCATAAAATCATTCATTCCTTCAGATACAGTTAATTTTAATGAGGTTGGCATGAACTAACAAGCCATTGATTCACATTTATAGATACAGTAAACAGTTCTTGATTTCTTTCATTCTCTAAATGAAAATGCTAAATAGATTTAGAATGTCAGTCTGTGCTGCACGTTGGACAGACACCCACCCTATTACTGGGAAATATCCAAACATCTCCTACAAGGTTAACACTGTCCACTGTGCTGCACAGGAAGAGAAACTCGGAGCATATTGGAATGAGCAGACCTGCAGGGTAACCCAATTTCCTGCAGCCATTCCAAATAAATGAACAAAATTCAGGTTTCACCTATCACTTTATAGTGGTGACTCACAGCTCAAAGAGAAGCAGAAGTGCTTTTAGTGGCAGATTCTCTCTTTTGGAGGTCAAAGAGTAGGGGTGCCCAGACTGCTATTATAATGGAAAAGGAGACAGTCCCCAATTTGACCATAGTTAATTTTGGCGTTGGGAATGTCACTGCTGTGCTCATTAAGAGCACACACTTATGGCAGTAGAAGCACATGGGGAATCCCAGCCCAAACACTGCTATTCAAAACTGAACAAGTCTTCAAACACTTCTGAACCCAAACCACTGGGCTCCCAGCTCCATTCACTTAAGTGCCACAATTTAGCCTGCATAAATCACTCTAAGATAAACCTCTGCCCAGACTTGATATAGAAAAGTACAGTATTTCAGCATGTGAAAAGGGCAAACCCCAGAATTAAGAGCTAGCCTGGGACTCAAATCATCAGTAGTCTCATCAGGACTGAACTATATGGCCAGAAGGGTCTTCAGGAGACTTGCAATGTATCTCTTTGCTAACTTGCCCATATCCCAGAGTTAGTTTCAGAGATGCTCCCTTATCTGGGACCACCCAGTGCCCTCTGCTCCAGTCCTCTCACACACCTTCCATGAAAAGCTTATTTCAGTATCATCCGGCATCTTCCTAATCCTAAGCATCCTTGTTCCATCTAGCATAGATAGCAAGGGCAAATCACTTTCTTTCCATTTTTCTAACTGCTTTAAAGACACCTGTGCTCCCCTCAGGCCCACTTCATGTCAGTATGTGCTCCACCAGACCCTTCAGGCTTCAGACCCTTCAGGCTTCTGCTCTCCACCAGTAATGATGGGACAACCACAGCAAAAAATGCCTCCTTCCCTCAGACGTTCCCAGTTCCAGATACTATTGTAGGCAGCAGGAGATTTTTCAAAGTCCTTAGGAGTGATGGAAAACACTGTTAAGTTGGAATTTAGCTCAAGCATTGGAAAACAAGACCCTTTCCCTCACAAGAAATTCAAGTGGGCTTCTGTATCATCACAAGTCATCACACAGAGCCATCCCACAGTGTGATGCTATGGGACTGCTGCAGCATTCCACCAGCTTTGTCTGGTGTCAGAAAGCCAGATTATGCAGTAAAGTAACAGAAAACTTCTGCAAGACCACTGCAGTTGATTGGGCATACCCATAACTACTCTTAGCTGCAACAGGGATGGGGTTAAGCAGCAGACAGGAGCCCTGCTGCATCAGGTCCCAGCAACGAAGGGGCTGTGCATCCTGCCTTTTGTCAGCACAAGCATACAGAAACAATGATTTCTCCCTTGCCTAATTAAGAGATGTTAATTTAAGTGTGGTTTCCAGCTTAAGAAGCACAATTACTGCTTTCACAGCATAAAACAAAAATCTCAAATAAGCTCCAAAGACTGGGCCTTGGGTTCAGGGTCACTAAACAAACCCACTGGCTTTGACTTCCACAGATCATAAAAACCTATGGCTCATCATGTTCTTAGCAGACAAATCCCTGAGGCTCAGGGGACCATTTACTAAATAACTCTTCAGCTTCTGAGGAGGATAAACCTGAACCTAACTGCAGGGTTCCAGAAACAACCTGAGGGATGAATCCCTTTTCCTCAAATGCTTTCAGTTCCAAGGGGACAGAAACAATTTCTTGCATTCAGCTTAAGAATTTGCCTAGAAGAGGAGAGCTGCTGTCACAGGTAATCCATGGGTTTGCAAATCAAGACTTAAGGAGACTCTTGCAAAGCATTTGGTAGGTCACAAGCCCAGAGAACAAGGCTCTCCTTATGATTCCTTCTTCATCACTTTGTTATGAAAAACTGAGGATCCGTCTATGTTGAATCACAAAGTGAAAGTGGGGAAATAAATGGGAGTGGGATCCCAGCAGGGCTGGCACAGGAGCTATGGATGCACCCACACCTCCTGCTTACTGCACCCAGGGCAGTTTGAAGGTGCCATCAGCACACCCCTCAGTGTTAAATACGTTCCTTTATCAGCATTTGCCAGAGCAGAACTAACAAAATGAAGGCAAACAGGATGAGAAATAGACTGCTTTGCATTCAGAGCTCCAGTAAACCAACACTGTAGGATATATCACTATCAGAGGGGAAGGAAAGGGAAAATGAAGCTAAACCTTGGTATTATTAAATTCAAAATGCAAAAACATTTAAAGTGACACCTTCATGAAGAGAGCTTTTAAATTATTCACAGTCAATGCAATACAATCCACAGCTAATTACAGTCTATACATGCAAATGAAAGTAATGATAATCATAATTACTTTGCACTTATATACCGTAGCAATTTTCATCTGAAGACCTCAAAGTCTTTATAAACATTAATTAATTCTCCCATCACCCCGGCGTGTGAGGTAACTGTTGCCATAATTCTGGCTTTAAAATCGGGTAAACTGAGGTTCAGAGAGGCCAAGCAATTTGCTTGCTGCCACGTTTCAGTGGTGCAGGTGGGATGCTGGGCCAGGTGAAGGGCAGGAACCTGAGCTGAGGAAGGGGTTGGAGAAGAACACGGCAGCACTGGTTTTATAGTTCACTGTAGTTTGGGCACATGGACTTAAAATTAAAGTTACCCATCGGCCTTCTGTCTTCTGCAGGCTCTCAATAAAGCCTTACTACCAGGTAATGTTAAGGAAAGAAGTTCAGGCAATTGGGGCTGGCTGCATCTGGCATGCAGACACAAGTCAGTTCTCTGCTTCCTGCTAACATCCCATTACATTCTGAAACTTCAGAGGAAGAAACCTATCCATGATGCTTCAGCAGCACCTGCCAAAGGGCAGCCGTGGGGCAACCCCAGAGGTGCTCCATAATAAAAGAAACTGATCTAACACAGCTCAGACCTCCCAGGACGAGTTGCTGGTTCCTTCCTGGCCTAATGACCCGAGTCACAGGATGCAAGAGATAAACGGACTTGGGAAATCCTCTCAGCAGAAAATCTGACAATCCAAAAGACAACAGAGCACAACTTCTAGCTCCTTTCACCCGTAATTACTTTCCTCTGCTCGCATGCAGTGGCTCCCAAAACGTGCTCAGATTTTCTCCATACACACATTTCTAAAGGCCGTGGTGTGTTAATCATTGTCTGGTACCATAAAACGCAACAGCCATCAATATCAAGCCTGCCAACTTAACAGACTCTTGTAATGGGTACGTTTCTATAGACCTACACAATAAGACTAATTGCATGGGCTTGCTGTAAAAGCCAGAGGTCGTTTGATTACTAGCTGTTTTGTACCATGAAAGTGCACATTAATTATTTAAAAGATGGACTTATAATTATTGTAAGCTCTAAGTAATTACCTATAATTTTGGCAAGTGTTAGAAAAACTGATAGTCTAGCAAATTCAGGTTTTAATCATTAGTAAGCTCATAATTACATTTAAATTGCAAAATGAGAATTATGCAATTTATCTCCCCAATAATGCATAAACATTACGGTGATTGTAGGTTTTAATGGACTATATTATTACTATAAAAAGCAGAGCGGTGATGGGCAGTGAGGAGCAATTTGAGTTCATTGCTGTTATTTTACACTGTAATTGCTTATCAACAACTGCACGGCGATGGCTCTCCTTGATTAACACGGGATAAGTCCATCCCACCCACCAAACTCGACTGGAAAATTAAAAATAAATAAATAAATAAATGAACTTGCTCACGAGTCACTCAAAAGAAGTGATTAATTTGGTATCAACGCAGGACTAATTGCTGTAGGTAAACAATTTAAGATAACAAACGCGCTTGTTGTCTGTGACAACAACTAAGAGAAACAGAGCCTAAGAAAAGGCTGCTTTAGAGCAGGCTGCTTTTTCATGCCAGTTTTTCAGGCTCAGCTCCTGTGCTTAAAGTTTCTCAATGCTACTCTACCACACGTTAAAATCAAGACTGAAAAAGGATGCCACCAAGTAATATGTTCAGAAGAAGAGTTTTCAAATGCTGCTCCTCTCTGCCTATCTTAGATCCCAGGGTGTCAACAGCAGAATCCATAAGAAAAGTAGTGTCAGGACTAGATACAGCTTATCAGACAGCAAAACTGATTTGGAACAGTACATTCCTCAGCTTCTCTGCAGAAAGATTGACTTTCTAACAGAAATGAATGCAAACCATCAAACTGGATCAAGTAGCGATGGATGCTTGTGCTTACAGGTTGCCATCTCACCTTCAGATGCTACAGGTGCTCAAAAAAAGAGTGCAACTCTGCTTAGTGAGGTCTCCAAAGTCTTCCTAACAGGGGAAGCAGAAGAGCAGTGAGAGCTGTCTGAGGCTGGGAAACATTAAACTGGAGCACAGCACAGCTGTACCCAAAGCACTCCCACTAAACCCAAAGGAATTTTACCACGTACGCTCACCAAGGGCAACAGATCAGCTGCAATTCAGTAATGCCATTCTTCCTTTGGTTTCAGCTGAGGGGTGAAGTGATTTGTTTGTGTAGACCCAGCACTTCATCCATCAGATGCCATCGGAGCACTGCATCTAAACGCACCAATCATACAACATCTAGGAACAATACCAGGAAACAGATTAGGATAGAAACATAGGATATTTTACCCAGCTGAAAATGACTGTAATTAATTCACATTAGACACTCGGTGAGGCAGATGGGTTCACATCCCAAACGTGGCATTTTCAGCCAACAGCGCTTCATTCCACAACCAAACAGCAATACCAGAGTTCAATACTGAAAAGAAAAGGCAACACCAACTGCTGTGAATCATTCGATTTCCTCATGGATTTTCACCTTCTCTGTTACATGAGCTTTTAAAAAAAAATTGACCAGACAGCTTGATGGAGGTGAAAACTGTGTCGTCTACCTTAAAATCAGGACCTGCCCATGTAGTTAATTCTTTGATGACTTTAGGCTGACTCTTGTCTATTCTTAGCCATGGAAAAACTTGTGCCCTTATGATGTGGGAGCAATGAAAAGCTGGGACTGTACTTCTTGTCTGCAGTGAGAAACTCTCATACTGCATGCACCTTAGAAGCTGGAGCCCTGCCAATGCAACTGGCTTGGTTTGACACCGGGGAAATTTAAGAGCTGCTTTGTATTGTTATTTTACAAGCCCTTACACAGTGTTTGTTTTAAATGATGTGCTGTGTGATTTAGTGGTGTTTGCTGAAATGATGAAAGCCAGTGCCTGATGTGCTGCACTGTGTGACTGTTGTCTTCTCCTGGAGGAGAGATATTACTTTTCACCGGTGTTTCCCAAAAGGCAGCAGCAGCTTTAGCCTTTGGGGCACCGGATCTGCTGAGGAATTCCAAAAATAAAATCCAAGGGAAATGAGCATGCCTTCAGTTCAGCTCTGCACACCATCCAGAAGCACGGCGGATGGCAGGCAGCTGCTCTGTGCAGTTGGTGGATGCAGGCAGGACCCACAGAGCCCACACCAAACAGGGGTAATGGTAGCAGCACAGCAAGAGCCATGCTGAGAGCACACTGGGGCTTGTCCTCACACCGCCGGTGCCAGCAAGGGTTTTGTTACTTACTTCTGGGAGCACAGAGTCAGGCTTTCATGAGCTGCTTAAAGGCCATGGTCAAATCATTTCTGGTGTCAGTACTCGGGCTGACCCCTGCTTCTCTTTCTGTGAACTCTGGCATTCTGTCTGGACAGCTTTGTTCCTTTGGGCAGATGTGGCTGGTGGATATTTCATTAACAGTGGGAATCAAAGACTCTGCCCCAGAGGGCTGATGGGTGAAGAAATAATTACTTTTTCATCAAATGATAAGTTCTAGCTTCCTGAAGAGCAGTACAGGATCATCCCTTGGAACTCAAAAGCAGATGAAATTCCTGCCCTGTATAAATTCCAGGTTGCTGCAGGGTGAGAGGGCTGGAAGTGACAGGACCCTGGCACCTTCCATACTGCTCAAGACATGTAATCCAAAACCTCTCTGCCAATGCCCATGATCAGATGCCCTTCTGAAGACGCACTAAGCCTTACAGGAGGTAAACATGGGATATTATTACTCCATAACATCTACTCAAGGCTTCAGCCTAATCCCCATTTAGTAGTTTCACCTAGATGCTTCAGTATGAGAATATATTCCCCTTCCACACCTCTTCATTAAGCAGCTTAATTTGGCATCCAAACATTCCACGCTTCTTTGCACCTCCCTAAACTCTTGGCCTTTATAGGAACTGCCAATTTCCATTACAGATACATCCAGGAACTGAAACAGCTGCCTTTCTCTGGCCTCTGGTTCATAAGTGTCTGCCCACAGGTCAGTGAGTAAGCAGAAGGCATCTCAAAAGAGACAACTCTTCAGCCAGTGCACATTTGCTCCTGTATGATGACAGTGATGGTAGCAGCTCTTAGCCAGGGTGTTCCTTTTTCCCCACTCTTTACTCCCCTATGATATTTTAAACAGGAATCAGAAGCTCCCTTGGTCTGTGATTTGTTAGACTCAAGTTAATTATTTTTAAGTCCCTTGTCGGGCAGTAACTTTCATTTTCCGTGGATATGACTCTGGAGCAGTACTGTACCAGGCACAGGCAGCTCGCCTTGCATCCTGCACAGTAGTATGGATAATCCCTTTTCCTTCGAAGAAGACCTTCATCTGACAAACCCAACACCATACTGTCATTTTCACAGCTGCAGCACATCCTGTGATCAGCGAGCACACAGCGAGATGTGCCTCATTTGTTTCTAACTGATGCCTGTTAATCTAATAGGAAAAATTCTTGCTATTAGCCCAAGTGCATGACCTCTCACTTCATATTTTTAAATCATAGCAATTAAGCTGTGAGTTATTTAAGACTGTATCATTGTGAAGAAGCCATCTTTTCCGACAAAATGTAATTCCCTACAGCTACTATGAGCCTGCTTGCTCACTTTTTTTCCTATAGAGCTGTAAGCTTCCAGGACTCTCCCAAACTCTTCACTCTTGGTCTTGAATGAACAAAGAGATGTAGAACTCTGCTGGGCCAATGTGAAGCGAGCTCAGCTCACTGCACAGTTCTTAAGACTCCAGGAAGCATATAAAATACAATAACAGAACTAGCAAGCCCATTTCTGAAATGGCTTACAGAGAAAAAGTCAAACCTTTGACATGCCAATAGAATAAAGTGTAACTGGCCATCAGGTAGGTCTGGAAGGTAATGCCAAGTAAGTTGATGGGCCTAACACAGATCTTGGCAATTTAATCCTGTCCAGGGAAACACTCTCTAAACGATGTTCGTGTCCTGTGAATTAGCACAAGCGACCTTTCTCTGGTTTTATTAGCACAGCAGGAGTAACCACTCAGAGCTCTGCATATTGGGATGTACTAACAAGTTTTTAGGGACAGAGCTTCCCTAACATGTTCAGAGTGTCTGAAGATGTGAGCTCATAAGGTGTCTGCCTGTGCCACCAGGACATTGCTGAGGGGCAGGGTTAGCAGGGGACTGGAGGGAAGAGCTCTGAAATCCTCAGCACCAGGTTTTACAGATCCCTCTCCAGCATGTCTGGGTCTGAGAAAAGGCAGCTGAGCCTCATTAGTGAATCAGCCAAGCAGGACAGGTAGCCTCAGGTTACACTAACGAGCCAATTAAAAGGACTTAGAAAGGAAGCTTGGCTGGGTAACAAGGGAGGAGAAAGCCTGGCAGTGGTGGTTGGGGGAGGCAGAGCTGTGTGGCTGAAGATGGGCTGCTGTATAATTTCCAAAGCTCTTTGCATCGTTCCTCTGAGGGAAGGGTAACCTTAAAAGACTAAAAATGGCTGATTTGCGGTGGCAATGTTGTTAATTTGTCTCATCAGAGCCTGGAGTAAACCAAATAGCAGTAAATAATGATATTCTTGCCCTATCTGACAGGAGACCTAATGCATGCTGGAGACCCTGCTTGACCTAACCCTGTGTCCCAGAGTGCTCCTAACAGCCTTGAGGCATTTCTCAGGCACCTCTGCGTGCTGCTCAGTGCTTCATAAGAATGGTTTAGTGTGGTGGAACCCTATCTACCAGCCCCAGATAGCAGGTGATGGTGTGTAACTGGCTCAGGCACTCTTGCCATGGTGCACACAACTGGTCCATCCTGAAGCTCACAATGATAGAAAGTCACACTGCTGCCCTGCTGACAGGGATTAACGCAGTCCAGATTCAGAAGCCCAGCTAACATACACATTCTATTTACAGCAACTTTCCGCTTCCACAAAACATCTGTGGGGAGTTCACACTTGGACAGGGAAGAAATTGGAGAGTTCGCTCTCAAGGCCACTTAGATTTGCTTGAATGAAAACTACCATGAAGCAGGGATGTTTTTCTTAGCGCCGTCTGTAGTGAACTGCTTGTTTTGCACTTGTCTTTGATACAAGCAATGCCTTGCAGCGTTTCTGGAAAATCTCCAGAAGCTGACACACATAAGAGTCAGGCCCAAAAAACTTGGGAAGAGAGGTTGGACCCATGGGGCAAGGTGCTGTCTGTTCACAGCCTGCCCTTCCTTTCAGTGACCTCAAAGGTCCTCATTAACTCATCACTTGCAGCCAGCAAGAAATGATTGCTTGAGATAACCATATATGAGACAGAATGGCTTAGGTTGGAGGAGACCTTAAGGATCAGCTAGTTCTAAACCCCCTGCTGTGGGCTGCTTGCCCCCCACCAGATCAGGCTGCTCAAAGCCCCATCCAACCTGGCCTTGAATGCCTCCAGGGTTGGGGCATCCACTGCAGAAGACTACAATGTGAATGTTGCTCAGTCTTGGCTCTCTCAGATTTAACGACTAGTTGCTTAAACACACACAAAACTGAACTACTACTAACAAGCATGTAACCATAAAATGATGTATGTTAGAAGGGATTTCTGGAGACCATTTGGTCCAAACCCTGGTTGACAGGGGGGCAGCTTCAAAGCTCAAGACAAAGCAGACCAGGCTGCTCCCTGAGTATTAAAGTTCCAGTGTGGATTTGTGACCAGCATAAGAGGAGATGACAGCAATGACCAACACGACGACTGTATTACTGACTATGGAAATGCATGTAAAATGCTTTTACTTCCAAACAGAACCTCAATGAGTTCTGGTTCACAGGAATCCATGCAGAAGCAAATTATCTGAAGGTAATTCAAGTTCAAGTGGGAAACCTCAGCTTCTCAGTAACACAGGGTTACATTTGTTCTCCAAAGATGCTGTTGAAGTGCAGCATCATACACTCATCAAATGGATTCATATATATGACTAAACACTATTCAATTGTTTAGTACAGAGGTGAAGCCCTGAAGGAGAGCCGATAGCAGAATAAATACAGTACTTTAAAGTGCCTTTTATTTTCTTGCAGGGAAACACTCTTCAGTCACCTCAAATTCTGGGATGTTTTTTTTACATTCAATAAAGAACTAAATAAACTTTCAGCTATTTCACAGTTATGCAGCTCTCAGGAAGACCTGTGCAGCCCCGTGTCTCATGGAAAATGATCATCACACAGCAGGTCCCTGCCAGAGATCGAATCCAAACACACCCAACACACAGAGAAACTCCAACCCAAACCAAGCCAAGCTCTCTAATGAGGTTGGGAATTAAAGTCCTGACTCCAAACAACCTTTTTTCATTTTCAGCCAGTCATAATCCTGCCTACACAGCAGATCACAGGCAACAGTTCTGCAAGAGAGGAGAGGGATGTTGGGCTTTTCACTTTGGCCACCAATTAAATCAATGCTTACTATGCAAACCAACTTCTTCCTATCTCTCTGCGAACTCATCTGAAACTCACACATGAAGCTAATTTTCATGCCTTCAGGAATTTACTACAATCAAAAGAGCCAGGTTTAAGCCACTGAAATTTACTACGCTTTGCTGGATGAATTTCCTACAAGTTCTATCAAAATCTGCACAATGGATCTTTGGCCAAGAGTTAGGGCAAGTTTTATGTGTCTAGTCCATGTCCTGTTTTGTCCATTGCCAATGTCCAGAGCTCTTTTCCAAGCAAATCCTTCAAGCACTACTGGAGTCTGGTAGCAAAAAAGGGCCCATAAAGCCTCGTGCCCATTTTATAGCCATATGAGAAGAACAACGATTTCTGTTCTGAGTTAAAGTCCCCCGTACACTGCTAGCATTAGACAAATAATAATAGGTGCTTGCACCAAGATGCCTCAACTGGAAAGAATCACAGCCTAATCTGATGGAACAAAGCTGCCTATGGGAAGAGCAAACACAAATAGGTCCTGTGACACCTGACTGAGCATCAAAATGCATATTCCATCCAGATGGCTGTCTTCTGAGACCATAAATGGGAATAGCAAACAGCAACACCCACATCTGCATTCAGCTCATGTGAATGAGTGCATGACATGGAGTGAAATCAGATCTACTTGGCTGGCTATGGCTTAGGAGCTAGCCTTAATATTCCTTTAGAAATATATATATATATAATTTTTTTTTCTGCAAAATTGAAGAGTTCTCAACTGTAAGACAACAATGAAGTGAGAGCTTACGGTTTTCTTTTTCTCTCTTTTCCTCCTCTCTCCTCTCTCTTAATTAAGAACACGGGTAGTCTTTCTCATTTAGACAGATGGATACCACTCCTACTCTGGAAAAAATATGCACTGCACTTTGGATGCTCTTAGGGTTCCATATATTAATCAGAGAATAATGGCTTGAGACACAACAGGCTGCATGGCTTTACCTTTTGATAGGCCAGTGAGCACAGTAGTTGATCAACTCTGACACATTAATTCCAAATTTTGCCTCACTTCGCTTGGAACCTTCTTGATAGAATTAAAAGTGGAATAAGAAGTTTTCGACCCTGCGGATATAGAAATAAACAGAAACAGATTTTAATATTAGAACTTCTGTACCCAACAAGAAAGAAAACTCTACAGGCTTTTGAGACACGCAACGCTATTTCTTTGGTCTAATGGAGGTATAAGGGTTCTTCCTTTCACAAAGAGTTTTCAGTGATTAAATCTTAGGGGTATCAAAAGAGATTTTGAATTTAACCAAAGAATTTTTGCCCACGTGGAAAGGTTTTATGAAACTGCCTTTAAATATGAATCTCTGTGAAGGTGAAGAAGGAAATGATGCTCATCTGCATCAGCTTTAAGTAAATGAGCAACTAATGAAGCTAATGAAACATCAAATAAAAATGCCCCCATCTGTGGCTACTTAATTCCTCCTATCTTACTTTTCAAAAGCAAAACATAAAGATGATGGAAATGGAAATAAATCAACAGTTTTGGGCAGCTGACACTGGGGCAACATTCCCTACAGGGTGGCTCTCCACTAGCTTCTCTTCAGTCATGAAGGTCTAATCTCAACATCTTCTGACCCTCTTCCAGAGTTCATTGCTTTCTAATCACTTATGGCCCTTATTGAAGAAAGCTGTGGGTCTCTCAGACTGGAACAAATCCATAAATCAACGACATCAGTTTTTTTGCTTTCTTTTGCAGCCTGTTTTTTCTTTATAGTTTCACCCAACAGTTGAATTTGAAATTCACTTTGAAGACATGTATTGCTAATAAAACATACAGAAATGAGGGAAAACATAGAATAAACCCTGACATAAGACTGGGGGACCAAGGATACCTACCGCAGTGTTATCTCACTTGTCTTCAGCAGTTTCTCACTATTCCTTTATTGATATATTGTGTTTTACCCAGGGGTAGACAATAGGAAAAAGGAAGGCAAGCAAAATAATGAACTGATTATTTTCACGGTTGCCTGTAGTTTTCCCTGAAAATTCTGCAATGCAAATTAAGAGCGCATGTTTATTAACCATCAATCTTTGTGTCAACTTCAGAAAGGATTTAACAATCAATTTTGATATTTCTGGATTCCAAGGAGGGCTTTTTCCTCCTAATTCTCTGCAGTAAAACCATCCCTATTGGGCCACATTAGTGTCTTACAGATAGATTTCTGGTCTTTAAAGAAGATTACATGAGTGATATTTGTTCTAGTAATTATATCTCCCAGATCGGTGTAGAGTGATGCATTCAGGCCTTTAAAATGGAATCTCTCACCGGGTTTAATGGATTTAACAAGGATTGAGACAGCACCCAGGCAAAGAGGATGAGAGGGGCTAATGCAAGCTAAGAAGATGAGAAAGACTACTTCTTCATTTCAGCCAGACAAATAGAGACTGAATTCTTCCACTTCCAAGAACAAACCCATAAGAATTATCAATAGAAACAGTGGAAATTACAGCAGTGAATAAAAGATGAGAAGATCCAGTGGGCACTCTGCTCACTTCAGTTTTGGGGGTTTTTCCCCCCTTTTGCTGTCCAGTGAAATAGCTTGAGAGCCATTTTATAATTTCATACGTAAGGAATGAGCCCAGAAGAAGAAGAATATACAGAAAATGACAGAGATGGGAAAATCCTTTTGTAAGAAATTCTTCTATTTGAAAGAGGCAGTTATGAAATGGGCTGTGAGGAGTTTGTCCTGCTTTGTTGATATTTTCTGGACATCCTTTCGAAGGCTGGCCAGGGAATGGACAAGCACACAGCAGCTCAGCCACAATGCAGTGGAAAATTCCACAGCATCTGTACACACCTCCTACACTGTAATAATACTAGTTCTTGTGGAATGGGTAAATCACTCTAATATAGGCAGATAAATACTTCTAAATTAGCATTTTGCTTCACCCCAGCCTGGTTCTGAGCTGGGTATATGACTCTAGATATGTGCCTACAAAGAAATTTAGGCTCTGGTTCTGAATCAGAAGGTGATTTGATACATATAAGACAAGACATCCACTTTTGGAGTTGAATATGCAAAGTGAAAGCACTGAAAAGCAATAGAAGTCCATGAAAACAAAAATACCATTACATTTCTGGAATATAGAGAAATATAAGACATACTGTAAGTGGGTTTAAATTTCCAAGGCAACACAAAATGTACTATATCTCACCTCTGCATCCCCTTTTCCCAGAAAACTTATTGGGATTTATTTGGAGTTGTATAACATTTTGATGACATTCAGACAGCATTTATCTCCCAGTGCACAGCAGAAGTCAGCTGTGTTATTCAGGAGCTAAACAAGAAGGGATAAAAGCCATGCTGCTAAGATCAGTCTTCTTTCATAGAATCATAGAATCATACAATTGTTTGATTGAAAGGACCCTTAAAGGCCATATGGTCCAACACCCTGCAGTGAACAGGGACACCTACAGTCCTTTAGGTGCTCAGAATCCTCCAGCCTGACCTTGGGTGTCTGCAGGGATGGGGCATCCATTGCTTCTCTGGTCAACCTGTGCCAGCGCCTTTACTTTAAAAGTATTTAGATAATTAATACATGAGTTTACTCTTCAAGTTCCTTTATGTCAGAAGTAAAGCAAGAAACAAAATTAATCCTACTTGTAGCACTAACAAAATAATAGCTACAAACACTGTTTCATGCACTTGGCATGCTTCTGCTCCCCCATCAGTGTGCAAGCCTCAGTAATTGCCTGCTGCAAGTGAGCTTGGCTGGACAGCCACTCCAGCAGCCACGTTTCTCCAGTGGGCAAGATAACACAGTTCAAGCAGTTTATAGTTCTGAGACCTCTCTGGACAAACTATGCTATAAAAGATGTGCCGTGGCTTGTCCTCTGTAATTTATCTCCCTGTCAAGTGATTATCATAAAATAGCACCCCAGAGCAAGGGAAGAGTAAGGTAAAGAAAGCCTGTTTAGTCAGGGGGGGATGGGGGAGAAGATGCTAAAAGCATGGCTTGTCAGTTACTGCAGTTACTCCAGTTACTGGGTACTTGTAGTGGGTACTTGTCCCCTCTTGGGTACAGAGGGCTGGGAGGAGGACAGGTCTATTCTGACTAAGCCAAACTATATTTTATATTTATTTACATTTTCCATCTTGTATTTTACCACGGAAAGTCAGCAAAACTAAAACTAAAAAAAAAATAAAATAATTGCTTTTCTTTGCTTGTCAGCTACATTGGCAAAGTGGAAAAATGAAATCAAGATAATTTCAGAGTATAATTTTGTAATTAATCATCGCACTACTTCAAGCACAAAAGCCAAAGGCCGCCACGTCCAACTTCTATGGACCACATGAAGGATCGCTTTTATTCCACGTCTTTGTCTGAGTCCTTTTTCTGATTAAGATTAAGGTGTACTTGGGCAAAACACTTTCCTGGGGGGAAGCAAGAAGCACAGACTGCCAGGAGCTGCCAGCGCTGCCCATGGGCCAGCCCAGGAGAGCCAACCTAAGAACACACCCAAGGGACTCTCCATCACAGCACAGTAAATCTAATGGGAGACTGCCATGTTTGGGATGAGAGCTTGGATGAATTAAACAGATACACCAACAGATCTTGGTGAAGAGATCACTTGTTAAGCTGTTCCTGTACAGTTTTTCCAAGTGGTACTTGCATGGACTGCAGTCACATCCATCCATTTTCTCTCCATCCCAATGCCCAAAGCACCTCCTGCTGTTTGAAGATGCCCCGTGTTTTTGGTGCGTCTGTGCACGCCAGACAGAGAAAGAAAAGGAAGGTTATTAAAAAAGCGGTTTGGCTAAATAAGGCAGCTCATTATGTGTGCTATTTTTGTTCCTCAAATGTCTGCCTTCCGCTCTTCCCCTTGAGGTTTACAGAGAAGCCTGACAATCAGGGCTGAGGTTTACTGTCAGCTTCCATTAGGCAAATCAACCAGGCTGGGGATGGGGGAAGCACAAGGGGAAAATTGCCCTAAAAGCGAGCTGATTCAGCACCAGCAGTGTCTGTGTGTGTACACACCACCCAAAATTACTCAGCTGAGGCACTGTCCCAAAAAAACGACTTCTTTTAGAGCCTCCTCCAGTCCCTCAAACCACAGTGTGAAACACCATTTTCTGTCAGATCCGGAGAGATGGGCACAGCTAACAGCAACTGCTTCCAGTGCTCTGACAAAGCAAATGACCTTCAGCATGCTCACCTGTCACAGAACTCATTTCCGTGTTGTAATTGATGTGTAAAAGTGATCTTCATTACTTGAACTACAGACACATGAGCCTGCAAAACAAGGCTTTCCCAAAGAATAAGAACAGATTCTTCTGGGCACACAGCATCAGAGCTGACATCTTAAAGTGTCAGCATTACGAAGAACAAAAGAAAATCTTATATCTAATTCTTACTTTTCCTTAAGAAAACACTGATTTTTCCATCGATGATTTTATGGTATTTTTTGTCTCTATATGGTCAGTTCTAAGCAGAAAAGGTTTCCTTCTCCTTTGGCTTTTTTAAACCATCACATTTTTAAAAAGCCACGCCATTATTTGAAGGGCAGACCACTATGCAATGAATTGCCCTTCATCCTGGTTGCACCCTAAAGGTTTTCCATGATCAGTCACTATAGCAAGGCAGAGAAAAAACATATGCTATAGGGACTGCAGATCTTTCCTTGGTTAGAAATACTGGGGTCTTGCTGCTGTTCAGGGCAGGGAGGCAGCTTGCATGGGATGGTTTCACAATAATCCCTCTAACAAAAACATATTCTCTTCCCCAGCTGTGAGATCTCTATGAGCTGTAATCATGTACATCATCATCATCATCAAGGCATTGTGAGACATCATCGAATCACTGTAAACAGAGGATTAAATTAAATTACATATCTGCTTGTGATTGTGGAACCATTTAAATAAGCCCCAGACCCACAGAAAACATCACCAGCATAGCCACAAAAACATTACGTGTCCTCAAGCACCTGTGACTTAAGAACCTTCAATTAGTTATGTGTATCAGTTAAATTAGCACTATTGGAGCTGCTTCTTTTGAGTGTTACTGTTTTAAGGAATAGCATTTCAAGGAATTGAAAAAAGGAGAGATCTACCCAAGCTGCTGGAACTAGGATCTGCACTGCTTGCATAGAATCGTTCAGGTTGGAAAAGACCCTAAAGATCATCAAGTCCAACCATAACCCAACCATACCACCCTAACAACCTTCCACTAAATGATGTCACGAGCATCACATCCAAACTGCTCCCCATTTCTGAAGGCTCCAGCCAGGATTTAAGCTTGCACAGTCAGGATGTTTCTCCTGAGTGAAGGCAGCAAGAAGGAAAAACAGGGGAGCAAGCCTCACGTACAGCTGGGAGCACTTGTCCTAGCAAAGACCCACGCTGCATTGCAGACTCCCAGTACAGGACTGCTGCAGGGGAAGACAGGCTTGCAGAACCCCTGCACTCCAGATCCCAAGGGCTGCATTCCCCCCTCTGAAGCCACCACTCGTGCTGCAAAAAGCTAGCTGCAAAGCCCAAGCTATGCCACGTAAGAGCCCACCACTAAAAATTAACAGATGCTGTTTCCAGTTCCTAAAGACCACTTGAGACAAAGCAGGAGGGGCTGGTAATTGTCTGAGGTGGGATGTACACTGAGAAAAGCCAAGGTTTGGAGGATAAAAGGCTGTTCTGCCTCTCGGTATGTTTTGCTTTCCTGCAGAGGCACAAGGCAAGCTTTGTGCTTACATTTAATCAACTAAACCAAAAAACAGACAGAAGTTTGCAAGGAGAGTTCATGACAATCATCTTCCATCAAGGATCTCTAAATTAGCATACGAGCATTCTCATCTAAGTTCTTCATTTCCTAAGTCCCAAACCTAAATATTTTGGTTAAAAAAAAAAAAGTCATTCTTAAGATCAGGCATTCCCCATTAGGGAGTCCAAAATTTCAGCCACTCGAGCCTGGATTTTTTCTTTCTCACAACAAGCACTGCTTATTTCATGGGCTTGGGTATTGCTGCACAAAACATTAAAGAAAAATAGTGCAGCCTTTGTGGGTTTTTTAGCATAGCAGTGGTAAAAAGAAAAACAGAAACAAACAAAAAAAACTTTGCTTAACTTTTCATCTATTTCAGCTGCACCCCATACCCTGCAAGTCCCTCCCCAGGAACAGTGACACCCACCAAAGCAAACCCAGCTGGGGCTTGGGGTGGGTTCTATGGGGCAGAGCTGGAAGGTGCTCTAATAGGTCCCAGTAAGCCTCTTCTGAGATACTTCCACCCCACAGAAGTGAAAATTCATTTCTCCCACGCAGGAGAGCGCTCACGTTGCGTGCCCTTAACAGCAGTTCATTTCAGAGGTGAAGTTTACAGGGCAAACCAGTCAGCCTGAGAGGAGTTGTCAAAAAACGTAGCTAAATGGCAAACACATGTAAGTCCCAGGCATTTCCCTCAGCCCCACTTGTTCTTTTTTTAGCCTCAGGAGAAAAGCACATTCTTCTGCATAATTTATTTCTTTAAAAAAAAAAAAAAAAAAAAAAAAAAAGTGCAGAAAACTGCAACTAAATTGCTTTTCCTGATTAAATACAGAGCATTTATATTCTATCTCCTCCCCAACCCCCATTCCTGGATTGGTTTTTATCCTGTAACTCCTTCTCCCTCGATCCAGCTCTTGAATCTCACCTAGAAAGAAAGCAAAGCTTCTTCAGCTTCTACCTTTCCCGTGTGCAGAGCTATTCCCTCCCATGGCCTCAGCATCACCTCTACAAACATGGCCAGACAGCCAAGGGCTGATTCTGCCATGAGTCTCTATGCTTGCTTAGGTGTAGGGAGATTTCGGATGAAGGGGTTGGAGGGGGCGTATTTTATTTCAGACAATAAAATAGCTTTCTAAAAGGGCTTGTGCTTTTAGAATGCCTGCAGGTAGGGCTGAAAACACAGTTTTGTGCAGAAGCTGGAGAGCACAGGTGCAAGCACAGGGGCTTGTGTAACAGAGCCAGGTGCAACTGCTTGCAAATCACGAGGGCTAAAATCAGCACAAGAAGGACTTGCTTTTGGAACAGGCTTTCTGCCTAGGAGCGTGAGAGTAATTTTAGCAAACCTGGAAAAGGGATTGGGGATCTGCAATTGAGGAGCACAGTTTCACTCCCTGTGAACTCATTTCCTTCTGCAGTAATGATGTAGAGCTTTAATTGCATTCGGTTCTGGATGAACATTTTGGTCCAAACCCTTCCTTTAGAGACCAGCTCCTGTCTGGAGGCGGGATATAAACATCTGTGTGCCTGCTATCGTGCTCTTAAGACAAATGAAAAATGGAAGGATTCTCACTTCTACTTAAAATCTTGCCTGGTCAGAGGAACCCGATGTGATGAGTCAGTGCTGAACCATGCTTTATGGTGTCTGCCTGCTTTGGAGAAATGAAGGCTTTGTGGAGGTCTGTGCTTCCCACTGCAGGATGCTCAGCAGCACTGCTGGCAATGAAAGAGCAGTTGGTGCAGCTCTATGGGGATCTCCACGTTTTCACTGTCACAGAATGGCTGCATCCCTCCTCACTCCTGTCTTTATTCATCAGGAGTGAAGTTGGTGGGAGCAGGCCCTGGGTCAGCTCTCAGCTGAAAATGTGGGATGGGGGGCAGGTGGAGGTGGTTGCGTAGCCATGAAGCTCTCCTTGTCATCTGATACAGGTTGTATTTTTTTATTTGTGGAAAAAGATATTCTTTCTGGCTCCCTTGCATCTCTCTCTCAGCCCATGTTTCCCCATGAACCAGGGAAACAGCCTATGTGGTTGCAACGTTGGCATTCAGTGGCTTATTCCAGAATTAAGGGATGTCCCTCAATTTGGTGTTACGGAGTTATAGTACCCAACAAGCTGTCTAAAAAGTACTCTAAGAGCACTGTGAGCCCCTTTCCTTTAAGGAGAGTGGGGTATAGTGAATAGAAAGGCAAAACACATAGCAAACCTGAAACAATCCTTGTACAGATCCAGGAACGCACACTGCAGCCATTCACAGTCTAACTTCTCTCAAAATAGGAAAAAAGGGTTTGGAGCATCGCTTGGATGCTCATTCAAATGTCCTGCCATCAGGAACATCACCCTGGAAAGCACATGCAGCCTTGCATTCAAGACCAGGCTGGATGAGGCTCTGATTAGTGGCCTGGTCTGGTGGTTGGCTACTCTGCACATAGCAGGGGGTTGAAACTAGATGATCATTGTGGTCCTTTTCAACCCAGGCCATTCTATAGCTCTATGATTCTATGATCACTCAAGTCCCAGCCCAAACGTCCTCGAAGGAACGGAGTTGATCTCTGACATTTGTCTCACAGCTGGCTGAGCTGTGGTATCACTCTGAATATCATTCACATCCCTGCTAATAGGACACATCAGCCATGATAAGCCCATTGCTGTGGAGGCTATTGACACGTCTAATGTGTCACAAACACGCGGCTCTTTCTGAACAACAGATCGTTAACCTGCTGATGCTGCCTTTCTTGTTTGAATCCATTCATCATTGATCTTCAGCTTAAAACTTCAAATGAACTATTTTCTCTAATTTGGCCTATTTTTTGCTCGCTATTGATTTGGCTCATGACAGCAGTATGGGGTCCAGTGGGGCTGTTGGATCATTCTGGCAGGAAAGGAATAACTTAAGCAGGAGAACAGCATGTACATTAATGGAGAAATTTTTGATGGATACCTTTAATGAAGTATAAATTGAGCAAAAATTCCCATCTTCTCCAGATTAGTAAACTATTTTGTTTACTCCTAAGTTATGACATACAAGAGCTCCACAGCTCTGAGAGAACAGTACGTAGTGCTTTCATTTGCTAATTGGTCTCTACTATTTAAGTCTGCTGATACTTCTGTTAGGCGTTCTCTACAAATATGGAACTGAAATCATCTCAGGAGTTCCTGCACTGCTCCTTTGGAGGAGTTTTTGTTCCCTGCTTTACACTTGGCATTGCATTACTGCAGGCAATACCCTTTTGAGAGCAGTGATTAAATGCACAGGTTGAATAAGTCTGTACATATTGTGCTTTACATTCCAGCTGATTACATTAAATATTCCAGACTCATGGGGTACTCTCAGTATACGCAGTGTTCCGCTGTGCAGACTCTCATCATCAATATTTAAAGGTTCTTTCATATCAATCTGCTAGCAGCCCTATTTGATATGTAGCGATGGGAACGGTGTATCAGATTGCAATAGGTTTTACCCTTTCACCAAGGAGATCTGTAACTACAGCCCCGTTTTCTTTCTCTTCCTGACCTGTCTCACTAAGAAATCTGATGTTAAAATGCACACACCTGCTCTTATCCCAACCATCACCCATCCTGCTGATATAAAGCAAACTGGCCACTGGCTTGATGAGAAGAAACTACACATCCCTCTGACCCTTTGCCTTAGGGCTTCTTTGCTCTAATCTTGCGTTGCTCCAAAGCTTTTGCATCCTTCCCAGCAGCCTTCTCCTTCCTGCTTAAGGAGATACGAAGCTTTGGGTCTCAGGTCTTCCAATCTGTATGCTGGCTGATGGAAATCAGGCCTCCTGCATGCACTTTTCCAAGCCCTTTTCCCCTATTTTTCCCCCTTTTCCCTCACTCACATTCAGCTCTCCCTGACCCTCGCTGCAGTCCAAATGGAGATGGGGAAAGGAAGGATGCCTCTCCACAGACACTAATAACGGAACTTACAGCAATAATAAAGCATGATATGCTCTGTTAGTTCTTTCATTTGAAATAAAAGCCTGTGACACAGAGATATCATTATCATTTTCATCTCGTCAGAAGTTAATATCACATTTGTGGGTAAATATAATAGATCAAAAATGGATGCTTCGTAGCAATCTCTATAAATACAAGCAGCAGAGATTTAAGGGCTAACAGTGGTCTTTGCTGCTGCAGCTCCCGCAGCACCCTGCGTGCATCCCCAGCAACATGCTTACAAGGGAGATTTTAAAACTAAATGTATGATATTACCTCTTCTCCCCTGTCAATAATCTGGTAGCCCTAGGCACACATGCCAAAGGAAAAGCAGGCTGGAGTTCAAAAGATGTGGCACATGAGAAAGTAGTGGGGATAATTTTCACCTGATATCACATCATCAGAAACTGCTACACAAAATTATTGTGAATTATGGGGGCCTGCTGTGCATTTGATTTCCCACAGCTGCTACCACAGCAGTCACTTTCCTGAAAATTAAGTGCATGTTTCATCTGCTCACAGGAAGGATAGAGGGGGAAAAGGTAAAGAAAGAAAGAATTATGATGAATAAACCACTCCTGTGCCCATGCCGTGAAGCCACAGTCTGTTTTCTGCCTGTAGGGATGTGTGCTGTGGTGAGACAGGATAAGATGGGCTGTGTCCATCAGACGAAGAGCCAGAGCACACCTACAGCCCTGTGTCCAGCAAAGGCAATATGTTCATTCAATTTACATTTCCTGCAACTCAATTCCATCTCTTATCTCCAGCAAGGGACTCTGCACAAAGCAGATTATTCCAGTTTCTCTCCTCCAAAGAGGAGATATTCTCTCCTCCAAACCCTTGCAATTGCCAGCAATAGCATAATTAGTGTACCCAAGCCTGTTAGAAACAAGGGACAGAGTAAGGAGTGAGGGGAGGGTGTTCACTATATCCCCCCATAAGTGATGCTGCAGCACAAAGCTCCCCACAAAGCACTGTGATCACCACCTGACATGCATGGCCCCACTTGTCAGGTCGGTGGCTTCCTCCTGCCAAGCAAACAGGGCACAGCACTGAGCCTGAGCAGAAAGGGAACGGCACAAACAGTTTCCCTCCTCCATCCGTTCTCATGCTGCTCCAACAAGTGTTGACCTGAAACGCCACGTGGTTATTTCACTCCCTGGCAGATTTTACTAGCATGGAAACAAAGATACTTCAATAGCACTTTTGTGTCCCAAGATTGCCGAGTGCTTCTATGAGTGCTAATTAAATTTCACAGCCTCCTTGAGCAGTAGGTCAATCCCATCTGACACTGCTGGAGCTTTGCTTCCTATGGAAACGAAGCCAAGGTGACCGTGCTGGCTGTGCACCTACACGCGTCCCCCGAACATCCACGTTGGCCAAATCAGAGCAGATTTGACAGAGATACAGAAACTGAATTTTTACAATAATGCAGAAAATTTGAGGTGAATTAGGAGATATTCAGATAGAGAAAAATGGAAAATCAGAATAAGGCAATCACGTAGTACATCCTTAATATAGCTTGCAGTCAGCTGTGACGTAATTTGCCTATCTTACAAACCCTAACGTGTCTGTGAGGCAGTGGTGGGCCTTGTGATCTGGCTATTGCTGTGGGAAAGATGGAGTGGGATGAGAAAAGGCAAGAAGAGGAGTTTTGCACTAATTCAAAGCATCTCAAACCATTAAGGTTTTGTCCCTGCCTTGATAATAATAATGGAAGAAACTCCCTTTGGCGATAAGTATCTATTTTCTTTAGAAATTTCCATTCCAAGATGCCATTCTGCATTGTTAACATGTCTGACTCACAATAAAATAAAAATAAATATATCCCAACAGTTTTTTGACACTTGCTTTCCTCACTGTAACCTCCCACTTAACTCCTCATCCCTAGAAGTGGGCTGTCGTTCCTCATTTGTGCGCAGAGAGAGATCTCTGGGCAGGACATGGCCTTACATCAGCTGGAACCATTCAGTGGGAACAGCCATATCAGTCCCAGCGTTATTTGAAATGCAGCAGGAGCAAACACAGAAACAACACTAAGGAGAAAAGCACAGAATCATTAAGGGAGGAGAAGGGGGGGGCTGCATTTCTTTGCCTTCTAAGACAGTCTTGCCAACAATAGAGGAAAAGGGATTATCTTTTCCCTTCCAAGGTTGGGAGTCCTGTTTCAGGTTTCATATAATAAGAACGGTACAGTGCAGACAGCAATAATAACCTGCTCTGAAAGCTGCTTGCTGCACAATGGCAAATTGCTCATGGGCAGTGATGGCAAAATTTAATCCCTGCTCTGCTTAGAATGCAACCCGCATAGCCACTCAAGACAACATAATAGCACTTTTGTAGCTCTCTGCTACAAACATCACTTTGAAAAGGATACAGCTGTGGAGGGGGGTCTCCGCATGCATCATTTTTGGCTGGTTCCCAAGCTGGAGAGCCTCAGACACACTGTGCTCCCTCGTACAGCTCTGCCAGTTACTGCACAGCCACGCTTGGGGAAGGGAGAGGAAATGGTTGGAGCTGTGTGAGCAGCCGGTTCAAGATGAAATTAACTTGCTTGGTCAGGTGAACAGGTTTGGGATTAATTTTCTGTGATGAGAGAAAACTGGGAGAAAGCTCTCGTCTGGGATCTCATTTATAAGTCACTGTATGGACACGCATAAGTCTCTTAAAGCCACAAATGTATCGATATCTTCACCAAAGCCATTTCTTCATCAAATGCTGATGCTATTTATGGCGTTGTGTTGCAGAGGGAAAGAAACCTCCTCGTATCTGCTCTCCTGCAGCAACTCAGGTAGATTTCTCCAGCTTTTCCCTTCCTAAAGCTGTGGCCAACCTATGCCTTGGGAGAGTGCCTTATACAGTTTGTAACACTGGCACAGCCAGGTGAAACCCAGCTGCTAGGAGGCTAGGGACACTAGCACCTTCCTTCTCTTTTCCTCTCCAAGTCCCTACACTGCTAATGCGCAGCTCTTCTTTGGAAAAGCCAATTCTGCTGGTAGCCAAGAGGCAAAGCACGCAGGAATAAAAGGGTATGGCCGTGCATAGAAGATCCTGGGCAAGATTAGAAAGAACACCAGCTCTTTCTCCACCCGTCCTCCCTTCATCCTTTTCCTAAGCTATCAGTTACATGGCTGCCAAGTACATCAAACTGAGAGGCCAAACTGGAGCAGCATGGCAAGCAGTGAAGCATGCAGCTGGCCCAGCCAGGTGCAGAAGGACATCTTGGTCATTTCCATCATGGGAGCATTGTTGCAGCAGGCATGGTGGAAGACCATGGGTGTTTATAGTCAGCTATGGACCAGAAGGAGCAAAAGACGTGTAGCAGCCTCCTGCTGACTGCTGGAGAAGGCACCAAGAGGGATCAGCCTGAATTAGCTTACACATAACAAGTCCAAGCAAACTATAAGCTTCTTACAGATCACTCGAAGAGAGATAATGCAGCACTGTTTGTCAAATGATGTCACTTGGGCCTCTGTATCCTAGAAAGGATTTCCTTTGGGTGGTTTGTGTCTCAGAGCATGCCTTCGGAGCTTACCTTCCCTTCCAGGACCAAATAAAGATAGAGGATATTGAGTGAATTGCGTAGCAATTCTGGCAAGAACTGCTTTTTGCTTTCTCCCCACCTCACTGTATTACTGATGGTAACAAGGGAGTTATTATCAATCAAGGCAAGCTGCATTGTGATCTGTGCCACGGAAATCCATTTCAGATTGGAGGATAAAGTGTGATTATATTTACACTTCCTTGACACAATTCAGGCAGCAAAATAACAGCCTTCGAGAGACATTTTTCTTCTTCATATTTAGATTTGTCAGTATTGCGGAGCTGTGTGAGAAGGGAGGGAATTATTATAGCAGCTGGGATTCACTGATATGGCTTAGTTGCCTTACAAATGAAGATGTTCCGTTTTCTGTTTTGTCGTCCCATCTTTTTCATCTCCAAGTTCCTTGAATACTGTCCAGAACATCCTCCAGATTGATGAGTTCGCATTTCAATCAATACAGCTCTATGTAAATCTATTTTTGCTTTTGACACATTCCATAAATTATTTCTACTTATAACCTTAATTGGACTGTATTCATCACAGGAGATGGAATTTCTAACTCATGCAGCTGTTTATAAATTAAATTTGCAATTAATGAAGAAAGTATGAGATTAAACACTTCAGACTTCCCCAATCTGATTTTGAAAATGATATAATTACATTTTATATGGTCAGATTGCACTGGGGCATTTTCATGCTAAGTGTGCAAGCTCCCCAAAATCCCAGAAATGCAGGAGCTGACTTGGCCAATGTAGTGGCTCCCAAGTGACAACTGGGTGTGACCTGCTGGTAGGAACAAATACTGCTCCTTATAACCAAAATCCTGTTTCTGGGAGTCAACCAGATATTCTCTCCTCCCTTCAATATCAGAAATGGCTATGAGCCCAATAATGCCAACTGTAACACCAAGGAAACCTCAGTTCTCATTCTACATTTGTGCATGCTCCAGTGCCCTCGGTACAGCCAGAAAAATCCCAATTGCTCTGCTCTAGAGTGAAATACAACATCCTCTGAGGTTTTTACATCATCGTCCTCTTTGTAGGACTTGCATTACAACGTTTAAGACATTTCCTGAGTCACCACAAAGTATTTTGTGGCGAAAGATCTCTTCCCATTCATAGGGACTGTTTAGGCATTGCAGATATGTGCAAGGAGAGCTGCGAGAAGGTGAGTTAACAAAAAGCATCGATAGCAGTTTGAAAGGAACAACCATCTAGAATTACCGTCCAAGCTTGATAATACACCCAAATGCACAGAATTCATCTGCAAGGTAGTTCACTGTAAGTGGGAAAGAAAGAAATCTCTTTCCTTCCTTTTAGAACTGGAATTCTTGACCTCTTCATTGGGCAGTTCTTTAATATCTGCACTTCTGTTCTCTCCTTAGCTCTTCCCCATCTGCCACAGCCTGCTTTAAACAGAACTGTGCATCTTTCCATTGCATACAAGACTTGCATACAGGTAGTAATCAGCTCTAGGAATCAGCCTGTGCTTATCCAACATCAAGCTGGGATGGAAGGTGGTTCTGCTCCCCATAAAGCACTGTGATTGCTGAAGGGAATACCAAGGGTGAGAAGCTGACTCAGTAACCAGTTGTTTAAGGGGGAAGGTTGAGAGGAGGTTAAATAAAGCATTAGAAAGAAGGCCAACTGGCAGCAGAACGCTGGTGGAACAGAAGTGCTGTGCAGTAGAGTGTGTGTGTTCACACGCACGTCTTGAGCATCTCTCTGTTTCATCTTTCTCCCTTTCTTCCTTTTAAACCCTCAAACTTCTAAGTGCTACTCGTGTCCATAGCACACACTGTAAAGTACTGCAGGGCTTTGCAAGCATACAAGAGAAATGACTCCTGGAAAAGCTTATGGGAGAAGTGAAATGTATCAGGAAAAAACTGAGAGGCTTCTTTTCTTGAAGGCAGCCTTGAAGGCTTGGGATGTGAGGATGTGAGCACTAGCACTTTCTGGCTATATTGGCTCAGCCCAAGCAATCCCCATGGCAGGCAGGGAGGGATTCAGCTTCCTTCCCTTCTCAGAGCAACAGCAGTGAGACCACTGGGACAAAGCCAGCCCCATAGCCTCACCACATTTCTTGTATGGCTCCCATCCCTGTCAGGGCACCTTCTGTTCTCTGCCCCTTCCCATCTCCACTACTGACGTGCTGTCTGACTTCATCAAACCATCTGCAATTGGAATGACTTTCTCCCAAAGTCTGTCTTGGAGGTGAATGTGTTTTGGAAGAGTACTGACTTTGATAATGAAATGTTTTGTGAGACAGAGCATGCTTAAAGCACACTTTACCACCGTATGGTTACATTTTCCCCTCCATCAGATATAATAAATAGTGTTTACAAATTCTTAGGCATGCCTCCCTAGTAAAATCCACTAAACCCACAACAAATATACTTATCATGGCATTAATTTGGTTAGAGATTTTCTCAGAGTATTGACAGCCATATCTAATTTCCAAGGATTTATTTTTATTTCAAAATATATTAGATGTATTTTTTCCTTACCCACTACAATTCCCTTATGACTGTGTGTTTCTTCTGAAGGCACTGGGACAGCTGCTTTGCAACCATCCACTGTTACCCTATATCCCTTAAAAATATCCTTCAATAATTAATATTTTATATTTGTTCATAGATAAGAAATTAAACTTTCCAACACAGGTCTGCAAAGCCCTACATTCATTCTCTCTACCATTGACATTTCTTGGTTCAAACACCATTTCCTTCTGGGAGATTTTGTGGTACCCCAGTCTAGATATTGTCGTCTGCAGTCTGGGAAGTTGGCTTTAATAGTCTAAAATTTAGATTTTAATACATATTCTCTCAGTCAGACTTATTCCTTAAAAATAAAACAAGGCAGACACCCAAAAATCAGGGACTTGTGGTTACATTCAGTACCACTGTTCAGTGCATTTCCTTTCCCCATCAGGCAATTGGCCTCTGTCTACTACAAAATATTGGGACTGGTAGTGCACTAAGTGTCCTGCCCATAGATTCAAGTGCCTACATTTCTCTTGAAATAAATGATACCAGGCACACATATCCAGGCTTACCTTCCATCCTAGTACTTCTAGCACATCAGTATGGAAACATCATGGCAAAAGCATAGTAACACGGCACAGATCCAACCCACCACAATTATCAGCAGCTCTTCATGTTCCCTACTGACTCAGAGACTCAAATTCACCCTCACTTCTTTTCCTATTGAGAAATACTGCAGTGAAATGCTGCCATCAGTGAGCAGCTGCTCAGGTCCATGGCGGAAATGCCCCATGTCAGCAGTAAGCAAGATTCCCATCACACTGATGTGTTTAAAGAGCTCTGAGCCTAGGAGAGCATGAAGTGTTTATGATGATGGGTGAACTCAGGAAAGGAGTTTCCTCCAGTTTGCTTTTCTCGTGATGGAATTTATTTCCTGGTTCTGACAAACTCCGTTCTGAAGATGTGTGAATTGCTACAATTGAGTTAAAATGTGTGCAGCACCAAGTGGGAGAGAAATAACTAAAGCAGAAGGCAAGCATCCTCTCACATCTGGCCTTACCCGAGGTGCTCTCAGATTGCACTGTGCTTCCTGCACCAGACTCTGTTTTTGTCTCAGATCCATAAATAAACATTGGAGGAGAAGGAGAGAATCTCATTCCTTGGTTGCAATGGCAGACTTTATCAGACAAAACAAAACAGCACCTCAGTTCATCTTCACACACCCTTCACCCTCCTCTAATGACATGACAGCAAAGTGAGACTAATCAATTTTGCACTAATAAATCTAACCAGCTCCAGGAATTGTCCTGGAAAGGAAGACAGAAGTTTTGTCTAAGCAACGGAATAGTTCCTGGTCATCTGCTCAGTCCATCTGCAGACAGACTGCTAGCTGACACAGCTGCTTTCCTGGAAAAATATCAAAAAATTGATGTCGATCCAAAGATGCCAAATATTTCTAAATACGGGGAGGAGTCTTGGCAGAAATTAACAATAGAGCTGTTAATTTTTCACACGCTTGTCATGACGAAAACTTCTTCACTTACGGTATTCAGTCACTGTGTTTCCAGGGTTAAATATTCAGGGTCAAATATGCAGCTGACCTGAAAGTTCACTGCCTGTATTGCTTTACACCTCTTCAAACTGATGGCTTTAGGCTTCATTTTTCCAAAGCCATATTTTACCCTTTCCACTGCTTTGGATAAGGATTTTCCATAGAACCAGTGATTCCCACAAGATTCTTTTCATGTGGCTAAAAGCTCTGCTCCCTCACCTGCACGGCTGCTGTGTCTCTGAGCATGGAGCAGCCAATGGAAGGCACTCAGTGCTGGTTTATATCTGACTAATGCAACAATCAATAAACGTAACACAACCTTCAGTAATGTGCCCAATCACTGTTGGGTTTGGAAGAGAAAACAGTGAAAAATTAGGTAGATAAACATGCAGTAACATGTATTTTTTCCCTTCCCTTATATTCTCTCCATGACTTATCTATTAACATCTGCTAAATACAACGCCCTTGATTCAGTTGACAGCCTAAAAGCTTTTATGTGACTTCTGCTCCACTCGGGGAATTTTGTAAATAAACTGTTGTACTGGATTTGTTTTGAAGAAAGCATCTGTTTGTTTTCAAACCATGTCGTTGGCTAAATGAAAAAGACCTAGCTCTGTGTTTCCTCCCAGGCCATTTGAGTTCCAACAACCGCTTGCTGCTGTGCATTAAGGATTACAGGGACAAGTGAAGAGGGAGAAGTGCAGTGAGCCCTTTGTCCAGCTCCCCACCACCTGTGGACAACACTGACCCTCCCCTCAGGGCTGGGAAGAAGGCTCTCTCCTTTTCTATCAGCACCTCCCACGTGCACATCTCAGCCCAGCTTCTGCCAAAGCAGAGATGCACACACTCCCTGAGCAGCACAGCTGATCCGCCCTTATTTTAGATGGACACTTTAGAAGAGGAATTCTACCTTGAAAGGGACCATTTTTTCTCTGTGGCATTAGAAAGGAACTGAAACAGTTAGTTCAAGGTGACAAAGTTCTAGTAGCTTGGGACTGACCAGTTATTTTCCCAGTATTTTCCCTTTTTATTTGAATCTAGAAATAACGTGGATCTGGTGGTATCTGTCAAATATTTGCATCTGTGCTTCCAGCCCCATTAAGCCCAGAATACTAAAACTGGTCAGAAAGACACCCAGGCATTCCAACTCTTTATAGAGGTGTCCGCATCACAGATGTCCATCAACACCTTAACCAAGTTTTCACTTTGCATTCCAGCTTACAAATACAAAATACCCAATACCAAAACTGAAGTGTGTTCTAGAGAGCTTGCACTCAGCAGGACTCATTGGTTATGGGTAGCAGCAAAGTTAATGGGCACAAGAAGCAGAATGCAATTTGAAATCAGTGAATTCAGATGGTGGATCAGAAGTTGTTTGGATGGTAGATGGGCAAGAAGGAGAGCTTCAAAAATACAAAAGCTCAGACCTCATGGCTCTTGAGGATAAAGGCAGCTCGATACGGGGGAAGAAAGTCACGTCAGCAAAGAACAACCTGGTAAACAGCACAATCATAATCAAAAAGATAGTTGTGAAAAGACAGAACAAAACCACTGCAGAGGATGGATACCAGCCACGCTGGTTGCCAACAGTATTTGCTTCTGTAACCCTGCCTCATTCTGGGGTCAGGAAATAAAGTTTGCAGGCTGAGCGCACGCTGGCTGGAGCACACTTTGATCACACACAGGGGAAACTGTTGTGAAGAGGAAGCCCAGTTTTGCTTTATGCTATAGTAAAAGTAACCAGCAAGTCTCATAATTTCCCCTGTGCTTCAGCAATGGAACAGGCTCCTCCACACGAACAGCAGGGCAGCAATTATTTTTAGTGGCTAACAAATTAATCTGATGCTCTCTTCTTGATAACTTCCTGTCTATCTCAGAGTTAGTCTCCATCGGGGCTACGTCTTGTACTTCTCAGGAACAGATTTAGCATAAGACAGTTTCATTCCGAAAGACATTCTCCAGCACGGTACTTAAAATAGTATTTACTTTCATCATTAGGCTGACAAAATCAAAGTGACAGACGGCTCAAGCTTGGTAGAAACAACACTGCTACTTCATACCCACACCATAGCGCTGCTGCAATAGCAATAACATGTGTACACTATGGATTATCAATTCTGCAACAGCAGAACTGGCATCCCTCTTAATCAGCTGTTCAATTATTCTTAGCTAGTCCCTAAATTAAATATTTAAACAGACAACCCTATAGAGAATGCTTTAGAAGTGGTTTTATGAGATCTTAAGAGCCTGATTTGCAGCACACCGGAGGAACAAGGGTTTGTGTTTGCCTTAGGAGGATGAGCCCAAACAGGAGGCAAAGCACCCCCAGAACCCTTTTGTCACTGCAGAAGGTGAGTGGGAAAAGACAGGAGGCAACCAGTGGTCTTCTGGAAAGGGAAAACCTGGTTCTCCTTGGTCACCTGTGTTTAAAGTGGGGCCAGGAAGGAATAAGGATGCTGGTCTGAAGATGCTCACTTAGCCACTTAACTTCATGACCTTGTGCAAATTGCCTGACTAAGCACCATCTATAGCTATAAAGGAGGATGCGAAAGACAGGTTGGATTATATATATGAAAGCATTATGCACAATGGGTGCCTGAAAGCTGCTCCTAAGCCATTTCAATACAGAAGGAAGCCATACTGTATAAAACCTTCATGCGGCAGCCAGAGTAATTCTCTGCACCTAGAAACTTCCAAAGGCAACACGTACTGACCCACAGCACAGCGTTCTGCCCAAGAATAAACACACAGTCAAACAATGGGAAAAATGCACATCTACTGAGGGATATAAATCTCCTCTGGAGGATGCAGCATAGTGACCTTTTACTGAACCACGCGTAGATAAGCTCTGCTATATTACTCTGACACCTCGAATCCCCTTCTGGAAGATCACTGCATATAAAACAAATAAAAGTGAAGATATTTAGCTGTTGGAGTGGTGCTTCACCTTTCCCAAAATTATTCTGTGCACACCTACGTGCACCAGACTGTACTGAAAAGATGTGGATTGATCTTGTCCCATCCAGTTGCTGTCAATGTAGTTTAATTACTCATCTAGTATTATTAGCCTTTGCATTTTGTCTTGTAAGCTCCATTCAAAACCAAAGGGCCAGTCCCTTCTTTATGTGGGCCAGTTCCCTCCTCAGCCACCCCTTGGGTTATCTTTGCTCTGCACGTCCACAGATCACAGCCACTGCCTTCCAGCCAACTTTATTCTAGCTTGTGGAAGCTTCAGCTGCAGTCACCCATTTGGTTTTCAGACCACACCTGAGTCTCTGTCACCACCTTTTTTCTCATCCGACACTGAGGTCTGCCCCTTCCTTCTTCTCCCCTCTTGGGCAGGGCTTAGGATGTGCATCACAGTGGTTCACGCTGCTCAGAAATGCTCAGTGTCCACCTGGTGACTACTGGCAACGCCTGAGAGAAGAACACATTTCAACAGGGCACAAGGACACGGACTTGCAGCAGGGCACATGGGAATCCAGAGGGTGAACCTGGCTTTGAATCAGATGCGAGACATCACAGCCACAGAAACAAGCTTTATTTCATCTCTTTTAGTCCCAACAGCACCGCCTTTACCTGTTTTCTTCTGTATTTGAAGGTAACAGCTGTAGTTATTTTATAGCATTAGATATACTCCAAAGTAGAAATTAAATAGTAAGGGATTTATACGTTGCCTGCATCCCCTCCACTGCACAGGAGTTCCACAGCAGTCACAAAAGCATTGCATCTGGTGTCACAGCCGTTACCAAGCATCGTTGGTAAACACTTTCAAAGCAAAATGCGACTTCATATAGCGTTCATATTATTGATACAGAAAAAGGGATCCTTTAAAACACAGACGTACTCAATCCCAGTGCTCCTGCACCTGTGGAGCAGAAAGTTCTCTGCATTGCTCCCGAGCACCAGGAATTTTTTTTTACCCACTTACATTTTGGAGCCTTTCATCTCAACTTCTTTCTGAAGTTGATCATCCCTGTGGTGCCTAAATGAGAGATGACAGTGAACCCATGGGGAAAATAGGGCTGATGAAATGCAAAGCAGCGTTATTTATGCTGAGTCTGTGCACAAAGTGCATTTCAAACTTCCTTGATTTTCAGTAATAACTGAAGTTGGAGAGGAAGGGGCAAGCCAATAGCTGCAGTTAATATTTTGGAGTCTCCTGTATTTTTTCCTTCTCCCTTGGCTCACTGAAGCAGTTTTTCAGGTTTTTCTTCTTCTTTCCAATCTGACTTGAAGATCTGAGCTGTAACTGAAGATCTGCAGGAAATGTAACTCTTGTCTTTGGGTTTGCAGCTGGGAAAGAGGAAAACGTGAGCTGGAGAGGCTGGGTTTGGGCAAATTCTTTCAGCTGCTCTGATTTTGATTGATATTGATGTGGTTGTACTCACACTGGTAGTGTCAGTGCCACGTTCCCACTCCCTACTGAAGAGATTCACTTGACTTTGAAGTGTTATCGTGGCTGCTCCTCTTTAAACAAATATCTTGTCTTCCTGAATGAAAGACATCAGCTATAAAGCTCTGCTCCAGGGCTGTGGCCAGCAGCCCCCCGCCATAGATTGAAGTCCTGCACACATTTGGCCAGGATTTAGGCAGGAAAGAGCCAAATACTGACTTTCCTGCAGTACCTACCACCCCTGGGACTTCCCTGCCTGAATCAGCACTGTGGCAAAAAATTACCTAAGGAAGGCAGGGGCAATGAAATCCAGATATACATGACTCAGTATTTCAGCTTGGAAGTATAAGTGGAGGACCCATCAGATCTATAATGCAAACCCAAACACATCAAACCCTCTCTGATGTAAATCTGTGACACCAGCGAAATGCAATTGAGTCAGGCAAAAAAGCACAAGAAAACCCCGTCCTGTTGATAATCTGACATTCTGCCTTTGCTCGTCATCTTGCATAAATCAGGAGGGGCAGACTTCCTCCCACTGTTTGCGTGGAGGGAGTCTTGCTAGTTTTTCACATCTAGCATTACAAACACAGCAGTAAGAGAGGAGGGTGAGACAGCCATCAGGCACAGACGATAACAGATTTGCAGCTCTCAGGCTCAAGGCTTCCCCACAGCGGCAGCTCCGCGCTTATGAACACTTGAAGTGCATCCCTAATGATCTCACCCAGCCGTGGCAGACAGTCGGGGGTTGCTGCTGGTTATCGGGCACGACGGTGGGCTGGCAGCCCCGCTGTGCCACTGAGAATTGCCAGGAGCTTGTGAACAGAGCCCCTGTTTCTAATGATCATCCTCTACAACTGTGATTACTGTACCTTTGTAATAACCAGAAAGAAAGGCAAGGAACAGGGCTGTAGCTCCTTTGGTCCCATGAGCAGAGAGGAATGAATCTAGTGTGACCCCAGAGCTCACGTAGCTGTGTCTGCTCCCACTGGGGCTCCCCAGTCCTCTGTTAGAGTCCCTGCAGATAATGTGGTCCCAGTGCTGGTAGAAGTGACAACATGAAATAGGAAGTTCCAAATCTAGAAGGTAGCTCTGCCTCCTGGACCAATTTTTTCTTGTTCCTAGCAGGAAAGGCATTTCTTTTCTTTCCTCAAGCTAGGCAGAGCATCTTGTCCTCACTGAGCTGTGTGCATGTCACAGCCAGACTCTGGAGGGATGTCTGCATGAGCAGGGCAGCTCCAGGCTCCCTGTTGCCTGCATATCCCCAGGCAAGCTGTATCAGCTGGCAGGGAAACCTGGGCCAACAGAGGGAACAGGTCTGAATTCAGGCCCAGCACTACAGGAATTATTGACATAATACCTCAGGCTGTGCCGTGCAGACACAGCCAAAGAAAAGCAGTATAGCCACAGCCTAATTGTCATATTTGCATGAAGCTGAAAAAGTTTTATTAATATTCTGGCGTACTTCGTTGGCCCGAGTCCCTTCCAAAACAGGGGCCCCGTTTTGCTTCAAACTGTGCTGGCAATTATTTACTTGCAACATAATCCAAATGGACTCTGCTCTAACTTTCCAAACTAACAACTTACTGACCGCTAACCAGGCATGAGAAACATCAGCTCCAACTGTAAATACTTGTAAAATTTACAGTCACAGAACAACAGTCACAGAACAGCATCAAGAATCTCAGATCTCAGCCTTATCCCAAGGGTTCACAGAGCACCTCCTGCCTCCAGCAGTGCAACACAGCTTGCTAGCAAAGCAGCCTCAGTCACTGGTGTCTGGTGCAGGCTGATGGTCCCACTGGAATGGGGAACACTACATTGCCCCAGTTCGTTGCACCCACATCCAAGTACACGGCCATAAAAAACAAACTGTGGCTCTAAAGTTTTTGTGTGAATGGACGTAAATTATTACCTCGAGCACACAAACAGCAATCCTGCTCATAAGATTTATTATTGTCACGCTGGGCGACTGCAGCATGGAGTCAAGTTTGTGATTTAATAAACGAAATACCGAAGCTTGTGCCAAAAAGAAAGGGGAAAAAAAAAAATGAATTAAGTCAAACTTAATCTGATCCAGATGGGCTGCGTGAGTTTCTACCCTGCGTGGCACTGGTTTGATAGGAGATGGGTCTTCCATCCAAAACTGAAAGGGCTGCCCCCCTACCTGAGGAAATGATATGCTTTGTAAAGTGATCGCAAGGAGATGCAATGGATTTTTAAATGACACAAATTACAAATTAATTTGCTTTTTTTTTTTTTTTTTTTTTTGGTTTTGCACTCAGGCAATTAACTGCCAGCAGGATGGCAAGCAGCAGAACTAAGCTTTATGCAGCCCCCAGAACAGCAGGCTGGGGAGCAGTACACAGAGAGCTGGAAGCAAGAGGCTCCAGCACAGCCTTAGGAAAGGTGAGAATAAGCTCCCTGGCCTGGTTTGTTTGTAAAAGAAAACCAGTGAGACCTCCTGCCAAAGAAACTGAGCTGTGAGAGACAGGGATGCTACGTTCTGTACTCTTTTTCCCTTTCAAACAATTGCAAGAGAAAGACAGAAAGCACCTTCATCCATTAGGAACAGCCCCACCGAGGAGCACAGCTTTGTTTTCTTTCAGTGCTCCTCTCACACGATGCAGAAGGCCACGTCCTGACATCAGGGCACTGCAAGTGCTGTCTGGTCCCCCACCTGCTCCATCAGCTCTGTGGCTGCTGTGACCCTTCCCTGGGAGCAGGCAGGGTGATGCTAACCAACTGCTCGCGTTGCCCAGGTCAGAGATCTAACACCTGGATTCTTCAGGTTCTGGATTGGTTTTGTCTTTTGCACCAAAAGGACCAGCGTGGACTGATCGTGCCAAAACACAGGCAGGGTGCAGCTCTAGCCCAGGCTGTGCCACTCTCTCATCTGTTTGCATCTCAAGGCCAAATGAAGCAGCTCTTACTTTCCTTTTCTTTTTTTTCCTCCCACCTTTCTGACTTAAAACAGAGCCCCCCCCCCCCCCCCCCCAGGCCTCCTGCCTGACTTTCACCCTGTTTTCATGGCCATGACCACTAAGATGACCAGCAGGGTAGCTGTGACTCCCCATTCTGACACAGCAGCTGTATCCTGCCACTGGGCCAGAGGATGGGGACAGATGCTATCTGAAAACCAGCAATCCTTACCTGTCACCACCACAAAAAATCTGTTTTCCAAAAACCCAGTAAACAAGCAGATGATGTTCCTGAGCTGGCCACTTCTCAGTTCTATTCACTGCCTTTATATTTTTCCCTAAAGCGCCCCCATCCTCAGCCAACACTTTCCTGCCTTGCTGCTAATCTCAGTGTTCTGTGTCACAAGTAAATGAGACACATCTGCTTTCTATTTCAACCAGCAAGGAAATATTTATGCTGCAGGGGGGGACTTGTGGTTTTGCCTGCAGCATCAGAGGAGGCCATTCAACATACAGCAGGGGGCTCTGGGGCACCTGCAGATAGCTAGCTGGGCTACATCAACTTTCTATTTAAGTGGCTGGCAGCAAGCCATTAATTGTGTTTGGGTTTTCTCCTTCAGTAGGAGGTTTCACTCCACTGGAGCCCAGCATCATGGAGGACAAGGAAGGAAAACGGGAAGGCATCATGAGTGTACATCCACTGCTCTGACATGCTAGTTATGTTCTAAGCTATGTTTTTAATTACTTGTCATGATTTGTTGTGACAGTGTCTCAAGGTCATAAAGCACCACGAAGTGGAACAACCTGCCTGCCAGCTTAGAGCTCTGCTGCTGAAGTGTTCCTTTCTGTCCTGCTTCCTTCACACTCCCTGTGCTTCCTCCCATGCTATCCAGCTCCTCAGTACCCATCTGGGATCAGACTCATCACCTCAGGTATCTGTGGGAACTACTTTGGTAGCTCTGAGCCAGGACTGGAAAGGAAAAGGGTTGGTGATAATAAAGGTGGACTGAAGGGGTGGTTCCGAGGGATGTGCAGAACTGATCCACCAAAGGAGTTTAAATAACAGCCACACTGTTGACCCTGTGATGAAGAAACAAGAAACCTAGAAAGAAATCAGGTAGGAGTAAATAGAGGAAGAGAACTATGTTGCTGTAACGCCTCTCGTGCAGCCACTTCATTCAGCATGAGACAGCCTGTATGGGCAAATGTGCCATCCAGACCCAAAGCAACAGCATGGCCAAGGCCCTGCAGCAGTGTAAGGAAAGACTCAGTGATCAAGTGTCCAGCAGAATCTTAGCTGCTTCGCACTCAGTGCATAATGATGTGTTACTGCACACCCAATTAAAGCTGCTAACACTCCTCGTGCCTTTGGGTAGGAATTTGTGTCCTTCCTGTGGCAGAACAGTGCAATGTGACAGTGAAGAGGCTGTGCAATCCAACCTCGATGCGTTTTAAGACTTTTATAAATAATTAAGGGAGCTCATTAATTAATAAAAAGAAAGCGAAATTGAAAAGGCAGGAGGAAAGGGGCAATGAATACCCACTGGGGGATAATAAGTATGTCCTACACTGCAGCTTACACAGACTGAAGTCTTTTAGGGAGAGTTAAAGTGGCTTTGTGGTTTGAGCTAGAGAAACAAATCTTAGCTGGAAGGAAAACCTGCTGGGAATAACAAAGCTACTTCCTAAATCCGAGCTACACTTGGGAAGATTTTTCAAGATTTACACACTCAAGTGAGAACAACATGGGATATATACCATATATCTGTGTATTTCTCAAATATGTGAGGAAAAGAACGGATCTAGCTGGTGCCTGGGGTTTGGTTGCACCAACAAGTCTTTGGGGAAGTGATAAAATATAGCAACGCAGAGAAAAACATCTTTCATTAATTAGATCATTATTAGTCTCCTCTGGCTCAAACGTGGGCAGCTTTGAAACCGTAGCTGCTATCAAAGAAAAGATTTACAGAAGTTCCACAGACAGAAAGAAACAATAAAGCCTGGTAATATCCCAGTAGGCTAAGAATTGGTAGAGTACACTAACTGCGAGTTACTAATTAGTGCAGCTTTGAAATCAGCAGCTCAAATCTGTGCTAAACAGCAACGCGGTGCTTTGGGCCATGGTTTCAAGTGCAGAAATGAAACATGCCAAGCAGGCACGCCTGGGCACAGACATGTCTTTCTAAAAGGGAAACCAGGAAATTGCAGGTGCAGCTGAATGCTTGTGAGCACACAATTACCTGGTGGGTGTTTGCAACTGCATATTTCACACGCGCAATTACCCTTCCGCACCCCTGCCTGCATATTTTTTGTGTGCCATTTAGATGCCTGTCTTTAAGAAAATGACCTTGGTGTCCACAAACAAGCTGTGCTTGAAGTGCTGAGCTGAACTCCTAGCAGGCATTGGGGTTTTAAAGAGGTTAAAAGGGCTGTTTTATCTCATCTTGCTGACACACTGCCTGACGCGAAATTGGTGCTTTGCTGCTGATGGGTTTTCATCTTCTGAGTATTTCCCTTGGAAGTTTTGGCATGCAGTGGTGAGACGTGCAGTGAAGGGAGAGGAGATGTATGTCTGCCCTACAGGAAGGAAACGCAGAGAAAGGGTATTAAATGAGGTTGAAGCCTGCGATCTTGCCAAATCAAGAAAATGGAAGGTAACGCAGGTGGCTGAACTAAAAGGCTATATTTTTCTGTCAAGCAGCCTGACATTTGCTCTGGTTTCAAATCCTTATAATCTTTTGTGAAATACCCTTTGGATTTTACTGTCAGTGGCTCTGCAGCACTGTGGGCCTGTGGCTGGGTGGGCAGGAGGAAGGCATGCAGGTTCTTCATCCTCCCTTTGCTGCCCGCCCTGCAGAGCACACCCATGGAACACCCTCCCAGAAAAGAAGCATCCTTGATTTGAGAAATTCTGCAGGAAAAGCCCTCTCCAGGAAGCAAACACAATGCACATTTGATGTAAAATATGCTCAGAATAGAAGGAAAAGGCAACCAATAATAAGGCTGCGAGGCTCTGCACTGTGATAGCTGTTTCATTTGACCCAGCAACCTACAGGCACATAGTAAAGGAGTCTTCATTTCCCAGCAAACCATATTTCTGAAACACCCACCTACAGTGCAGAAGATTCAAATCTTGGCTAACATTCAAACTCTCTACGTCATCAGGAATCAATGCCCCAACTCCACTGCACTGGCATCCCATGCTCCCAGAAGAAGGTATTCATCCTAAAATGTGTATCTGATATTATGCCTGTAACTAAAATGCTGGGGGAAGGGAGAGGAGAGCATCTGCCCTGCTAGCAGCTTGCTATGCCTTCGAAGAAAGAGCAAAAGGAAATAGAACTTGAAGAAATCATGCTAAAGAATGAATACTATTTGCAGAAGATTCTATTGTACAGTGTTCTCCACAGTAGTTTCAAATGACTGCTTAAATGTAACAGCTGACAGGTCAAATAAGAAATAAAAAATATTGCCACCTGATTGGGGAAAATATCTCTGTCCAAGGCTGCACTGATTTATTAATAAAAGTAATCAATAGCAATAGGTCTGTATCAGTTTTACATCTAATTTAAACTTCCAGGTCTCAATGTACTCATTAAATAATATAATGGATTTACATATTTTAATTATATTTTATGGATTCTGAACATAATGTAATTAAAAGGGCTTTTCAGCAGAGATGATTAATGAACAGGGCAGGCAGCCATTCCGTACCTCCACTGTGCATGAAGGACCCCAGTGTGCAACAAGCTCAGCCCTGCTCTGAGCAGCTTCACCTACCCCTATGGCTGTGGCCACTGAACGTCTCTGCATGCACTGAAAGGAGGCACCCAGAGGCCAGGGTGAACCTGTAAACCCTGCAGGCTTTTAGCTATCAGTCACAATAGGAACACAGCAAAACATTACAAGAACAAAGCTCAGACTGCATGGATGATCTTCTGGACCTCCTCACAGACCATTTGTCCCACCAAGTAGGAGTGCATCAAACAAAGATATTTCATGGCTCATGCCTGTCAAGGTGATGATACTCTTTCAATTACTCCAAGCACCACTCCTGCACAGCACTCTGAATCACAGAATGGCCTGGGTTGAGAAGAACCACAGTGCTCATCCAGTTCCAACCCCCTGCTGTGTGCAGGGTCACCAACCAGCAGACCAGGCTGCCCAGAGCCACATCCAGCCTGGCCTTGGATGTCTCCAGGGATGGGGCATCCACAGCCTCCCTGGGCAACCTGTTCCAGTGTGTCACCACCAATATCTTTCTGGAGATACTCAGCTGCATTCCGTGACTTAGAAATGGGAAACAGAGCCCTAGAAAACAGAGATAAACTTGTCCCATGTTCTATAGCACGTAGAGGCTGAGCCACCCCTCGTACCCAGTCACTGGGCTGAAAGAATTGATTTGTCAAAAAACCAGCGTGCCCACAACGGCTTTTCCTCCCGTATCAAACCAGCTAACAAAAGATGCTCTACCCTCCTGCAAACCTTGCATGTATCAGATCCTTAAATAGTTGTGACTGCAATACCATTGCTATTACTTCTGCATCCAAGTGCTACCTTTCAATAAAACGTAGCTTCGCTGAACCAAGGTCAGAACCTACTGAACTACAGCCCCAAGAGCTTCAGCAACCAAAGTGACTGCTGAAGACTGAAAGTAAAGATTTGAAATGAAAATTGAAATAAAATCATAGAGGAAAGGAGGTCAGCATTGCTGGTTCTCATGACTCCAGTGAAGGTCTTTGATGTTTCATTTCCTCTACAGCTTCAGCTGTTTGGTCTTGTGAGCAAAGAAATAAAACGGTTTCTAGTTCTCAAGGCTGTGGTACAAGAGTTGAAAATGCATCTTCAGAGCAATCAAACAAGAAAACGTAGGAGGCAAAGAGAAAGATCCCCAAATTCATGCTTAACACAGCCCAAGGAGCTTCCAGTCCTAATTGAAGCCTCTTGGTACTGCTGAGGTATAAACCACAGCCCACAGCTATACACATAAGGAAGCAATCACTTGTCCTGTGAACTGCTGACCAGCAGATCCTGAATTGTCCTTGAGCTTTTTTCCTCATAAAAAACCATTCTCTAGTATCTATGCCAGCAATAAGCCATAAAACCCATGATTTAGGATTTCTTTGCTGATTTGGAAGGAAACCATTCAACCTACTTTTACCTTTCTGTCTTCTTTGGAATGATGGTGCCACCCATACCCTTGGCTGCTGTGAACTGCCCCATCTTCCTGCACTCTTCCCTTCATAGCTGGCATAAATAGGACTCACTGGCTGCAAAACATGGTTGACAGGTAGAGCCTGACCTTCATGCTGTGGGGAGGAATGCCTGGGCAGCCAAATAGTGGGCAGTGGTGCTCAGAGGACCTGGTATGGAGGGAGCAATGCTCCCTCAGCCCCACCTATACCTGGACCTCCAGGTGCACGAGGCATCATTCAAAACACTACTTCTTGCAAGACAGACCCCAGAAATTCCCTTGATCAGGATGAATCTAGATTTCCTGTTTTGCTGCCCCTTTCAGTGGTTTCCACTGATATTTTATTTCCGTTGTATTTTTTCCATGCTGCAAACTTTTGACACTTTTGACATGCAAGCAGGGAACAATTCTGGCTTGCCCTAGAACAGGGGCAGACAGTAAAAACACCCCTGATAATTGTGTTTTCACCTGGGCATACTTCAGTGTCTGAAATTTGATTCAGTTTTCCGGTACAGGCAGGTCCAGAGAGACATTGGAGGTGTGTTATATCTTAACAACTCACAGACCTTTCTGAGTTGAAGCTGAGCTTAAACAAATCTGAGCTGGGCTTCAGGCAACCCAACTGGGACAGATGGGCAAACTCAGCATTATGAGCAGAACCTGCTGGCTGCTTAGGGCTGCTTCATAGGAAATGCTCCCATACAGTGATATTTTTTTCCTATTACTTGTGCTCAGATAAACCTTATCCAATGGAAAACAACGCTGTGAAGTGGAGAATACAGATTAACCACAGTGTGGTTTGGAACTAACCAACCTCCAAAAAAAAAAAAAATCAACCTGAGATGGCTGAAACAGGGAGGTGATAGCCTGAAGGAGGGCATTTCCTGTGGGAATGGCATGAAATCTGAATAGATTAAGATGCTGCTCATGCTCCAGCTCCCTGCTTGAGCAGCCTCCCTTTTATGCAGTTTTCACTACAAGACAAAACACTGATGCCTTCTAAAGTGTATATTAGCTAATGAAGGTCAGTCCCTGGGTTACAGCTGTGACCACCAGCAGCTCAGCCATGCTTATACATCCTACTAGTTGTGGCTGTGTCAGCCTTGACTTCTAGACAAGGGCTTTCTTCTTCTTACTCAGCTCTATCATCAAATCATAAAGCAAGTATCATTATCTTTTCTGAAGAACCCAAATGCATCACTTTCCCATTACTGCCCATGCTGTTACCATCAGCAGCCTGTCCCCAGGGTCTCACTTCTCAGATGCCATCCCTGCAGCCTTGGCTTTGCTTCCAGCTCTCAGCAACATTGCTGCCCTGTTCAGTAAACACACTGTGTTCTGTATAATGTTAAACATGAGCATCTCATACACTGATAAAATTACTTCTGTGCTTACACAGCTACTTAATTCCATTTTGCCATTGATTTGTCATTTTAAAGTTAAATAATAAACATGGATTGTAGCCAGGATACTGAACACTGCTTTCTCTCTCGCTCTAGTTTTTGATTCATGACTTTGTTTATTTACTGATATATTTAAGTACTCCCTATTGCATTTCACACATAATCTGGCAAATCCTAGGGATTTACTTTCACAATTGATTAGAGAAGTCAGTGTTTTACAGATAGGATTGAAATGGAAAATATCTATGAGCCTTGATGGAATCTATTTACAAAGACTATTCTCTCCAATAGGCTCTCCAGCACCTAAAAAACTACGTTCTGTGTTTTCAAACACAGAGAACACGCAACCAATTCCTGATGCAGGTATTAAATACTGCTCCTTTGTGGGAGTCCTTCTAGGCTTTCCATTTAATCAACACATGGGAGAAGATCACTATCTTCCAGTTGCTAACAGTTCTCTTTGGAAGTCAATCAGAGAGGCAACATTCAGGCAAGCAATGAGTTTTGAATTGTGACTCCAGAAATCCAAATTCACAATCCTAGAAGTATCAACATGTGACTTTTATATATATATTTTTTTTTAGCCTTTTGATTCCCTGTGAAACAGTGAACCTGGCTCCCTTCTGATCCATTCTTACAGCCAAAACCAAATCAATTATTCACATACAGCTCACTTCACAGAAGTATCATTTTCCAGATCATGAAATTTCAGTGCAGAGTGATAAAAAGATTAGGTTGGTGTAAGAGAGCAGATTAGAGGACAACCTGAAGAGAAGAATAAGAGCTATTCCAAACCCCACTCACCCGGGGCTGGGTTCTTTTTGCTGGTCCTCCCTGGAAAAGTAGTAAAACTCAATTGTGTTGTACAGTGGTATGAATTTATAACAGCAAAACAAAGGCCCTTCTTACAGAATTTAGAGCTCCAGTGTGGGCGATTATGAACTGGGGCTGAGAAATTGCTGATGAGAGCAAAGCATCACTACCTTGCTGACCAACCACTGGAATATGTAGAACAGTCAATGCTGATTGACTTTGCCTGTTACAGAAAGGTCAAGTGAGCAGACAGGACAAGGTGATGGGGAAGCACTCTTCTTGTGCCTTGGTGCTAAATAGCCATTTAAAGCCAGAGACAGACAATGCACAGAGACCCACACAGCTCCAAAGCACTGGAAAACACCCCAATTAAGTGAAAATTACCATCCCCATTAAGTGGCAGCCATCACTGTTTAATTGCTACCCAGGGAGGTATCCTGATTAAGAGCAGATGAAGTTTAGCACATCTTATGCAGTGGGTTATTGCCTAGCTATGAAAGAAAGAAAAGAAGGAAAAGAAAACAGAATGAAGAGAGTAAGACATGGGTCTAAAGCTGGAGGCAATCACTTTTGCTGAATGAAACCTGAGCTTATCATAGAATGGCCTGGGTTGAAAAGGACCACAATGCTCACAGAACCACAGAATTGCCAGGGTTGGAAGGGACCTCAAGGATCATGCTCATCCAGTTCCAACCCCCTGCTATGTGCAGGTCACCAACCAGCAGACCAGGATGCCCACAGCCACATCCAGCCTGGCCTTGAATGCCTGCAGGGATGGGGCATCCACAACCTCCTTGGGCAACCTGTCCCAGTGCATCACCACCCTCTGGGTGAAAAGCTTCCTCCTTCCTCCACTTATGTGAGAATCCACTGAACTGGGGCATCTTCCTCTGCTCACATGTAAGGTCAGAGTCCTGCAGGAACTGATGCATCCATGCTCTGCCATTTGCTTGTTCTCAGCTGGGAAAAGAGCAGGAGAAAAGCCTGCTGCCCCAGCTGGCACTTAACCCAGTGCAGGATGGATCTCCTCCCCTGCAGCACCCAGAGCAGTGCCAAAGCACATTGAGAACCAGGCCTACTGGTTCCCATTTGAAATCCCTCTGCTTCAGAGAAAAGCATGGCTTTGTCAAGCTAATGTGAGCCTCCTTTTTTCCCCTCTCTCTCTAACCCAGCAATTCCTCTTTCTTCCAAAGAGCTTTGACCTTTAAACGAAGGTGCATGCCAAGAAAAATCCAGAGCTTGTTATCAAGACAATCTGTGGCACAGGCTGTGTGGTAATGTCCTCCCGAGGTGATGAATCAGATCTATCAGTGTCTAGATACTAAGGCCTTTTTTTATCCTTGCAAACTCAGGGCTTTCCAAATCTTTAAGCCTGATCAGAGATAGAGCACTACAAGAGCTTACTTAAATCTCAGCAAGTAGAAAAGGGGGCAAGGGAGAGAGATCACATAAAATAAAGAACGCTGCTTTTTTTTTTTTAAAAAAAAGATAAAACATAACTCTAGGTACAATAAAAGCCTTTAGAGAACAGAAGAGATTTTTGTCAGGAATGTATCTCATTTAGTCCCATTGTTTCACTGCATGCTTTTCAGAAAGAAAGCCATTTATCTTGCCTCTTTTTTTTTCTGCCCAGTATTTTTTTCCTCCTTTCCTGATGCCAATTTCCATTTCATTAGGAAATGAATCACTGATGAGGTGCTAGTCTTGTCTCCTTGCAAGCAGACCTCAAAAATGGGGCAGTCAGGAAGAAGAAAACAGTCTCATGACCTAAAAGCTTGAATGCTTTTGCAAGACCAGTTCTATTTACGTAGTGCTGCGTTACAGACAACTGTTGTTCAGTGTTTATGGCAGGCAGGTTCATATTTCCAACTCAAAACACCTATGGTTAGATGTCTCTGACATATGTTGAGGTCCCAAAGGGAGAAGTTTTCAAAAGAAAAGAAGAAAAGACAAAAGAAATCCTGGATTTCCACACCATTTCCCATGTGGGTGCAGTGAGCTGAGCGCTCCTGGTTCACAGCACATTGCTGGAATGCCATACCCGTGTTCCTGCAAACCACAGAGGGAACTCTCATTTTCACAGTTCCTGCACTGAGCACACGTTTGAGTGCAGTTACACGCCCAGACAAGGAGACAACCACATTTCTGGAGCCTGAGCACCCCTGTGATGAGGCATAATGCTGTTGTGGTTTTTGCACAGACAAGCAAACTCACAGAAAAGCCATGTTAGCTTGAGTTTGACCCTTTGTTCAGCAGATATGCTATAGTCTACACCTCAATAACCTTAATCTGACAATCCCTGAAAAGCAAAGTCCTGAAACACCCAGCATTTCATTTTGGCTGCTTCAACAATAAGAAGTATTCCACAAAGAGAGAGAGAAAAGGAGAGGACATTGCTTTCCCAGCTTCCATATGAGCTCACTTGATACCCAAACTCCATCAGTATGACATACAAATAAAACTGTTGCTAGAAATGCCTGTGTTGAAGCCTGAAAAACACATTTGCTTTTCCCAGCAGTTTCACTCTGATGAAATGCATTTCTCCCCACCAACCTGGCCTCCTTTATAGCTTCTGACAGTACTCCTACATGACCACCACGATGCTGCCTTCACAACTTACAGTTGTGTTGAATTACACTCGCACAATGACAAAAGAAAACAATCAACATTTGCAGAGTCTCGTTGGTCAGCATTAGAGCTATAAAGAGAATCAGAGCCTGGAGCATCTCCTTTATGAGAAAAGGCTGAGAGGCCTGGGGCAAAGGGCACAAACTGAAACACAGCAATTTCCACCTGAAGACGAGGAAGAATGGGGAGGGTTACAGAGCAGTGGAACAGGCTGCCCTAAGAAGTGATAAAGTCTCATTCTCTAGAGATACTCACAACCCACCTGGATGCTTTCTTGTATGACTTTAGGAAACCTGCCTGAACAGGAGGATTGCTATAATCTCCAGAAGTCCTTTCCAACCACTGAAGTTCTGTGATTGAAAGGTTAAGACATATAACGCACATCTTTATCTTACACAGCTTCTAAGTGACTAACCTGAAGTGTCCTCCATTTCAAAATGATACAGCATTTTGTAAAAAGCTGACACGCTCTCAATACGTGCGTGACAGGGCTGCTTATAACCTTGTAAAAGAACACATTAAACAGATTATGAACGATACCAAGACGCTAGAACACAGAGAGGTGGGTAGCAGTTATGAATTAAGTCTTAAGCCTAACCCAATTTGCCTGATTTCTCCACATGCCTCTTTCTGCCTCGGCAAGATTTGGTTCATCACCCCTAAGGGACAGGGCCTCTTCCATGTGACATAAGTAGAAAGCCTAAGATCATGGTTCAGTCCTGATTATCCATACAGCCTCTCAAAGCATTAAAGGGAGAAAACCACCAAGTCGCACATTAACTTAAGCACTGTTCCAGCTTCTACTTCTCCTGCAAAGCGCTTTAGTCTTACAAACTGCGTTGTGCAAACTGAATCAGTGTGTATCTCAATTCTGCTTGTAAAGAAGCAAGCCTACTTCACTGATTTTAACAATGCATGGTTGTAAGTGCTATAATGGGATGATAACAGCAGGGTGGCAAAGTCCTTGTCTACAGCAAACCAGAAGAAGCCCAAACATGGAGGGAGGGAGGAAAAGAGCTGCTTACCTTTGAAAGACCTCAGGTAGGCAGATATATCCAGCACAAGATACCATCACCTCCACTGCCAACCCTTAAATGAGGTCTGGGAAAGGGTGGATCCTGGCTCCACCCCTTCCAGTCACTCAGGTGTATTGCATACACCTGAGCTGCCCTGGGTTGGTCCTGCCTTCCTCCAGGTGCTCAGTCGCTGCTTTAGGCCATGACTTAGCATTTCCACTGCAATGGCTTACTCGTATTCCTTATCTGTCTTTTTCTTCCCTCTGGTCCTTGTTCTTCTATTTGTATTAAAGGATTTCCAGGTCAGGAACTATCCTTAATTATTCTCTCTCTTTTTTTTTTTTTTTTTCTTCCCCCCTGTATTTTCTGTACTTCTGCAATTGTTTTCCTTGTAGTGCAGAGAGTTTTCAGTAATGAGTTTGAGTACTTTTCCTTGTGGCCAGTTTTGTTACCTCTGTTGCTGCTTTCTCTCCTTTACACTGGAGCAAATGAGGAAATCTCCAATGAGTTGTGCATCAGCCAATTGATTAAGTGGAGTACCTTTCCATGCAGTAATTACCACTGCCTAAGCTATACTCAAGCACAACAAATCATTTCTATTTCTGTACGCCCTGCAACTTGGAGAAAGAAGCACTAGTCATGGATAGACAGCATATGAATTGCCAGAAAAATCCCAGGTTGTGTACAGATCATTTATAACCCAGCCAGCCCAGTGTTTGCAGAGGTTTTTGCCCACTAAATATCTCATAAATCATTGACTTCCTTTAAAAAGATAACAATAATTTTAAAGAGGTAAGTGGGATTGGTCTGGCTCATTATATTCTCCCTTTAGGGCAGGGAGTTGAAAGTTTTAATTTTCTTTCATCAATCTCAGTCATCACCCAAGGCTGGAGTGTGATGTTTGACTTCTCCTACTGGAAGCCTTAGGTAAGATGAGAACTGAGCGCCTTCCATTGAGGTCTCAAGACTCTACTCCACTTGTTCAGGAATTTGGGCTGTCAGAAGACTGAATACTCTGAGCTATGTGTAATACCCCCCTGCTAAGCCCACTGTGGGATCAAGGCTTAATATCAGCGGCAGCAGAGCCAGCTGCCTTTCTGCTTGTCACGGGCTTACAAGGAAAGAGAAGGGGGAGGTTGCACCACGTTTGTGATCAGGATATCACAAACTGGAACGAGTGTGCAGGCACTGCACAGCACAGCCATCAGTTCAGCATGTTTTAGTAGCAGTGAATTCGCTGCATGTGTTTGTAGGGTCGGTTTGTGCTGCAGGCATACAGGGGTTTCTATACATCTGGCCACTCAAGCTGTTTATTCCTACAAACTAGCTTGCTGGCAGGAGTCTGAATAATTGATCTAAATCTTTCAAATCCAAGCAAAGAAGAAAACGTGACCACAAACTGAGATATGCAGAACTCAGGGAGAGGGAGAGGTTACTTTTACTTCAAAGAGTGCACCCACCTTCCATGTTTGTGTTGGTGTAGGGACCAACTCCCCTGTCAGTCAAGGACTGGATCCTTACTGCACCCCAGTCCCACTTTCCATATCTGAATCCCACTTTCTGTTTGCAGCTTTCCATTGGCATGGGGATCCCAGTAGTCTTTTTCATGTTTAAGTAACAGAGGATCCTGGAATCCTTGTTTATGGCTTATGGCTGATGCTCAGATGTACAACCAATCCAGCCATCACAGCCATTAACAGAAACAAATACAACCCTGAGCTGAACAATTTTTTTCAATTAGTCTCATGTTTTTTTTCTTTTTGTAAAGACGGCTTCGATTTCATCTTTTCCCCAAATGTACTTATTATTTAAGAACATTAGCTGAATAATTTATATGCCTAATTTTAATATGTGAATTGTTTCATTGTTATTTTTTATTGGAATTGACTTGTTTTTAGCTAGTTGTAATGATTCTTGGTATTCCTATAAAAAACAGAGATCTTTTGGAGAAGAGCTGTGTGAAAAATGAGATATTGAATAACCCCTATAGTCCATAACATTATGGAAAAAATATAAAAACAGACTGAGACGAGCGCAAGGCATTAAAACAGGGAAGCTCAGAAGGCACAAGTGGAGAAGAAGAGCATTACTGAGTCAATGATGACCACTGCTTGATCGTATTCCTGAGTGCTTCAGAGAAATCCTGGTAGGGAGGAATTCAGCACAGCCACTCTCAGGAGATGTTCCAGGCCTGAAGTACATCAATTTTGAGCTTTTTGGTGGCACGCTTCACATCTTCAGCCTGGAAAAGGAGGTATCATTCTAATATATCAAAAGACAAAGCAATGTGGAGCAGACAACATTAGAAACCCATTTAATAACAATTTGACATTCTGGCAACAGCTTGTGGAAGCATCAGTACAGTTAGGTTTCCAAGAGCATCTGTGCACTACAGCATAAAGACAAGATGTTTTTCTCAGCTACACTTTTGCCTGCTAAAACTGTTGGCTTGTTAATGTTTGCATGTAGACTCTAGGCTGGAGAAAGGGGCTGTTGCCTGGGCAATGCTGCTGGTTTGCCAACCTAGAAAGCACTCAGTCTTCCCCAAGCCTCCTCTTCTCCACACTAAACAATCCCAGTTCCCTCAACTGCTCCCCATCAGACTTGTGCTCCAGACCCCTCATAGATCTGCTGCCTTTTTCTGGACACTCTCCAGGGCCTCGATGACTTTCACGTTGTGAGAAGCCCAAAACTGAGCACAGTACTCAAGGCTTAGCCTCTCCAGAGCTGAGTACAGGGGGACGATCACCTCCTGCTCCTGCTGGCTATTTCAGATAAAAGCCAGGATGCCACTTCTTGGGCACGTGGGCACACTGCTGGCTCACATTTAGCCAAGCATCAATCAACACCTCCAAGTCCATTTCCTCCACACAGTCTTCCAGCCTCTCAGCCCCAGGCTTATAGCATTGTCTGAGTTTGTTGTGGCCAAAGTGCAAGACCTGGTGCTTAGTCTTGTTGAACTGGGCTCAGCCCAGCAATCAGCCTGTCCAGATCTCTCTGAAGGGTCTTCCTATCCCTGGCAGATCAATGGTTCCTCCCAGCTTGGTGTCATCTGCAAACTTACTGAGGGTGCACTCAATCCCCTCACCAAGGTCATCAATAAAGATATTAAACAAGACAGGCCTCAATATGGGCCCTTAGGGAGCATCACTCATGTCTGGCTGCCAGCTGGATTTATCTCCATTCACCACCACTCTAAAACATAAAATATTCTGCTCAGGATTTTTGGTTTAATACTTTTTTAATTGATTTTTTTTTTAACAAGAAAATACAATAATATTGTGCATATAAAGCAGTCTGTGCAAGGCCTTAATTTTGCACAGATACATCAAAGGTAACATTCATTCATTTTGCACATCACTGATCCACATGACCTTTACACTGTAATTCAGCAAGAAAATTAAATATCTAGCAAAAAGCTTTGAAAGAACAATTCATTAGAGAGCACCTGGGATGTGCTACACGTAGTACTGAGTCCCACATACGCACACATCTAATGGGAAGCTGTTGATGTCCTTTAATGCCAGCAGTGAGCACGACAACAGCCTTTTGTGGTAAGCAGGTCAACCTCTGCCATATTTCATGAGCCTCTCGAGAAAACAAAGGCAAGTAACTTCACCGATGTCATTCATTCCTTTTAACCACCTACATGGCACTCAAAGATATCATATCTACATGCTCTGTGCTGCTCTTTTCATTCCCAGCTTCTCCACACCCCTCAGTCACACAGCAAAACCACCCCAAGCCCAAGTCCCCCCTAACCCAGCCTGCATCCAACCCACCAGGCTTATTCCCTACTGGCCTCCTTCTTCCCAGAGGCACAACCATACAGCTTTAACAAAGCACTCAGGTGCTTCCATTTGCCTGATTCTTGCTGCCAAGGACAACATGCTCCACTCAGAGCTGTTGGCTGCTTCCACCTGTCTCACAGCAAGCAATGTTTGTCACTATGCCCACACCACATGGATTCAAATCCTTGCATTGGGCAGGAGAGGCAGTGCCTACTGTGCCGGGCTGCTCAGCGGGCAGCCAGGTGGGTTTTAGTCTGTTTAATCTCACTGTGTTTTCAAACATCTTGCCTAGAGCAAAAGGCCTGGAGTTCCCAGCATGGGGAAGCCCTATCACAGGAGGATCTTCTCCATGAGCTGCAGCATAAGGCAGGCTTCAGCCGAGCTTTAGCATCCTGAACAGAAGCATCTTCTGTTGCCACACAGTGACCCTTTGTGACATTGCTCAATAACAAGCGCAGACTTGAGGAGAGGGGGGCTGGAATCATTAAATTGTAAATCCCTTTAAATGCAAAGATCAAAGGGAAAGTTTCAATCCAATGACACATAATTAAAAATGCAGACGTGAACAGCTTTGATTCATGAATGCTTATGCACTTTTAAATTGTTGCCAGGGAGATCAGGGCATGAGAAAATTAAAAACCATTACGCTTCAAAAGGATAAATGATTTTCACAGCTTTCTAACATTATTTCCTGTTGCGCAGATATTTGTGTGCTTTAACATTTCCCCCGCCCTGCCTGGGCAGATTAGTTCTGAAAAATGTTTTCCAGAAAATGTTCAGGACTCAATGAGATTAAGGGGAGATTAGTGAGCTTGTTGGATGGAGAGCTCCCATTGATAGTTAATGGTAAATGCCCAGGGCACTGAAGGAGGAACCCCCTCACACATTTTGCCCTTTTACCCACGTTTTAATTTGAAGAGCTACGACCTTTTAATTCATTATTCTTTCCCTAATTGAGCTGGTGCAATACAATAAGATACGGGCCATAAGCCAAATCTCCCTGAAGTTAAAGGATATATTTCCATGACTGTAGTAGTGGTTTCAATCTGTTTGTTTAACATTTCTCACTTGTAAAAGTCAAAGCACTTAACTGAAAGGAAAAGGCTGCTTCCGACTTTACAAATTAAAAATTGAGCCATATAAAGTGCCTGATTCTCAAACATCAAATCTCAGAGGCCAAAATGAGTCTGGAAACATCGAGCCACAGCAAATGCTCCCACCTCTGATCCATGCCCAGATCTGCCCTGCTTCAACATGTACCTTTAACGCTCCTAACTGGCACCTAGGAAATCCTTTGGAGGGCTTTAAAATCATCCTGATCTCGTAAACAGTGTTGTTTTCTGCCTGTGAGTGTTTAGAAAAGAACTTCTTGGCCAGAGATATATTGCTGAAATTCAGCTGAGTTGATGGTTTGCAAAGAACTCATGCGCAGTGTTTTTGATAGTGGCCTGAAAGCACCTGTAGAGCCAACACAAAATCCTTAGAACAAATTTAATGCTGGACCCACATTGCTTCTTAACCATGGCTTCACCAAGGTTGAGGAAGGTTAGATGAAATATTGAAACTTGTAATGCACGCAGCCAGATGTTAGCTGGCCTCTTCTGATGTTGGAATAGAGGGACAATTTATCTCATCTGCAAATACCTACAAATATATATTCAGAAGTCTCCACACTGTGCAGACATCTTTTGTTTACGTGTTTCAAGTTACAGAGGATGAGTCCCACAATTCAAAGGGTGTATCCTTGGGAAGAAAGGGTAAATATAGTCTCAGGGACACAGGTGCTCCAAATACACCAGAAAAACCATATTGAATTATAGAATCATAGAATGGCCTGGGTAGAAAAGGACCACAATGATCTCCAGTTCCAACCCCCTGCTATGTGCAGGGTCACCAACCAGCAGACCAGGCTGCCCAGAGCCACATCCAGCCTGGCCTTGAATGCCTCCAGGGATGGGACATCCACAACCTCCTTGGGCAACCTGTTCCAGTGCATCACCACCCTCTGGGTGAAAAACCTCCTCTTAATATCCAATCTAAACCTCCCCTGACCCAGTTTAAAACCATTCCCTCTTTTCCTACCGCTATCTACCCATGTAAACAGTATTGGTTATATGCTTTAGACCTTTAGGACTCTACTTTTTCTAATAAGGAAAGTGTGGCTGAAATATGTATCAGGCCGACTGCTCCTCACTCTACTGTGGCATTTCTCAGATGCCAGTCAAACCAACCTTCACAGAATTTTCCCTAGGGGGCAAAGCCAGAGATAAGTAGCAGCAATCTAAGAGTACTGAATGGTTCAGCAGCCATTTGATGGTGAAAGCAAAACCCTTTTGTATTTACATCTGAACCAGACATTGTTTGAGAGTAGGTTACTTCTGAAGTGTCTCCAACTAGCAGCCAGCTCAGATTCAACATAAGAGGCCATTCAGAAAATGCACTGATGCCTGCCTTCGTTACCCACGCATTCAATGCGATCATCTCTTCAACATCTTTATCAGTGACCTGGATAGTGGGATTGAGTGCACCCTCGAGCCTGCTGATGACATAAAGCTGAGTGGTGCAGCTGACACAGTAGAACATCACCATCCAGATGGACCTGGACAGGCTAAAAAAGTGGATCCACGAGACCCCAGTTGGGTGTTCCAACCCTTGCACTGAGCTCTATCCGATTTTCTGGCTCTACTATTTTTTTTTGTAACTTTTTGTATTTAAGTATAATTAGAAATAAAAATTGGACAGCAAATTCTTTTGAAAGAGAGAAACTTCCCATTGACTTCATTCAGCTTTGGATCAAATTCATCCATGTGTGTTTTTGGCAGCTGCTGATTTCTAAATGCACTGTTAGATCCTCCAGTAAAGGATAAACAGAAGGTGTGATATTATCTACCCCTTTCTGTTATTTATTATTTCTTATGTCCAGGCAGCACAAGACATGATGAGTTTATCTTCCTTTCAGTTGGCATTTGTTCAAGAGCTTGTTAATATTATTCTTTATTTACAGTAATTGGATCATAATGTTGCTACATAATTCTAAAGAAGAGATGGAGTAAGAAGCTCTCATCTGCACCAGCAGGGCTCTATCCTGAATTGCACAGGTGCCATTTGACTGCCCTTCTTCTCAGACCTGATGTAAGAAGAGAAAAGATGCATGACAAAGATGACTCTCAGTACCTCTGAACTACACACTTTTCCCAGTCCCAGCTGTGAAAGGATGGAGAGGAATTGCAGCAATCCCAGTCCTCTCCAGCATGCTACTCTTGCAATTTCATTTTCTACTGATATCAGCTCTGAGCAGTGATGTACCAAAAGCATGTCCACTTCTTGCATATTGCCTTGTAAAAATAGGCAATACAGGTTCTGAGAAAACAGATGTGAAGACAGCCCTGCATCATGAATCTCAGTTCAGCCACCATGCTGAATATTGAACTCTGTTCCAACTCTGTGGCCAGGATCTGACTCTTACCAGGACTAATAGCAGGAGCTGGGCAAGAACAGCTGTTCTGATTTCCAGCAACAGGAAATCTCACAGCTCAACAAACTCCTCCAGCAATCTAGATTTTGCTGTTTGTTTTTTTTCCATACATTCTTTCACTTCAGTTGTAACAAGAGTGAAGTGCCATTCAAGTATTTAGGCCTGTTCCAGGAGCTGGTTCTATGACTTTCTTACTCACTTCACAGTCATTCTGGTCCCAGTAATGATTACCTTTACACAGGGCTCACTGAAAGTCTAAGCTCCCTGCAATTCCAGACAAGGGAGAGAAACATAAATGTCATTTGAATTCATTGGTTTTCAGTAGAATTTTATAAACCCTTTGACAATTTTCAGCAGTTCTTATCATACTTAGACCACCATAGTTTCTGACCACCTCAGTGATTTATCAACATTAAACATTAAATTAAAAAAAAAAGGACACCTGCATATTTGAAGCAATTCTTTTCAACGCTCCCAGCTTTACCAGAGTCAGGACCATCATGGCAGAGATAACGAGAGCTGCCAACTGCCTTTCTGCCCAACTGGAAATTACTCAGGAATATGCCTTCTCACCCTCTAGAATGGTTGGCAACCATGTGTCCTCTGTGTCTGCTTCCTCTGCTCAGCTCATCCTTGAGTTGGAGTGGTTGGTTTATGTTAGGATAGAGAATATGTTACAGCTGAGTTCCTAGGAGAAGTACATCTCTACACTGAGACTCCAGAGATTTGCATTCATCTTCTGACTCCATCACTGACTTACAGGATGACCTCACCTTTGCTGTACATAAGGTAGAGATAAGAATAATCAAGTAGCTACTTACGTGTCAAACACATAAAAGCTGGGGGTGAGCTGTGCTCAGAACAGTGAGACATGATTACTAATAGCTGCCATGATTATTCCCAAACATAAGCAATCTCATAACATTGCCTTCATTTGGCATAACACTGCCTGCAAACACTAAGAGGAAAACACTCTTTTGCTCCAGTGTTTTATTGATAACTGAAAGGGGAGATGCAAGCAGAATATCTGCATTGCCCCTGCAGACAAACAAAATCCCCACATCCCACAGGTAATTACCATCTCCTAATTGGGTTTGAAAACAGGAGATTTGAGTCTGACTGCACGGAGCTTGCACCAAAACGAACAATTACTTGTGTGAGGGATTCAGTGGTTTCATAACACAACACAACCAGACCAAAAGCAATGCGAAACTGAGGCGTTACCTGCAAGCTTTACAGCTATCCATTATAGACCTCCACTAACAAGGCGGTTGCTTTTACTAGCTGGAATCAGAATCCATACTCATTGTCATTTTTATCTGCCACTTCACGCTCATTACATCATTTTAACTAAAGGCAATTAATATGAAAATCAAAATTAATAGCTAAATTGAGCTCCAGACATAACCCATCCACAGAAAACTTATAGAGCTGCAGTCCCTGTCTCTGCTGGATGATGCTCTCCATCCCTCCCTTGGGGTCACTCATCATACCCCCACACAACAGCCAAATCTGAGAATTTTTAAGATGCTGTGACAGGCCATTCCCTTTTCTTGCTGTTGATGCATGAAAAGATTTTATACTGTGGATAACATCTCAGAGATCAAAAATAGATAGAGACACAATATGGGCCCCTTCAAAAAATCCAGCTTTCTGCCAACAGCTTGTCACATCTCACACCTGATACAGGAGGAAAGAAAAACCTCTAAACATGCCCATGACCTTGGGGCTTGATTTCTTAGTGGCTTACTTCATAAAATATCTACCTTGTCAATCCAGACGCTTAATGATTCAGAGTCTGCGTATACTTTGAAGGCATAAGCAGTATCTCAGTGTTAAAGTATCATTACGAACAGGGTTCTGATATTTTCCAGCCTTCACTCAGCAGCATTTTGAATGTTATTTGCACCAACATTGTGACAACAGCTTCTTGCAGTAGATCATCAGCAAAGTCCAAACTTTCCACCCATGACATGCAGCATAAAACTCATCTACTTGAAATGAGCTGGCAGAATTTGAATTATCCTCCATATTTTCCATTACCGAGGCACCAGACATTTTGCAAACATCTTTTCAGCAAGAGACTATGTCAGTTTACTGATACAATAATCAACATAAATCTGCAGAACGCTTCTGCTGACATTGCTGATACGGAACAAAACACGGTGTTAAATGCACTCAGCCCTCATTCCCCCAGTGCAGCTTATCTGGAGTTGCTTTGTAGAGAGGATGTTGTGATTTTTATGCTGGTGTATCCAATTTTATACTGATACCTGCTGTGTATGTGTGGAGTTATAACAGTGCTGTGCCCAAGAGCTATCCTTACTATGCACTGACTATGCTGTAACTACCGCCGTCGTATACTTACAAACGCTTCCAAGCAGCGCAATAACATCTGTATTGATCTAAGAACATTTTATTGATTAAAGGCCGCAGAAGAAACCATATGAAACACGGGCACATTATTTAACAATGTCTTTCTAGTACTTGTGTTGGAAATAGGAACATGAGGCAGTTATATTTTTTATCAAATGGCTCCCACTGAGATTGCTGTCAGGGTGCAAAGTTAAATCGCTGGGTTTTGGGTTCTCTCCCCACTCCTGCTCTCTTCTATGTGGGGAAGAAAAAGATCTACCGACAAAAAATGCTTCTGGATGTTGACATTAAATGGACAAAATGCAATGAAATTACATCTTCAAAATTCTACTGCAGCTGACAATGTATAGTACCTTTCAGTTTGTGTCTTACACTGCTGCTCAGGTTCTGAAGAGAAAGTCAGAAAACTTTCACAACAACTGACAACTCCACCAAGAAATAGGAAATGTAAATAAAACCCAACAGCCTCGTGGGAAATTCAGATTCAAAGGCTTTCAGACTCAATCTCCATGCAGCTCTGCACTTCCTAAGATTGTGGGAGCTTTCTCTTGTATGAGAAATCCAATTCTGATTGTTTTAGCATTGACGTTGTGTTGTAAGGGGAATGATAACACAAAAAGTCGATGAAAATCTCAGTCAGGAAATAAGATGAAGTCAATGCTTCAGGGAAGAGAAAGGAAAGATACGATCCAGCATTCTGACATAGTTCCAAGACAGCTTGGCTACCACACTGTGGCCACATTTTGAACATTTTTGGTTACATTTGTTAAAGGGAGAGAAAAAAACGAATGATTTGGATATGATAGAAATGCTAATACTCAACTTTCAATGTACATCAGTTCTAAGAGAAATCCTCTCACTATGCAGGGATTCGAGGACCAAGAGACACTGTGGGGTTGGAAAAGGCATTTCATGATGGTATGAAACTTGTCTCTGTTGAAGAAATCAAGATGAAGCGTGCTGCTCCCACTGAACCTAAGCTAGATAACTGAAGAAAGCCTTGCTCTGGCATTTTTCTACTCCAGAAATCAATACCACCTGCCAAATAGCATCTTCCAAAATGCCTTTTGCTAGGTTTAGATGTGGGAAACCAATGCGTGAGCACACAGCATGCAACCTGCTCCTGCACCTCCACGGACTCATCGCATTCCTTGGTAAGACTCTTCACACCTATTTCCACACCAGCATCATGGATTTAATTCACAACGGCACGCTTTGACCCAGCTTTGTCAGAAGGCCTGCTGCGAAGATGAAAAGCACTGCAGGAATACTAGCGAGGCTTGAAAGGAATTTCTTTTTCCAGTCCATCCAAATTTTTAGCATCATTGTTTTTTTAAATCTTTTCCCAAAGCACGGAAAAAATAGTACATATAAAACCTTTCCTTGAACAAACCCCTTCCAAGTCTGGATTGCATTAATAACTGTATTGCTCATTTTGGAGAACCTGTTTCAGCCCCTGGTTTTGAGTTACATAATTTAAATTATTTTCCAATGTTTCATATTGGTACTTTCAGGAAATAAAACAGTTTATAAAAATCACTTGCTATTCCTATTTCCTTACCAATCAATGCATTCTTGCAACTACCAATAAAAGGATCACTTTCAGAATAATAAGTCGTAGGGACACTTTTAGAAAGGATTCTCTCCTTTAGAAATAACAGCATATGACAAAAACTGGAAATTTAAGGACATTTTAAGTGTGAAAAAATGATTTATGGTTTAAAATGGGATAAGCACAGCTTTGAGCACTCTGTCAAGCAATAGGCTGAAAGCACAGCCTGGCTGCAGGCTAGACTCCTGCTCAGGGGAAGCTGCAGAGCCTCTGCTGATGGAGGGACTGTCCTGGAGCCCAGGGCAGCTTCTAGCTGGACCTCACATCCCCTGTAACGTTCTGGATAAATCATCTCCTACCTTTTTTTTGTATCTCCAACAGAGGGATAATGACATGTTCATCTCTACTTTATCTTCCATATTGAAGTCAAGCCCTTAGGTTGAAATCCTTGGCTTCCAAGGGACAAGGTACAGAACTTAAGAAGTTACACACATTGAATTTGTGGGTAAGCCTGACAAGTACCACTGCAGGCTGAATGCATGTAGAACTCTGAAGGAAGTTTGAACAATGAGAGTTTTAACCTCAGCAGTTTGGCTGAAAAAGTGCAAACCCAGTGAGATCTGAAGCTGCTACTGCAACAGATGAATCAGAGCAGAGGACTTGGAGTCAATGGGGGAAGGGCTGAGTCTGGCAGCAAGAATGCAATAAAGCTGGGGAGGTTCACAGAAGTCAAATAGAGCATTTCATAACCACACAGGAACCCCCTTCTGTCTCTCCTGATAATGTTGCAGGGACCTGGAGTGAAGCCAGAATGGAAGACATTGCCAAAATTGACACCCAAAGGATGCTGCAGCAATGACTGAGGGTAAAGCAAACTGTGTTAGGAGCACTCACAAAACAAATGGATTCTTTTGCTGCTTTGCTACTGGAAGGAAGCTTTTTTTTTTTTTAGTTAGCTACAGTTCATTAACTGCTACCATTCAGTGGTTCTTATTTTAATTTTTTTTAATCATCTTCAAACAGGTTTTTTTCCTTTCCAGCATTCAGCCAGAGTGTAAGTTTTGGCCTAGCTAATGAAATACATAACTAATTTACTTTAATAACCACGATAGGACATCTAGAAAAATTCAAACCATCCAATCAGTCAGAATGAACATTTTAATCTCATCTCTCAGAAGGGAAGTGCTGCCTTGTGCGATGGTAAAGCTAATAGCCCACTCTTTCAGGTTTTCTTTAAAAAGTTTTGGAACACCTTAATTAAAACCCAGAAATGCCTGGTTTGGGAAGAGAAACAAGAGAGCTTCCAGTAATGAAGAGCTAAAAATCCACAACTGGAGATCTCAGCAGCTGGCTTTTTAGGACCCACATGTTTCCAAGTTTAGGGTCTGAGGAACTTGAAGCCAGTAGGCCGCAATGAAGACAACCTTGCCAAAAGACTGAGTCTTTCTATAATTCAGATCATAATTCAGCCTTTTATGACTATCTGTGCAATGTACATTCTCATGGGACGCCCAAGAGATCTCTTCATTTCTACTTGTGTCAGTTTTCTGCCTTTGGATTTGAACTATGTGCAAGAAAAATTAGCTGCATTTCCAGAAGAAGCAGGCTCCAGAGTGGAATAAAATGCTCACGTATTTGAGGATCAAATGAATTAGTGCTGATATTTGCTCTTGTACCACTCCAAGTATGAGGTATGGCCCTACGTAGAGCAGAATGATGGATTGAAGCATTCTGTGATAGTGATTACCTCATAGGAAAGGGGCAGAAATCGCAGTTATTCCCATTGATTTCTTTCTTTTTCACTTGAAGGGGCAAAAAACTCTGAACTTAGATCAGAGATGCCATGAGTCAGATGTAATAAATTGAAGCCACCTAGAAACGAAACAGAAGCAAAAAGTAATAGCTTTTCTGTCTTTACTATCTCATGATGCTTCTTTGTGGATAGACTATTATGCAGCATTTAAACTTCAGATTAGGATAAAGTGGAGAATGTTGTATTTCTTGTTCTCTCGATTCAGAAGGGCTCATGTTAATGAAGAAAAAATCAGAACAATCCAGGAAACACAAGGCAAACTTGGTGCTCTTCCGTTATTCATCACTGGAAGGTTATGGTTACACAACAGCATAAAGCCAAAACAAACAAAACCGATCACATATTGCGGAAAAAACATGTGCAAAGACCAAAACACAGAGAGATTCCTATTCAAGTTATATGGCACAAGCCTAACATTAGCACAGTTCCATTTTCTATGATTGCAGCCATCTGTCTCTAAAAGGGCAACAGTAATAACTATTGACAGACAAAATCTGTCCATTGAAACTTTCCTACCAGCGTATCAGATCTTGGCACCCAGCACAACTTCGTGGTGAGGGATCACATGGCAGGGTGGAGTGTTCTGCTGCACGCTGGTACGGCCAATGTAAAGAAAAACATTCAGAGTGCAAAAAGTCCAAATTTATTCCGGGGGGGTGGATAGTTTATTTAGAGCCACAAATGCTTTCAGCAAAATTCCTGTTGGTTTATATGTGAATAGAGGAAGTGATTTTGGGAAAGGTGGAATCTATGGCAAAGCAATTGTTTTGATTTGATTATTCCAATAACAACTGCCCCAAACTGGTTTTCAGCTGATTTCATTGCAACTAAGCATCTGGGATTTTATTGCCATCATTTTTAATTGTTGAACTCTTTTCTTTTTTTTTTTTTAAACCCACTGAGGCTTCTCCTTTGCCTCCTGATCTTCCAGAGCATTGTAAATGTGGGACAATACAACACAAGCTACAAAAGAGGCTATTACTTAAATAAACGGATGGGGTCGTTTTCATTTATTTGATGGCTGCCATCCTCCACCCTTTGCTTTCCTTTGCTGTCTTTTTTGATTGTCTTGTTTTGAAGCCAGGCAATTTGTCCCACACATACTGCTGTTCACAGGCTAATTAGAATTTTAGAAGTAATTTAAACACCCTTTGCAGTGTGATGTTAATTCCCTCCAGATTGCTGGGAACATTAGCTTCAGCGTTTGTTTATTTTAAGTGACTCTAAAATATCAAACACATTAAAGGTTACACCAGCTTTGGGATAATTCACCTTTAACGATAAGTTCATTACAAAAGTAAGCATCCTATTTAACTAGCACTTCCCTGTGCTCCTGGAAAGACCTCACCCCAAAGGGCTCATGGCTGAACCATGCAGCAATAGATCTTGGTGCAGCAGAGGCCAAGCTGGGGACACATCTCCTGGCCATGATGCTTGCATTAAGGCTGGCCCCAAGCACCACAGCTTGGCCTGCCAGGCTGTAAGGCAGCAGCCAGGACTGCAGAGGTACATGGCACAGGAGAGCCTGAGCCAGATTAGACAGGGACGTGCTCTGACGTCCTTGATGTTGATACTTTGAACTGAAAATTACTCTGTGCAAACTGTGTAGACAGAATTTCTTGTATGAGAAATAATTATGATGCAGCAGGAAATAGGATCAGGAATTGGGGGGAGGAAATAGGGGAAAAATTAGCAGCAGTTCTAAGGAAAGAATTAATGCTATATTTTCTTCAGTCTGCAGAGCCATTTCGATTATCTTTTACTATCTCCTTCTGCAAAGATAAACAACTACATGAAAAAAAAAAAACTTAGCGCATCATCCTGCACTTTGCAAACATCTTATTTGTGCAAACAAAAAGCTAGTGTCAGTGGAGATCTGATATTCCACAGTGAGCATGATTATAAGCAATGAAAACTGAAGTAAGCATGTCAGGGAAGTGCACGAGGCAGACACTGGTAGCACCAACCACCACTTCTATATGCCATCGTGATGCTCTGATTAAGCCAGTTGGGAACATGACTCACCATGCCTGGGTGGATGCAGCTGAGTATCCCCTCCTCAGCAGGCTGAGCAGGCAGCTAGAGAAGGGCAAGTGCTGTGCACATATGGTACTTCCCAGGCACTGAGCATTTTCAGCTCATGGGATTTTCTTGAGGCTAAGATCATTTGTCCACCTAGTAACACTCAACAGACATCTTCTCCAAACACTGTGCAGGCTCTCTGGAACCCACATGCTCTTCCTGCAGGTAAAACAGCCTTTGGTGATGTGTGTCAGAAATATTAATACCCCTGTATGCCTTCAACATAGCTGTTATCCCTTCTGTACCTCCTGGGTTTTGTACTATAAAACCAGCAAACAAATGATCCCTCTCCACCTGCTCTGAACCACTCATGATTTTGTTGTCGTCCTTCTCCAAACCTCCCCTCTGTCTAATAAATAATAAAACAGTGGATGCAAGCAGCAGAAAACACCCCAGTAGTGGGATGTGGACCAACCATGCATTTACACAGTTGCAAAGTGTTGCCTTCTGTCTGTTCATTTCTCAAGGACCATTTTTTATTTACTTTTCTGGCAGCTATAAACTATGGAGCTGACTTTTTCGTGGGATGTATGCACGCTCTGAACTCCTGTGGCACACACTGTTTGCACAGCTATAGCACTTCAGGAATGAGTGGTCTGGCTTCCTATTGTGGTTACCAGCACACCACTGTAGCTTTATAAAAGCCAAGCACTTCTCTACAGCGTAACCACATCTGTACCAACTGAAGTGCCTGTTAGTATAAGAGTTCAGAACAGAAACACTGAGGCACAAGCCAGTACACAGATCAGCCCCAAACCAACATATCATTTTACTGGCTTGAAGCAGCAGCAGGAGCCAACTGGAACTACCTCATGAGAACCAACGAACTCAGCTCTGCTGATATAAAAAATACCCCCTTACTTCTCCATTATTAATTCTTCATGCTTTTGTTTACCCCCAGAAGAGCTTGTGCACTGTGCTCAGTCTGTTACGTATCACAGTATTAATGAATAATTTTTAAATCATAGCCTGGCTGGAATCAATGAGATTGAGTATGCAGCTGAATCAACTTTCAGCTACAAAACATTTACTGATGCCTTACATAAATCTGGCATTTTCCAAGAGAAAGCACAAGACTGTGCAGAGCACCACAGGCCCAGGTCACCAGACTCCCAGCGCTGCATTCGACACACTCAAAAGCCTTTGGGAATGCTTTGTGCTTCTGCAAATCCCATGCTAAAGCTCCAGAGAGCCTGACAGAGGAAAGCCAATGAGAACCCACTTAAGAATGAGCATAAGGGAACATGAGAAACACATAAAAGCCTGTAAAATGCACATTTGTAAGTGTAACTAGCAGATAACAGAATAATAAGTGAAGACAACAACTATAAATAAAAAATCCCTAGACCAGCAGAGATTGCAGGTCTAATACATTATTTTCCAGCTACCCAAGCCCCCAGATAATCCTGTAGTATCAGGAATTGGCAATTGACTGTTCAGACCCCTGGGACAGGAGTCAGTGCACAGAGATGCAAAGGGCTGTGCCCTGCAGACTAAAATGTATAGGAAGCAGTTCTTCCAAGTGTGCTGACAGCAGGGCATCATGGTTCAACATATGCAACACGTTCTGAGCTCAATCATAAGATGGAAGTCAAGGGTTTGAGCCTACAATAAATAGATCTCAATATACCAATGTGCCAGAATGCAAAATCTCTGTTCCATATTCAAGGCTACAGTCTGTTATCCCTCCCCTCCTAGAATGAGTTGTCCTGTCCTGTGAATGGGGCAACACTCTTCATTCTCCTTAAGAAAAGTCATGCACAGATCAAGCCAGAGACCCCTTAAGAGAGATGCAATGTCCTCTTTCCCAGACTGAAGTACATGGAAAAGCCAATTGCTGAGCTGTTGTCAGCTGAGAACAAACCCTGCTCAGGCATCTGAAGGCTTAGAGACAGAGGCACATTTCATTCATTTAAGGGTTGTGTAATTGATAGTGAAGGAAAGAACACTACCAGTGAAGAAATACAAGGAGAGGAAGAACACCATAACTAATAAACACAGAAAATAATATGAAATTTTCTTCTTTACTACACTCAGTTAAAAATACTTTAATTTCTGATCAGTCTAGCTATGTTTATCTGCAAACATAAAATTACATTATATGTCCCTTCTGGTGGATAAAACTGCAAATAGTCAACAGCATGCAAAAATAATCAGGGCAGCAAGTGGAAAAAAGCTCTTTTCTACAACAATTTACACATGGAATCCAGAAAGAGAGACTAATCGCTCCCTGGGACCCTCTGATTAGCTAAATCTGACTTGTAAACAGCTGCAAGATCATGATATCAAGGAGTGGGTACCTCTGTTTTCTGTCTCACAGGCTGTTTCTGACATGTTTTCCCCTGATTTGAGCTGATTGGGCCTCTCATTTACCAAGTAGGAGATGAGACTGAACAGGGAGGAACAGAGGATGATTAAAAATCTGCTCTTTGCTATTTCTGCAACAACTGTGGACCATTCTTTTCCAAATTAAATCTGGCTGCTGGCAAGCTAACTGGCAAATGCAATCTCATTCCCCAAGTGCCAGAATGCATCAGCAGTACATGTGCCATTTGTGGTCCATCTGCAGGAAAGATGACATGCCAATTGCTCTGGGGCAGCTGGGAAGGATGCAGCAGCATAGAGAAGTGTGTCCCTGAGCTTTCCTCCTCCTACCCACATGGGAAAGGTTTGGGAACCTCGTGAGGCACTGCTTTAAAACAGCTTTGGCATCTGACATCTCCAAACACCTGCTTTGGGCAACAGGTCTGTGAAATAGGCCTTCAACAAGAATGACTTAAGCCAGTTTTATAATTTTATCATCTCTTTATCTTTGGAGAGGATTAATGCTGTGAGAAAAGTGTGTTCTAGATAACAACAGTGGGTTTTGTTGGTTTTTTTTCTGAAAAAAAAAATTGTGTCATCTTTGTTAAACTCCTTTTTCCAGACAAAAGGATCGTGTTGTACTTATGTTGTACTTTGTGACATCACAGTTTGTTTCAGCATGAGAGAAACAGCACAGCGATAGCAATGCTGACCAGAGTTACAGTTCACATCCCTCGCTTTGATTGAGCAGATGAGCAAAATGAGCCTAGCAGCAATGCTGCAGTAAATGTAGCTATTTCATGGAATCACAGAATCATTTGAGTTGGAAAGGTTATCTAAAGGTCATCTAGATCAACTCCCCAGCAACAAAGAGGGACAGCTATAGCTCCATCAGGTTGCTCAGAGCCCTGTCCAATCCTCCTCTAATTTGTCCTAACTAATGCTTCCCAATAATCACCATGGGAAACGTGGGAAGGAAACTTTCTGCAGTTACCAGCACAGTTTAAAGCCAACTGCCAGAGTTACAAGGGGAAGCTAACAAGACACCTGACTCCGTTAAGCTTGAAGTAAGCAAGAGCTGTCACTCTTCCACTCCTGAGCACCCTCATTTGAGAAAAGCACATGCTCTTGAGTGCCTCTTGTCCTCTGTGATTGCATCTGCACTCTAGTGCTGCCATCCTCTTTGAGTCTAAGCCCCGTGATCACCAAGAGCTTGTTTGCTGTTTTCTCAGCATATATGGGGTTGATCCATTTCTTTTTTTAGCCCTTGTTTGCTCTGCCACAGCTGAAAGCAGATGCACACACATAGTGCCTGGTGTTGTCAATGGAGAAATTATGTCAAACACTACTGGTAGTCTTTATGTTGATTGCGGTGTAAGCCAAGAAGTGCAGCAAGTGGCCTGGCTGCACAGCACTGAATTAAAATGTTGCACTTATGAATAAGCTTTCTTGACATTAATATGAATAAAAATGGCGATAGGGCTATATTTCATATACTGTCATTTCACTCTGCATGACTAGTACTGTAACTTTGTATGCTCCCACTATACTCATACAGATTACACTTACAAATTGCCCCTCTGAATAAAGAGCACAGTGCAGGGATGACAAGTATTGATTTTCAATCTCCTTCCAAAATGACTCTATCATTGCAAGTAAGTCAGGCAATTTGCCTCACTTTACACTTCAGGCTATAGGCCTCAGATCACATTGACAGGTCTGATCCTTCAGGAGATGTTTAATTAGAAAAGAAATGAAAGGAATTACTGTAAATCAGCACTCAGTCAGCGGTGCTACAGAATTTGTAAAGCTCCTTTCTCCCCAGCCCCTTCACGTACAAACTGCCTCATTTATTCTCTTACCCTTAGCAGGAAATGTGAGAAGGTTGTTTCACGTAATTAGAATCGCTGTCTTTTCTCAGGGAAATAACTTGGCAAGGTCTGCTCAGCATTTTCCTTGTCACCAACAGGCCTTTCTATGGCTGTGCTCTGAGGAAGGGGCACACCTGCATTGCCAGGCAGACAGGGGCTCTCCTTCCCCATGAGTGTAAGCCATGGCACTGCTGCTCTCAGAGCTACATTTGGACTTCCTTATGCCTAGCACCTAAACAGAGAAGAGTTTTAATACTGATGAGCACCACTTGCCTGGAGAGAACAGCCAGGGCCACGTGCTCGTCATGCAGCCTCACACAATGGCTGAGGAAGTCATTGGTTAGAGCCATTTTCTCCTCAGCCAGCTACAGTTTTGAAATGTTAGAAAACAGAAATGTTAGGAAGCATTTCTTCTCAAAAAAGAGTGGCAATGCAGCGGCACAGCTGCTCAGGGAGGTGCTGGGGTCACCACCCCAAGAACCGTGGAGATGTGGTATGGAAGGATGTGGTTAATGGACACGGTGGGGATGGGCTGGGGTTGGACTGAATGCTTTTAGTGTTCTCTTCCAGCCTTTATGATTCTGTGACTCTAGGATTTCTTTTCCTGTCACAAATCAATCAGCTCATTTGCCCTCCCAGCACCATCACTTCCCACAGCGTTCCCAAGTTCCCCCAAACCTTTCATTTCATCTCAGCTTCCTCAATGCCTATTAAAGAACACAACTGAGAGAAAACTCATCTGCATGCAACACCACACAGCTGCTGCACCCTCATGGTTCTGCTGCCATCTTAGTCAATGGCCTAAACATGGTGGGAAGACACCTCTGAAGGGAGTGCCTTGTTGCAGGGAAGGCACTCACCTCCCTCCAGAGGGTACAAGGCCTTCCTGTGCCCAACAACATGGCAGCAAGCTGCCTGCCCTCCCTGAGGAGAGACAGTCCTCCCTGAGGCAGGTCAGGCCTTCCTGTTATGCTGCAATCAGGCAGCCCTGAGTAGGAAAATCACACATCAACTGGTGATAGGCAGGCAGCTTGAATGCAAAGATACTCCTAAGCACAGCGAAACGTGCCACACAATTGTCTCAGTAGATAGCCCTGTGTGGGATGCGTGCTAAGTTTGCTGTGCTGTATTAGAGTCGTGTTGATGACGTATCAACCTCACCATCCAAAAGAGCCACAGGAATAACCTCTGTGCCCCTTCAGTTCTTGTTAAAAAGGAGTATCTGTAACCTAAAGAGAAGGTGACTATGAAAGAGGTTTTTAAAAATTACCTGCTGCTGGAATGTGGTGGGGAACAAAAACCCACAGGGTTTTTTAAAAACTTGTTACAAATGGTGAGCGCGCTCATCCATCACCTCGTAGAGATTACTTATTTCTTCAGCGTGAGAAATGAAACCACTTGTTTGCTGTAGCAGTAATACACACACAACTACTTCCAAAGCTCACAGCTGTACCCCAGCTACCTGGGAGTGACAAAAAATCACCAAAAAAAAAGCCAGCCGACGGGTTCGGTTGCCAGTGGTGTGTAGTAGGCTGCACAGAACAAAAGAAAAGTAATTGAAGGACAGTTTTTTGTGCCAGTGGTTTTCAACCTCACTGGTGCAAGTTCCTCTGCCTTCATGGGGTGCAGGAGGCAGTGGAGAACCAACGGCCTGCCCATGAGCAGTGTTAGAATCGTACAATCATTAAGGTTGGAAAGGATCACTGAGATCATCTAGTTTAACCACCAACCCATCACCACCATGGCAAATAAACTATGTCCCTTAGTACCAATTCTAGACACTGTTCTGCAACATGGTGGGTAAGCATGCTTCTCTTTGAGTCCAGGACAGCAAAACCTCACAGAACACTTCAGATTTACTTTCTATTTTTGCTGTTAAAAAATGTCAGAAAAAGATCTTATTTTTATGAATTTGTAGAAAATTTGAAACATATGGAATCTTCGGTATTTCTTTGAACACAGTGTTCAAGCTCAGTCAGACCTGTGACCTTTAACTGGTGCTTTGCTATTAATTGGGGTGACTGAGGTCACTCAGATGACTTGGACTTCTTCCTTTGGTGTTATGAGGAATTCAGGCTGTGGAACAGTCCACTTGCCTTTGACAGATATGGTTTGCCAGCTGGCTGTGTGAAAGGTCTCTTAATATAGCTGGAGTCTCATTCTAAAATGTGCTACTTCAGCCCTGGCGTGTTGGAGTCAGTGGAGGAAATACTTGGTGGATATTTTTTTCTTTTTGCCAAGATGATTCAGTGGTTTTACAGAAGAGGAATCATTGCATTAAATAATAATAAAACAAATACAATACTACGAACTACTTTAAAAATACATCACAGTTAGTGCATACTTTTCTACTCAGAACTCATTAGAACAAGAACTAAGCACACAGAGTGAACCTCCTGTGCCTTTTTACAACCACCATTAATACTTCCAGAAATTTCCAACTGTTTCAACCATTTGTCCTGGTGCTGAAAAAGAAATCTTTGATTTCTAGCTGTCTCAGTAAAAACACCAAGTTGTTCTGTGAACAACAGAGCTAATGGAGTTGAGCTTCCTATGAAGACGAGTTTGTTCCTTTCCCCCTTTTTCTTTGCATACAGAATATCCACAGCCTCCTCAAGCATCCCTTGTGAGGGCCATGAGAGCAAGACAGGCCAGATGCTGACCTCCATCCAGCCAGACCACAGCCAAAGCCCACATGCCTTTACCCTGGCAGAGGTGCTTGTTTGGGCCTCTAATCCAGCTAGAAACTAATTGCCATAGAAGTTACAGGAATGGATTTAGCTATGCATTGCCTGTTCCTTGGTACATTCTTTTATTAAATAAGCCAGCAGGTTTCTGGGTTTCTGGGGGGTTATTTTGGTTGGTTGGTGTTTTGGAGGTAGACTGACAAAAGCCTGATTTCTCCATAGGACCGTGGGATTAAGATGGTTCAAGTTTCTACTCATTATCCTGGGAACTTCAATTGCATTTTCAGGACATTCAGAAATGACTAATGCTTCCTCACTCAAACAGTAACTTTACACACGGGGTTTAAAGAATGCAGTGCACGGAAGGGAACCTATAGTGTACCATAACTGAAAGATCAAGCTTAACTGGTTTTTTTACGCTTAGGGAAACAGGACAATGTGCATGATCTATGGCTCTTCCCAAAGCTGTGAAGGGCTGCTGAGGTAGCTAGTAGTCACTGTCTACTTCTAAATGGGTGTGAAGTCTCTAAGACTGTACTCTGCCTCCCACAAGCAGCCGTGGCTTTGTGATAGACAGCAGCATCCACAGCTCTGGCTGCAGACCAGTGCAGGAGCTGTGATAGCACCAAACTTGCACCAGCTGACAGGATGGTTCTTGCTGCAGCTTCTGCTGATGCAGCTCTATTGCAAAGGTTGCAACAGTGTAAAGTTTCCTCTGTAAATCCTTTTAACTGAAAAAAACATGCATCTCTTTCACAGTCTAAGAGAGAAGCTACACTACCCAGAAAATGTAAACTCGGTTCTCCTGTCCAGACATCCCCAAGCACCACTGTTTGACACGACTTTGAAGTTGCTGAGAAAGTAGAATTTTGATAAAAATATCACAGATTCATTCCATGCAGATGAAACCTGAGTGGTCTGGCTAAATGTCCTTCCTCACCTTACACTCCCCTTCCCTATGGGCTGCTGCCACGGGGTGTTCTCCTCTCTGCCCACTTGCAAGCACCAACAGGGATCTCCTGTTCTGCTCTCAATTCTTTCCAGTATAACAAGAATATGCAAGGAACAAAAGAATAATAAAATCTTGGCACCTCCTTGGTATTGTTTTTCAACAGCTCTCTGCTGTTTTGTGCAGGCTGTGACTATAAAGCCATTTTGCACTTACAAATATTTGCTGCTGGAAAATAAAATCCATCAGCCACTCACTTATTTCCAAGTGCTCTGTAATTTTTTTTATAGCTTTTCTTTAATTAAAAAAAAAGAAAAAAGAAAAAGAAATCCATCTAAATTTGCCAGAGTACAAGGCTGGATTTCCAGTGCATAAGTTATTTATATACACTACAAAAGAGATTAGAATCATGCTTAATATAAATCGCTTTTTTTTTCCTTTTAAAGCTCTTATGGTGTAGGTACAATCTGTACTTTACAAATCGGGAAAATGAGAACAAGGGTAAAGTAAATTATGGGAGACCATGCAAAATTAGCAACGGTACCGATATCACTAAGTGTTCTGTTGCTGTTATCTCAGGAAGGAGGGGGAAATAGAAAGCGTATAATCATTTCAAAAGCTTCAGATCACTGAAAAAGGAAAATGCTTTCCTGTCAGGAAAGACTGTTGGGAGGGCATTGCTGCAACCCTTTTGTTGTGCTGCAGTTCTTAAATGCCATTACTCACGCTGCTATTTTGGTCTGTTCTTCCCCAAATGCAGGCCCTAGCCCTCAATTCACCTTGGCGGATTGCTAAGGCATGGGTTGCTGTGGAGCACTGTCTGCTTATGGGCCTCCTGACTGCACAGGGTGGCTTTCTGGGCTGAGCCATTTAGAGCAAGGACAGCCTGTTCTATTTCCCCGCACAGCACTGGGCACACTCCTGCCCTCACCAGCCAGCACCTGGTCTCTCTCTGAAGGAAACCTTTTCATTAAACGGAGCTCAGCATGCTCTGTTCTGTCTCTCAGAGATTGCATGTCAGAAGGAGGGAGGTAAGTGACACAGGCTATCTATTGAACCAGTCCTAAACAGTGCACTTCAGAATTAAGTACTGAAAATGTAACTTAATCAAAAGGATTAATTCGGTCTTTGTAACTCTGTTCTTACTGAATAAGGCAAATGATGTGAGGAGAAAGAGGCAGTTATTTGGGTGATGGAAGAATAGCTGGTTACTAGTTGCTCACCATCTGATCAGAATACATGCTGACCTTGACTTGCACCAGTCCCCTCATCTCTGGAAGGAGTTGTTCTCCTTATTAGTTTTGCAGTTTCCCCAGTATTCCTCTCAAGACACACTAGCTCCCTCCCACCCCTCCAGTACACCTAAACTGGAGAAGGAGAGCATCCTGAGTCGTACTCTTCCATCACAGGTTGTCCTGGAAATCCCTTATTCCTTTGGTAGTGCACTGCTCTGCTTCCTTCTCCATACTCCTGCTTAGCTCAGTCTGTATATTTGGGATTCTCCCTCCGGCCTCCAGAAAAGGCTTGCAACCATCCAGCTGTACTTGAGCTTGTGTGGTCTGAAGCAATCATTTTATTTAAGCTGCCGTTTAAAAATAAAACCCTCTCTCCACAATAATTATAGTGTTGCATTGGGAAATACTGGATGTCTACATATTGCATACATAGACTGTATGTACTCTCTGCACGGAGATAGCTGCACCATCTGCTCTCCTGCTCCCTGTTCTTACTCCTGCAGACATTAGATAAACATGTTGAGAGAGCAGCAGGCTGTTTTCAATCATGACATATCTGAGCTGTGTTTAAAGTCAAAAGCTTTTATTTACAGCTCAGTGAAGAGAGAGGACTCATAATCAAGGGCAATAAACTAGATCCATAGCAGTTTAATGGTTCAAAGGGATAGGAGCTGTCTATCTCAGTCCTGACACTTGAAAATGGAGAGGGCTCCAAAATAAGAGGACTTACAACAGTTCCTGATTACTATTCTATGGTATTCAGTGCTGTGGTTTGAGTTTGGAGGCACAGCAGTGGGGCAAGTATGCACTGCTTCTCACAGAGTGGTCTGAAAGAAAATTCAGCGCTGAAGCAGCGTGAGATGCTGGCAGCAATACTTGAGAGAGGACACCCCTCTCTGCTGGACATGGCCACAGCTGCTGTTAGCAGAAAAATAGACATTGCATCTTTCCCCAAGCCTGGAAATGAAGGAAAGCAATGAAAAGGAATGAGCTGGCAGGATGCTTCCTTAAGGGCCAAGGAGCATCTCTCATTTCCCACTGCAGGAACACACAGAATTCAGTACCCACATTTGAATGTGAAGCCATCCTCCATCAGCTGAGTTTCATCAATCAAATACTGACTGAGAGTATTTTCAACAATATTGAGTAGCATCTCTAAACTAATTACCTAAATTCTGTTTGAACCTGGACACCTAACTGAGCCTTTGCAGTGTGAAGACATAACGCTGCTCTGGTAACTCTTTGCTGCTGTGAATCTGAGGCTGAAGCTAACATGAAGTCTTAAATGTGATGGATTGGTTGTTTTGTCTTTGCAGAAGTTGTAATAGCTCTGAGATTCAGCACTTATACAGAATGTAATTGAGTGGTCAAACTGATCCAGGATAAGACTCCTATAGCATGAGCTGTAAAAAAACCCCACAGCCAGGTTTTTCAAGCTGAGGTTATCTGGCACTGTGTGTGCATTTTTCTCTCCTCATTCCATCAGCGTTTCTAATTTTACTTGTTTTCTCTCTGATCCTTGGAATTCAATTGTACTGATTTCCTGAGCATTAAACATACATGAATGTTCCCCTAGTCTGCTTAATGGCCCTAGCAAAAAGTGTTTCAACTCATTGGCAATGCAATTGGAGCAATCACTGAACACAATCTACTCTTTCAGGATTGGATGTTGGAAACAGCTATTTTTTCTTTTTTTTTTTTTTTTTTTTTTACAGTTAGTGAGCATGCAAAGTTATGATATCAGAAATGGCTCCTAAGAAGTGATAAATGGGCTTCCAAATGCAGCATAATGATCATTACAAGATGGGGTTGCATTTTGTTCTTGAGCTGCTATGCACATTTTATTGAGATGGGAGTAAAGATCCTAGACAGTGAGGCTTCAGTAACCAACCTGAACTCAATTTGGGCTTTGGCAATGAGGCACTGCATGAACCTGAAGTCCCATATTTCTAGAAACCATGCTAAGAAAAGATGATGTGTCTGGGGAGCATTGGTGAAAAGTGTTTAAGAAAAGAAAAAGGTGTGAAAATAGCAGCTTTTCTCCAAGCATCTCATGCACCCTAGCAGTTCCTGGTGTTTAGTAGCTGTTAGATTGCAAAACGTCTGGTGTATGAATTTAAGTTCTTGTTGGTCACATTCTGAATTCTTTCAGTACTTGCTGACTGAAGAATCACCAGACATAGCATACACTTGCCTGCCAGATATTAACAAAACAGCTCTAGCAACTGAGTCCCAACCTAAAGCACCAGGATGCTGATTCTTTAAACTGGACCTATTACTCAGGCAAACTGAGTAGCTGCTTCAGCCTGCTTCAAAAGCATTTCCAGCAGCCCTGTGAAGCTGCTCCCAGCTGATCTCACAGTGGCTCTTGTCTGTAAGAAGTTCCTATTCCCTCGAGCTCCATCCAGTGAATCTTTCTGCTACTAGTAGGTTCTCTTCAGCCCCAAAGCACCTTATCTGATTATTAAATCAGGCAGGGGGGAGGCCATAAAAAGCCTCTGGTTGCCATTTCAGAACAGCACAGATATTTTTCTTCTTAAGTGCAGTGCCATAGCCCCATTACATAGTGCTTCACAGCCTGCCCAGGCCAGGCAGCATCAGCAGGAAGGTCCTGCACGGCTGCACCTTGTGGATATCAGCTCCTGCCCTAGCTTCACTTGTGGTCAGCGTGCAGAAAGGAATAAGGGAAAACTTTCCCCTCGTCCATCAGTATACCAACAACTCCTGTTCCTGGTGTGGAAAGCTTCTAAAATCATGCTAAGCCAATGCAGAGAGAGCTCTGAAGTGGAGGGAGCTGTGGTTTAGATGGCACATTTGTGACACACACTGTGCCCCCCAGAGTTAAAGCCTTGATTGTCCGTATTAGTCCTCTGAGAGCAGAATTCATCTTTGCCTGCAGAGGAAGAAGTGTAATGCCCTGTGTCCAATTTTCTTTTCATTGCTGTTTTTATTATGGAAACAAAATGTTCACTGATTCTAAAATGAAAATGGGGAAAGCTAATTTTTGTAGTTCTTGCTAATAAAATTCTTAATGTGCTCTTCTCCCATTATCATAAAGATTGTTATGGTTTACTTTATCTCCAGAATCTTATTATTTTCCCCCAGAATACAGGGACATTCCTGATCTTCAGAACTATTTCCATCTGTAGAGACACTCCTTCATCTTATCTCCATTCTCATGGTTCATATGAACATGTCTTTGTTATCCTACTCCTATTTTCATAAGCAATAAGTGGATATTGATCACAAAGGCTTCAGGGTGTTTAAGAAGATGAGGCAGCACAACTATGGAAGCACAGCCTATGAGTTTGAACAAGACACTCTGGGTCAACAAGTAACCAGAACTCTGATAGGTAACAAAAGGCAACACAGAAATCTTAAAAATGGGTATTTCCAGCAGTACTGATAAGTGGCAGCTTCAATTGCTAGAGTTTATATACTGCAGATACTACGCTGAGCTGAGAGCCTATTCATGCTGCTAAAAGACAGGTCAAGTGTCTGTGACAGATGTAGATGTTTTGGGCACAGCTGAAGTATAAACTTGCTGTACAGAACCTCTCTTAACACGCTGCCTCATACCTGGTCATATTTAAAAGTGGGTTTCAGTGGGGGGTTTAAGTGCTGTTCTCCATTCATTAAATGCTCTTCTTTCTGGAAGTGTTTTGTACTTTATAAGGATCTAAGCAAAACTAAAATGATGCAGTTGCAAAAGATTTGTTGGGAAAGCACCTTTTGAGCTGGTTTACGTTGACTGGTTTGCACAAATCAGGGCAGTGCCACTGAGGTGGGGCACACAGCCACTAATATTCTCAACATGGACAATAGGAGAGCAAAGCCTTTTTACAGTGACTGTGTGTGGCCTGACCCTTGCATTCTGACTATCTTCAGAGCCAGCATGCCATGGAAATTATTAAGTTTGTGATGTACCAATACAAAATTGTGCTCTCATTCATTGGCTTCTGCCCCTGCCCTTGGTTGAGCTGGTACAATAGGCTGGTAACAGAAGGAAGAAATATATTTGAGTTTTAAGACATTGGATTCTGTTTGACTGTACCTACGTAGCAATTTGTCTGAAGGAGAGAATCAGAACTATCAAGGAATTCTGTGAATTTAGTGACTTAGAAAAGTCTTAAAGCTTTTTCCCTCCTTTCCATGGACAGAAGCAGGAGCCTAGTACTGAGCATGCCATAAAGAGTCTGAAATGCCTCTGAACTGTGCACCCCTCCACCCAAATTCACCTTTGTGTTTCCTGATGACATCCATCCAAATGAGTTGCCTCTCCTGGAATAACCTGCGAACTGGCAGCCAGGACAGAGACAGAAGTGTGATGGACAGCCCAGTGCTGCTCGTAACAAGGCAGCTGGAATCATCTCCAGAATGAACACTGCATCTCCTTCCATGGCCATATATAATACAGCATGACTCAGACCTGCTTTGCTGATGGCACCATGCTGACATCAAGTTCTCTGGTTCAGACCCAAACCCCTGCCTGCAATCTGCTGCACTGAGCCACGTGCTGCCCATGGCTTTCCCTCACCCTCTCTCTGCTGAAGACAAACTGTTAGAACCACTGCTGAGGTGAGGAGGAGGGAAAAGGGCAGTCTGTGAGTCAGAGGGTTGGATCAGTGGCAGGAGGGACAACATGCAGTCCCTGTTTGCTCCGCACTTCACCATAGCACCCTCAGGTGCTATGATAACATCAGCAAAACCTGCAGGTAGCCCTGGCTGGCAGCAAAGCATTTCAAGGCCCTCATCACTATTCCTTTTCCCCACACCATTGAACTCAGACCACCACTGAACTTGCCAGCTGCTGCAGAGCATAAGCTGTACGATTCCTGGAGATAGAAGCCTTTTTTTTTTTTTTTTTCCTTCCTCATTTTAGCAGTTTCTGCCTTAACATCCACACACTGCTACTACAAAAATGGCAACAGAAGGATAAAAGCTAATTATAGCTGTTGGCAAAAAAATGGTCAAGGCTCTCTCCACGCTGGCAATAATTTGTGTGATATATGACTGATGGCAGTTAGTGGGGGCACAGCCAAAGCTTGCACAACCCTAAATAAATAATAATGGAGTTTTAAAAGATATTTGCTCCTTGAGTTAATAGTTTCAACAGACTGGGAGAAAAGTTGCTGTTCTCATGGTAACACAGAAGCTGCAATTTCATCTCTAATTTGAGAATGCTTGTATAATATGTGCAGATAGCTTTCTGATGAGAACTTTTTTCTCTCTCAAGTCCTTTTAATGAAGTGATATTACTGTGTAGTTCGGACAAACAATTCAAAATGACTAATTAGCACTAACCACACCATGTAGTCGGAATGCTTTGGAACAAAACTGGCATTGCTGCTTGGAACTGCTGTTTTCTGTATCAGACGGTGCCTTATACTGATGTATGTGAGTATCTCTTAGGCAATTCTGAATGAATTTGTAGAGCTACATTCATTAAATAAGAAATAAATCCATCCACTGCTCTTTATGTCTGCACTACAAATGAGCCTACAGCATGGTCACTACTTGAATAGCAACCTCAAGAACAAAGACTCAGAGTTCAAAACATCCCAAGGATTTGGACAATCAGTTTTCTTCCATCATGGCTTTTACCCAAGTATACGAAGACATCAAGAGTCTCATCCTTTCCATTGTAAGGCTGAGAAAATACAAATCAGGCACCTAAATATGTGCTGCAGGTGTAAGACTGAAAATGAGAATTTCTTGGAAACCAGCAAGAATTAGGCCTGTGATTCTTCAGCACCTTTGAAAGGATCATCCCTGGACCTTTTCAATTTATTACAGTGGCTTAGTGATGGAAACCAAATGACAGCATACATAATGAAAGCACTTCTGCTCGTTTTACCAAAGCACCTCCACTGACCACTAATCTTAAGTCATCTCCAGTGCACATTTTTCCTATTAGAGCTCTATATTCATGGTTTATTATTCTATATCTGTTCAAGAATGTTTAATTACCTGATGCTGGGACAGATCCAAAGCAGTTTTAGAGCACTCAGAAATAGGGATTAGTGATTTAACTTTCAGAAAAACACAACGTGATGACCTTGCACTGAATAGGTGTCTATGGGGACCTGAACTGGATGGCAGTGCCCTGGGTAAGAGGGAGATGAGTGGGAGGCTGGTGAGCCACACACTGGAGGGAGTTGGAGCTGAGAGAGAAGAGGGAGAAATCGCCATTTTCAGCTTCTTGTTTTTATCTTTCAGCGTAGACAGATTGACATGTGATGAAACATACACATTTCACAGTTAGCTTTTCAAAGGCTGTGTAACTTCAGAATCATTAACCTGGCTGGGATCTTTGCATTCTTATCTGCTTTGTTGGATATTTTCATAGCAGCAATTGGTGGTGGCTTGCATATCCTTAAAGCTGCAAAGCTAGCATTTTAATTTATCCTAATTCGAAACCTAATTGTCTTGCACTGTTGGCTAATTAAATGTTCAAAGAAGTGATAAATTAGGCAGGTTGATCATTACAGCACAAGTAATTAGTCAGTCCAACCGAATATGAGCCATGAGATCCACATTCCCTGAGATGACAGGAACTTGTGGGATGTGCAAGAAAGCAAAACTTGTACCAAGGTTCAGTGAGGAAAAAACTTCCCTGAATATTTCATGTGAAGAGTCCAAATCTCATATTACATTGAGGACTTTGAGGGTGTTTAGCTCACTCACAAGTAATTCCTCTTTTGCTGAATTAAAAAGTTCTGAAAGATGCTAAGATCTGCAGCTGCCCTCTTACAGGCGCTGACGTTGTCCTGTATTAGGCATCTTTGTGAAGATGGGGATGAATGGGGTTTAAAAAACAAAAAAACCCACAACCACAGCATTCAATAAATGCCTGAATGGTTATAACATTCCCTGTTAGGGGATGTGAGGAGACTCAGACTGGGCATGAGAAGAAAAGTCAGGTCAAACACAGACACTGGCTTCATAGGGAGATGGCTGATGGCCTTCATCTATCAGTATTCAAGAGACATTTGGGTAACACTGTGCTTTAATTTTGATTAGCCCTGGAGTGGTCAGGCAGTCGGATTTGGTCTGCAAGTCCCTTCCAACTGAACATTCTTTTCTTCTTAAAACCAAGACCAGAAGACTTTGCACCTTCTCTGCAGCATCCAGCACATGCAGCTGTCTCGCTTTATTTGCAATCATATCACCCTCAGTTCAATTCATGACTAAGGTTTTGTTCTCTCTTCCTTCGCAGTTGAGGCAGTGAGATTTGAGGTTTCCAGTCTTCAGTGGTGGAAATAACAAATAATAATTGCTAACAGTGACTCTCAAGGGTAGATCTCCAACGCAGGCTTCCTACAGGTTGTGTTTTTCTCACCTAACCACAGTGGTTGTGATGTGGGACCAGCATTTAGATCATTTCCAGTGCTCACAAAACACCTGGGCTACTCTGCCTTCTTCAGCCTGCCTCTTCTAGAGGTGATAATAAATGTAAAGGTTTTCCGCTCACCTTCTCCCTGCCACAACCAAAATGCTTTGTCACAGCTTTTCAGTTTATCTACTCTTTCCACGTGTAGTGGGTTTTAACTCATCTCCTAAACTCAGGACTCCTGCTTGTTCTGCTGAATCAGCTGCTCCTGCATATTGCAAACGATACCTTTAAAATTAAAGCTCCTGAGAAGTTATGATTTCTTTTTATTTTTTTTCGGTGCACTAATTGGTCTGGCTGGATTATGTTAATTATTTCTGATCAAAACTGCTTAATTAGCACCTCAGGTCAATTAGCGAGGGCCTTTGGGGCTTAAGATAGTTATTTTATTTTTATTTTTACTTATAGTGTAGGCAAACCACTGTTACACATCTTGTTTCTTGAAATATTCCCATACTAATGAAAAGTTAACAGACTGGGATATAAGAAAAAATGCTTCATAAGCATCCAGCAGTATCTTACACTGGGGATCACTGGAACCTAAAATGCTTCTTTAATGAAATCAGAGCCTTGAAAGCAGAGTTCATGGCCTTGCAGCTGGCTCACAAGGGGAGAAGCATCAGGAGAACCATACACCCCAGGTCTCAGGGACAAAGATTACAACAGAGGAAGCTACAACCACAAGTGCTCTCCCTTCCTGTCCATAAAACACAAGGATAATAATAACTTCCCATCTGTAAGATCCGTTTGAGGATCTCCTTGTGAAATACTGAAAGGCTGGTAGATGTTATGATTATTTCTTGCAGATAACTTCTTCTAATACCCGTTCGTAGCCAGAGAAGTCTACAGGTTACATTGGCGTAGAGAAGGTCAAATAAAACTGTCCACAGAATTAATTCTCTTTTTATATATATATATATAAAACTTCATTTATTTCTGTGAGTGTAAGTTTTCATGAAAACACCTTTCTCCTTAATTGAGCTAATAACTTTACTCCCATCCTCCTTTGTTCAGTCTCATGAGCAATTTCCAAGCCTCATCTCCCATCTCATATAGTCACTTCTGATCTGATTATTAGCATTTAATCTACTACACTCAGTGTGTGATATTCAAACCCAGCCTTATTTAAGGAAGTAATACCTTTTGGTTTGCTGGATGTCACATGTTTTCCTTTGTAAGGTAACAACTTTATCTCACGTTCTTGAGAGTTATTTGCTTTCCATTTTCATATCCCCCCATCCCCTTTTTTTTCCACTGGGCTATGACTTCTCATAAGAAGATATAAATGGAAACATAAATGCAGAAGCAAATTGAGATGGACATGGATTTACATATGAAAAGTACCAAGGGGGCAAGCACTGAGGGATTTAATTCAGACATACTCTACTTACGTGCTCCCAAAGAAGCTTATACCTCTAGGTACCTAGGCCATCCCTCCAGAAGTGCTGGGTACTGACCCAACCTCTAACCTTTCATTAGAGTTCTCTGAAGCTGTTCATACCAAGATCAGGATGGGAGCTGTACCATGTGCTGCTGTGTATCTGGATTCACCTGTCAGACAACCTGGTCTTCATGCTAATCAGCCCTGTGCACCTCATCTGTCAGGTATGAGCTCTGTAGGTGGATGACCACCTACATAAGGTAGCCCTAAATACTCACCAAAGTCTTAGTTAACTGCGTGGTTAAGCAGTGGTTGAGGGAGGACTGCTCCTAGTGATTAATATCACCATTGTTTTACACTTCCTCCAGGCAACATGCTCTGAAAACAGCATAAATAGTGTGCAGGAGACACGGGCTGTGCAACCCAAGGGCAGGGTGTTGTGTGCAGTCTTCAAGAGCCTTCCCTGCCATATATGAACACAGACCAGCTGGCTACTCAGCCTGTCATCCAAATCAGTCTACCTGCGTGCACGTGCATAAAAACATCTTGAAAATGCTTTTAAAGTTTCTTTCAAATGGCCCTTGCACTCCGGTTCCATTAAAGACAGTTGCATCAAAATAGCAGACTTATCCTGGAAATGAGTGAGTCTGTAATCAGTGAGAAAACTACCAGCATGAAGTACTTAGCATAGCAATATCTGGACACCACACTGGTCTCCTTTTGATCCCGCACTGCAGTTATGTGCTGGAACAACCTCTTTCCATGCAGAAATGCATCCATCAGCCAGAAGGAAGGCCAAATCTGCTCTTGGGAGGGGTGAGAGCACTTTAATGACAGTAACGTGTTGCTGTAGGCCTACGTTCATTAACCTTAATTAGCAACAGGTAGCAAAATCACCAAGTGATCTTACAGAGGATGATTCTGTTCTCAGCTAAAACCATTCAGAGCGAGCGTAGCCCGTTCCAGTAGGTAAGAAGAACTAAGAAAGAATTAATCTTCTGGATCCAGAAATAGAAGAAGGATCAGTGTATAGCCAGTCACGGGTCAGCAAGCACCAAGGTGATCCATTAGGAAGTCTTCCTAATGACAGAGCTTGCTGTAACCATCTGCTCTGTACAGCACAGAAGGAACGACTCAAAAAGGAAAAAGCATTCAGCTCCAAAAATTCCAGAACCCAACAGGCATGAGATGGTTTCCCACTTCTGGGTGTTTATACACAGACTAAGCTGTATTCAAGCATAAAGTAAATGCTTTTTTTCTCTCTTTTTCAAGAAAGCATAATGAGAATGGAGCACTATGGATGTGGGTGGTTTTATTTTTTGGCAGTTTGTTTTTTTTTCCCTCAGTCTGTATAAAGTTTCCGGCAGAGATTCTCTAACTTTTTATTGAGCAGTCTTCACAAGCACTCTGACTTTCACAATGTATCTAAAGACATTTTGATGTGTAAAAACTCATGAAGAGTGGTTAATGTGATAAAAGCAGGAGCTTGAAGCAATGACATCTAAAGAGAGTCTGTCTGAAGATCTTGAAATCAGACAGAATAAAGAGAAGGCTAAAATGACAAACATGTTTGATCTTGTGTACTTAAACAGAGAATCATTTCTGAGCCCTGTCTCATCCTATAATAGAGCTGATGAATGTCTTGGATTTAGATACATGTAGCTCTATTTGCTACCAAGAAAATTACATACTCACCCTTTGCAATTGAACTAGCACTGCGTAATGAGACTTTGAGTTTACTCATTAAAAAACCCAAATCATCCACTTCGTTCCTTCTCCCTACTCTGCCTAAAAAAGCTATTGAAGTGGAAAACAGAACTCAGCTTTCTTGTACGGTGAAGGAATTAATTTCCTTACAGAAAGCAACAAAATGCCTCCAGAAATGAAGTGGTGAGATGAGTTTTGGGTCAGGTAGGGAAGAGCAACGAGCAAGAGAAGTGGTAGCTGTTAAGTGCAGGTCGAGATAAGAGGAGAGCTTGGCAACAAGGAGGTAATGGTGATGATCCAACTGACCTTAAATCTATCAGTGGACTTCTATGGGCACAGATAAGCTTAGATTTTGAAGATTTCCTTTAAAGCATCAGCTCCATTCCTATAGAATTAAAGGAAATTTGCTTAACATTTGATCATATTTTGAAACAGTTCTTCCCTCCAGCCTACAAAACACACATAGCCTTTAAAATAATTTTTACACAAGAAAAATATTTTTTTCTTATCTGCCTACAGGAATGCCTAATAGAACCCTTCCAGCTACAGAAAGCTTTTACTATATCATGGCCCTGATTCTGCCAAGCATTTAAGTAATTCTTACAAGTACACCAAGGCGCCACTGATGCAACTGGTATTACAGCTACTTCCCAACTCCAAAGTCTCTAAACCTCCAAGATCAGAGGGAAGTGTGCTTTGAAACTAAAGAATGGTGAGCAGCAGAAGAGAGGTCCATGAGGAAAGCAGAATAAGTCTGTGGAAGGCTGTGAAGGGAGGCAGGAACTTTGTGAAGTACTTGCAAAAAAGATGGTGAAGGGTCTAGAGGGCAAGAGGTATGAGGGGCAGCTGAGGTCCCTTGGTTTGTTTGGCCCAGAGATGCCTTTGGGTCTGCTGCTCAGATGACAACTCCTGCAGCTGCCAGTTTTTGCTAAAATACTCTCATACCTAAATGTACCTAACCGAAATCAGCACATCTACATGTGCAAGAAATTTTCAGCTCCCCCTGATGAATGCTGACCAAAATATCCACTCAATTTTTGCTTTTTTTTTTTAATTTTATTTTATTTCTGTGGCATTTGTTATGTCATATCAGAACTCATAGATCTTGGCCTCTCATTGTTAAGGTCTGGTTTGGCACCTAGAGAAAGTCATATTGAGTTCAGGCTCGTTTGTCAGCTTTTTATCTGCTGACTTTACACTAAGAAATGATTTCAGGATCCATTTCCTAGTTCTATTGCAGGGAATATTGGATTTCTTACATACATAACCTGCAGAAAGCTGTAGGAGAAAGCACAGGCTGTGTTGTGCAGCATAATTTGGACCATCTGTAATGAAATATCTTTCCAAGTTCTATTTGTGCTGGAGCTCTCTGACATTTCTCAGTGCTGGGGTGTGAGTTACACAACACTGATTCTCAACAGACATCAACAGAAGTCTCTCCAGCTTCAACAACACCATAGCTCTTTCAATCACGCCTTGCCCATGTGCATGGCTACATGCAATGAAAGTTCTGATATACCCACTCTTACTTCCTCAGTGTTTGCTTTCCACTTGTACAGAAAATCATGTTTTTTTTCCTTTTGGCCACGGGGCAACGAGTTTTAGTTCTCCTTCATTTCCTTAGGAAGGTATCTTTTCTATGTATGCTAGGAGATACAGCAATCCATTTTTTATTAGTTGATAATTAAAAATTCTTTATGAACTTTTACTTTTTTCTTTTTTGAAGTGTGGAAGTGGGAAGGAAATACCCAGTGTTGTCCAAACTCATGGAAGAGTTGCTTAGGAGTTGGTACATGGCTGAAGTGGAGCCTGTGATCATCAACAGCAGCACATGCTTTAAATGGCTGCTCACTTCTGTCTTACTTCTGTGTGCTCAGAAATGGCTCCAAGTGTGGCACAGTGGGATTCAGCTTGGGTTTGCTGTTATTCCTGCTGGTTTGTGCTGTATTTAGTGAAGGTGCAGAACAATTCTGTCAGCCTTACAGCAATAGGGATTATATCTGTAATTCATCTGCACACGAAGCCAGTCTTAAAAATAACTCTGTGATGCTGTCCATCTGTTGAGGGAAAAGTAAAAGGCCAAGAGGCAAGGCAGGGACTCAGCTGCACAAATGTCACTGTAGATGCTCCTCCAGTTCCCACTTCAGATCTGCAGCTCTGTTCCACTCTCTCAGCCCTGTCCTTGTCCCCAGAGGGCAGAGTTCAGTGCAGCCCCTCTGCTCCCTGTGAGGAGCTGTATGCCACTACAAGGCCCCTCAGCCTGCTCTGCTCAGGACTGACAAGACCCAGAGACCCCAGAGATCCCATATCGTATGTTCCTCATACGGCTTGCCCTGCAGACCTTTTCCATCTCTCTTGCCCCTTATTGCCCTGCATAGTTCTTTTCCAAGTCCTGTGCTACATCAGTTGGCCTCTTCTAGAACGGGAAGCGATAAAAGTTCAATTTTCAGGCCTTCAAGTTCACTTTCTTAGTTAATCTGAGACTTTTTAAAGCAAAGTCAATTCCTCTTCAAGAGACAGACAATGATCCTTTCTATTTAAACAAAAGTCTTAAAGTACATAGAGCAGCAGTTACTGTAAGTAGGTATAGATCCTACCTCAGCAAAACCTCAGTATTGGCTCATCCTCATGCTCTAGACCTTTCATATTAATTTCATCTCTCTCCATGTTGCCAGCATACTCTAGCCAAGAGAACAGCCTAGAGGCACGTCAGGAGTAGAAACTGGACATTTAAATAGTTATTTGTTCTTTGGGCTAAGGAACCTAACCATTCTGAGACAAATGATAAGACCATTGGCACCATGGGGTGGGAAGACCGTATTCATTCATGGTTTATGCAGGCATTTACATTTACATTACTACCCCAAAATTAAGAGCCAGGTTAAATCACATCCGTGCCCTTAAAAGATAACTGCACTAGTTTTCCCTTTTTACATATCTGTCACTAATGAAAAATGATAAAGCACAATTATACTGCAGAGAGGTTCGTTTTCTCTTGCACAGCACCTAGAATGCTATGTTCACTTACCAAACATTTAGCACCATTATTTGTGGCCTGGGCTCTCTTCATATAGAATAGAATCATACAATCTCCAAGGTTGGGAAGGATCTACAAGATCATCCCATCCAACCATTCACGTATCACCAACAGTTCTCACTAATCCATGTGTCCCTCAGCACATTGTCTGAATGTTCCTTGAGCACCTCCAGGGTTGGTGACTCTACCACCTCCCTGGGCAGCCCATTCCAGCACCTTTGTGTTTTTCCTTTTTATGCTGCTTCCCACAGTACCTCTTCAAACTCAACAGCAATTTAAAAAAAAAAAAACAAAAAACACAATAATGGGGTTTAGTATTTAGAAACAATGGATTTCATTTGGGGAATGCAAAGTTTCCATTATCTCCTCCCTCCAGTGTCGCTGAATTACTCATAATGACATTTCAGGGAAACTTTCCAGAGTTTTTTGGGGCTTGGGTCTTGTTTTTTGTCTACTTGAATAAAACAACCACCACAAAGCTTTGGCCAAACCACTGGAAATGTTTGGACAAAGTGCCTTTTCTCTGACAGACATTTTTCTCAGCTTCTTTAGCAGGGGGTGTGGACAACATCAGCACTCAGCGCTGGGACAAGGAGGGCATTTGGGTGAATGGAGCCTGAGAATGTGGATGCTGATGTTTCACAAATCATCCTGTTTTGAGCTGTAATCAATGCAGGAGAGGAGAACATTGCTACGGTCCAATCTCTTAGGGAGCGTTGTTAAAAAAATGAGCTGGAGGAGTTTGGCCTGTGTGAGGCTAATCTGTACTATGGAAAATAGTCAAACCCAAAACTCATATAACAAGACAGGGATTTGGATGTCTCTTCTATGTGCAAAAAGAGCGTTCAGCATATGGAGGATTTTGGTGTTGGAATGGTTGAGCAGACAAAGATGGATGGTCATACTCTACCATTCTTTTCCCTCTCAAAAAATGAAGGTGGGGAATGGATTGGTCTCATTGCTGCAGGCAAAGCAGCCTGTGTCCCTAGAGAGGATGGTGGCAGTGGTCTGCTCCCTGCAGGCTGGCTGGAGCTGCCATGGAGGATGAAGAGCCTGGCTGGGTTAGCTCTATAGCAGTGAGATTGCTTTGTTGATCATCAAGAATGATGACTTGCCATTCACAAGCAGCGTGCTGGAAGAAAGAATTTTTCATGGGATCATTTCTAGTTTACAATTTAACACAAAACCTGTTAAAGCACAAAAGCACTCTGTTATGGTCCAGAAACACCATGCACAGCAACTTTTGGTGTTTATTTATGAAAACAATACAGTGTAGTTCCAGTGGGAACTGATCAAGTTGCATAAAAGATTTAAGAGTCCATTCTGTAGCTGTAATAATGCTTTTAGCACTTTCTCAGATCCTTCTCTATATTCCAGCAGAGCATCTCGTGCTAGTTTATCTTTTGGACCGTAAAGCATTTTATGCCTTCAGTATTTTGGAAGTGGTATCACGATAAAACAGATTTAAGCCAAAAAAGAATACACAAATTTACTGTTTGGAAATGTGTTAAATCTGTTCTGGGGAAAGTAACTGCATGTGAAGCTATTAGCACAGTGTTGGTAGTACCCTGGAATACCATTCTAAGGCTGATGACAAATTTTTGTTAGCCAGTAATCTTGTTTTAAAGCAACTCTATTGAGAAATTCATCATTAAAAAATAACGTTCAAGAAAAAACATATTAGGAATCCTCTTTGAGACTAGAAGCAATTTTATTTTTTTTTAATTTAATGAGTTCTTGCAGCCTTTTATGAAATGAAAACTAAAGTCTTCTATGTTTTCCTACGTTCTTGTTTAAAAAAACAACAGATTTATTGAGCCATACCCACATGCATGGCATGTAAATATGTTAAAACAAAAAAAAAAACAATATTCAAAATAACAATAATGCAGGCAGGGTAGTACAGGTTAATGTTTCTCTAATATATGGCCTCAGATAGGGCAATTTCGGTGTGTTATTCCTGTGAAAAGGATTCAGGTGTCACAGCTGGAGTGAAGCACTAGCATCGATATCCATGCTTTAATAGGAGCATGAGAAATAACTCCTCTGCAGTGCTTAGAAAAAAAAGTAATTCCATTTAGGACTACATAAATTTTCAATTTGTTAATTAGCTTAAGGGAGGAAAAACAGCATTATGAACTTGCACAAGAATTGCTATTAGCTTCAAAATTATATAGGAACTGAAAGAGAATTGTTGTTATCCAGTGAGTTTGCCAATCAGTTCTGCTTCCAAATCGGAGCCCTACAACACTGAGGGCTTCCTTGGACCAACTTGGTGTAATCTGTGCCCACTCTCTCTCTGCTGGCAGCCCTTGCATCTGCTATCCAGGTAGCCTCCACAAGCAAAGCTCTGAGCTTCTGAACTGCCTAACGTGGGCAACCTCAACCCTGACGAGGAAAGATTTATTTGAGAAGCAGTCCCCTTATGAAGACCTTTCATTGGCTGTTTGTGGCCAAGGATCCCTATGGGCTGGGCTTAATAATCCACAGGGACTGCACTGGGGGACACGGTCCTTCCTGGTGCAATTGTACTTGTCACCTTCCTTAGTGGGGCTGAAGAGGGGGAAATCAGGGATGTGGTTGCAAAACGAAAAGTTTGCGGACTGCTGTCCTGATCTCAGAATACCACCTCTCTTTTCTGTAGCTTGTCTGAGCGGGTGCTGAGCCACAAAAAGGGATGGGTGGGGGTCACTGGCACAGAGCACCCCGGCATGAAGAACAGCCTCACTTACAAGACAAGGGCAGCTACAGCTGCAGGATGCACGACACAAGAACAAGGTGTACACCTTACCACGCTGCAGGAGTCAGCTCCATGCTGGACACAATAGCCTCCAGCTATACTTACAGATTCCTTTCCATGTTTGGTCCCTGCCTGTCATCCGCAGCACATACAGATGGGGGGAACAGCATGCACCTCGTTATTCGGATTTATCGTTCTATTTGCAGCACTTAGAGCAAAGCAAAAGGGTTTAATAACCCTTTCCCCACCAAGTAAGGGCTGGGGAAATCAGTGGGAAGCACGGCCCTACTGGTTGCCTCCCCTGGTGGCTGGGGCTTGTTTGATCTGCTGTCTGCCTGATATTGCTTTGTGTTCTGAGAGGCGTTCGCTGCACTCACTTGATGACTGTGTGTACAGCAGGCGTCGGATCAGACTTTTAACCTGGGGGAGAGAAGCAAAGCAGAACTCCGGTGAGTTAAATTACCTTCTGCTGCATCCAATCATCCAGCATAACACAGCTCAGCAATAACATTCATGTTGCCATTAATAGAAAACACTTTGCATTGTACTCCAGAGATTTATATATATATATATATATATTATTCCTTTTGGTATGGAAGCGATCCATTTGATTGGAGCTGCCTGAACAAAGCCTAGGGGCTCAGACACCACCAGCAGCATCTCTCTAAATATCTCTGTCTTACTGTGTAATCTCTACATTTACTTGAAGGAAATGTGCCAACTGCTGAATCTACAGTGCTCTGTGTGTACATAACACACACTTAGCTGAGTGGCCCTGTGGGGTGACATGAGTTATTTGCTGATTTACCTCAAGTAAGTCATGATAATACTTCAAGAGAATTGTTTTGGCTCCAACAAAATGTGTCAAAGCATTTTAACATACAATGCTATTTGTGCCTGACTCCCTCCTATCATAAAGGCAAGAAATAAATGTGACTATGCACTATGCTGGTAAAAGCCTGTAAATTTTATTAAACACTTCTGGACAGGGAGTTCTGCCGTGCTCAGAGATGTCTGAAGTCTTCTGAATAGAGCAATGACATCTCATCTTGGAAAGTGGGCAGGCTGAAGAGCTGAGTGGGACTCATGGAAGCAAGAGACAACAGCACCTCTGAAGTCGCTTATTTTCCATCCTTGGTCCCTACAATATTCAAGGGATAGTTAACCCACCTGGCTAAAAACCAGCACCCCTTGAGTCATTTTATTAAGTTTCTGTATTCGTTAATGATTGCTTGCAGAGCTTAGGGCTGTCTACTCTGTTAAAATTAGCAACCATGCCTCACGTTGGAAAAAGTCATTCTGTTTTCTCAACAAAGGTAAATCACTCGCAAAGCAAGAAGGGATGCTGCAGCCAGCCCTTAATTGAATTTTGTGGCATTCTGAATGATAATGCATGAGTCTCCTCTCCAAATCAGGAATGAGGAAGTACTGCACAGAAAGACAAACAGGATAAAAATGAAAATTAATGCTCCTGGAAAACAAATCAAATATGAGTGCAAATCTGCTTACTGGCATTTCTGCTCGTAGACTGGTAAGATAAAAGTCTGTTACTGAGCCCAGAGCAATCAAAGATGATCATCCCTAATTCCTTGCCTTTTTACTCCTGGTAAAAGACCACGAAGTTGCACAGAGCATCAAAACATTACTTTAAGCAGTATGGTAAAAACACTGAGCTTATTAACCCTCGTATAAAGAAGTAGGGTTGGAGTTGGATTATGGAGGATAAGGCTCATATTTACACACATTTATCTACGTAATTAGACATCAAGAGAGTGGGGTGTAAACCATGAGTACAAGAGAAGAGAAATTGATTTATTCCCTGAAATTGCCTGCCTGTAGCATTGAGATCTAAAAGTAGGTACTATCAAGTAATAATTTGCAATGTCATTTACAACGTTCAGGAATGAAAGCAGCAATTACCAGACCTTTTTATATGTCAAAGGTTGCTAAACAAGGTTGGCTCAGCATTTTCACAGCAAAACATGTTCAGGTCTTTCAAATTCAGACCTCTGTCTTAATTGGACATCAGAGGAGTCCATCATAAAGTAAGTGGAACCAGCAGAGGCAACCTAGTTTACAGACAGCTCCTAACTCTTTTTTTTTTTTTTCTTTTTTCTGTCTTTCTTTTTTTAAGTGGGAAGAGAAATAAATAAAAATCTTTCATTTTAGAAAAATCTCTGATGCAGATCTTCTCTGCTACACACTTTGAGGCTCAGTTTTGTTCCAGGAGACCCAAGAAAGTATTTTCTTGTGTCTTACTCTCTTGCCACACCAACTGGATTTGAGCTAACAAGGCAACATTTGGAACGCTGAAGGTTGTAGTCTATTGTAGCAATGAATTTACCTGGCCTTAGCAGACTTAACAGCTGCCTTTTGGCTAAAAAAAACACAAAACATCGGGCACCAGAACTACAATTGATACTGTAAGAATTACAATGAGAAAACAATTTAATCTCTGTAATTAAATTAAAACAAAAAGTTTGGGCCCAATAAATTACATTGTAAAATTGTTGAAGCATAGCAGGTCATCCCCTACTAAGAGGTTAATCCCTGAACTATATCAAAATAGAGTTCCTGAGACTTTTGCTTTTCCTATCGAGAATATTTTTACACAGATCTGATACCTTGGGAGTCTGTGGGAATGCAGGGATGGCTGTTTCCTTTCCAGATGCCAAAGACAATTTCTGTGGGTTGCTATTATTATTATTATTATTTTTAATCATTTCCTATTCTTCAAACGTTTCCAGTGTTATCATGTCTGAGACCACGTTCCATTGCCTGCTTTACCTATGAGTGTTTGGCACATCTGCATAAGTGAAAATGATGTCAAACTACATGGTTCTCTTGGGTAGGGTTTGAGCCAAGCAGTTAGGTAGGTAGTAGTGGTACTACTGCCATTTCATCATTAAGAAGACTTGTCCTGATTGGGGTTTAGGGCTTTCCTGGTGTGTGTGAACCATCTATGCAGACTCTTGTTAACAAAACACATTAACGAGAGCCCTGCATTTTGTAAATTTGGAACTCAAGACAAGGGTAACTCTTAGCTCAATCAGTTGCTGAATAAACTCGATGGAGACACATTCCTGTGCTCCTCACTATTTATAGTGATAATACTTTTCTTCAGTGAGCGTATCTAAAAACCAGAATGTGAACTAAATTGAGTAACCTTGGACGTGCTGAGTCCAGTGGCAGCCTTTAGCTCTAAGAGGTGACTCCACCAGTGTAAAGAGGCTCTGTGGGGCTGCAGGAATCCAGACCTCGCAGTCTCAGCTGAACAAATGGGGAGGTCTCTTCCCTTAACACTTCTGAATGATTCCCATTATTCTGTTGCAAGGATGAAGGAATTGGTTTGGAGGCTTAACGGTCTGAGCTTCTAATCATGGCTCTTGACATTCAGAAAGTTCAGAGCACTCATCTTCTGCCATTACAGATAATTCTGTACAACTCTAAGCTACAGAGTAAAGCAGCGTCAAAGAAAGCATTTCTGAATCTCCAAGGGCTCACAGGAAATCCTCTCATAGGGTCCTGTTTGATGTGCATTTCTTTCCCATTTATCTACATGGATTACTGCTGAATATCACCATTCCAAGATTAGCAAGCCACCTTTTGACTCTAAGAAAGGCAATGGCCTCTTCCTCATTACTGGATGTATGGAAATTCTGTAGGAGCAGTAATGACTGTGGGAAAAAGGCCCTTCTTATGTATGGTCCAGTGTGCCCAGATGATTGGCTTCATCAGTACATTTTACTTGAGAGCTTTTGAAATTGGGACCTGAATCCAAAAGTGATTGATTGGATGTATTCACAAAATCACAGAATCACCAAGGTTGGAAAAGACCTTCAAGATCATCCAGTCCAACCATCCACCTATAACCTATAGTACTCACTAAACCACGTCCCTCAACACAAAATCCAAACGTTCCTTGACTTCCCAGTATCCCTACTTCCTGCCTAGATTTGCACATATTTAATATCAGGGCAAACCCAGCATTCAATATTTCCAGATTTGGCACACAACCACTTTATGCCATCTTGATTCTTCTCTACACGGCTTTATACATGTAAGTACTAAGAAGATGAACTCACCCTGTAAGGTTCTGCCTCACACAGCCCACGTCAGTGTTCAGAAGCTCAGAAAGATACTCCTCACATTGCTTTTCCTAAGACTTCATCTCAATTTGTGCTACTGCAAAAAGAGCAAGTCTGTTAGGTTGCCTTCTGTGCAAACAGAGCCACCTCAGCCTGGGTGAGGACCAGGGTTACGCTCCTCTGAACTGCATGTGAGCATTTCCAGGTCTGGCACTGACTTCTGTGTCTGAAGACTCCAGAAAACAGTCAGGAATGGTTTGTAACAGTGTGAGTGTGTACGTAAGATTCAGGACATGTTGGGATCTATTTTGTATAATTTTTTCTCCCTCCATCCTCAGCTGGTTGTCAGGCGTGAGAAAATTTGGCACAAACACTTTAGGATGAGAACATTCACGACTTCAACTTGATGATAGAGACGTTTGATTTCCCTACAGATTTTTTTTTCTAGAGTTCCCCAGCTTAAAATCAAGCAAACAAGCTACCAAGACTTGACTCCACTTACAGATGTTTGATTCTCTTGTAAATGGGGAAAAAAATCACTTTTGCCCATCAGCAGAACAACATCTCTCATTAGCAAGTTGTCTGGAAAACAAAATGACCTTTTTAAATTCACACGTACCTATCTGTCTAGAACTAATTATCCATTCTGTTGGTAGTTTATTTAAACATACACACATTTAAAAAAAAAAAAAAAAGTGCAGTAAGAGTATTTTCAGAATCTAAATGTTTGCTTTCTATTTCTTCAATCACCCACCCACCACAAGGGTGAGAGCTGCCAACTGGCAGCTGAAAGCAACGGTTTGCCTTCCATTAGTCATATTTAATTTTCCTTTTTTGGGGGGGCCTATGAAATTGTGCCACGGGTACAAACGTGTAACAACAGAGGGCAAACCAGGTCGCTTGAAAGCCAACTCCTGGGGTGCGTCTGGCTTGTGAATGAGTTCACGACTTTTGTTTGGAGCTCCCATTCTCCCACTGAGATTCTATTTCCTGCCTTACACAGATCGCTTCACGCAGCCAACAACTGCCTCCAGGCAACCAGGATATATAACACAGTGCCCTGAGCAGCACAACACTTAACCTCGGGGATATTGCACAGGGAGGAGGGGTGGGCAGCACTGCTTACAGACACCGACACCAAGGAGCACTTTGGTAGCAGTGTATTTTCTGTGTTCTGCTCCATAGGAAAGGGCTGTGGGAAATGTTTCATCTCCCTCATGGTGTGAGGAATGCATTTTGCAGCTATTTGTGTTAACCACTCAGTTTGGGGCTTTTCCAAGGATGCCCAGTGATAGCAAGGATCGTGGTCAGTGGTTTATGGACACTGAAGTATAAGGTTTCTCATTGAGCTGAAAGGCAATTTATTACATCAGCATTTACGTTTCAGCTGCCTGTGAGGCTCAGGAGGAGTGGGGAACTGTCCAATGTACAAATAATTATGCTGACATGTGCTAATTGTGTTTTGGGCATTGGGGCTTGGGGAATTGAATGTGGTTGAGCACAAATGTCATTTAGAACTGGGCCTGCTGAGCCCTGATGTCACAACTGACCTCATGAAGTCTGGAAAGCTCACCTGGAGGGATTCCCAGCGAAAGCAGCTGGGGTGACTGAGTTCCCCAGCTTATTTTTCAAGGTAGCAAATTCCCAAGGAGCTCTGTTATAAAAACGACATAGGCAAGGGAGAGCATAGCACTTCCTCCAACACCATGCCCCAAACTAGCAAGAGCTGTAAGCTTTAGAGCTGTGGTGGAATTCTCCCAGCACTCAGCATTTCTATGGCTAAAACCACCATGCCTAAAGGGACCCGAAAGGAGAAAAACAAAGTTGAGTATCCTCACACACCTACTTTAGGTTTTGTTTCTGTATCACAGCAGCAGCTTGCGTTAGGAGTAGGGTTAAACCTCCATGAGGCTTTATACTATGCTGTACTGTTGTGTCATCGTGCCTTTTTTTTACATCCAGAATAATACAGAACTACAGCAGATCAACCAATCTGTAACAGTACACATTTGGAAAGGTTCCTTGGATTTCCAGCGCTAGAATCTGAAAGGTCAGAGTTGCTCAGCATTATTAACATTCAATCTGTGAACCACGTATTGCCGTCTCGTCAACTAATGAAGAAACTAAAGATGGAATTATTGCAGCCTCCTAAAGAACTATTGCACAAGAAGAGAACAAACCTGTCCCCGCTCCCATTACCCAGAACAGCAGGGCTGTTACATCCTGAAGCACTGCTTGGGAACATCCTCCAGCATTTGGTTGCCCCAAGCCAGCTCTTTTTAATAGTACCACTCTAGGTGTAGCAGCTCCTGTATGAGAAACAGAATGAATTTTAACTCCACGTTCCAGGTTTTCTCTCAGCCCCCTCTTTTGGCAGATATACACAGCTTTTAGGTCTTGGTTCACACATATTGCTGAATACTTGGGTAGTTTCTCCAAGGAAAGCTTAAGAAAGCTCTAGAACAACTGCAATAGTCTTATTCATTGCAAAGTCCCCAAAGGATGTCAGACTTGAACTGAAGTCCTGCCTGGAGAGGAAATGAAACAGAGGAAGGGGCTGGAGAGCATCAGAGGTTTTTTAGTTTGTGGTTGAGGCAGTGGAATTATTTGCTGTAATGCCCCTGTGCTCACATGAACATTGATCTCTCCAGGGACAACTCTGTGAATTTGCTGAGTGACAAAAGGAAAAGGCAAGCTTATTACTTCCTCCTCACACTTTCTAGCCTCGAATCAGCACAGCACTGTTAAGTTCTACTTTTACTTCCACCTCTCCTTGGCTTTTCAAGTTATCCCAGTGCAGAAGCGAGGAGCACTGACAGTGAGCTCCTGCACGTATCCTGCTTCAGGACTTCAATCAGTGTTGTGGTTGCAAGGCCAGTTTGCTTAGTTAAGTATTTATTTCAGCAATGACCTCCTGCCTCTTATCAGAAAGAAACCACAAAGAACATAACATCTACTACGGCCCACCAGGCAGCTGAACATCACTGCTGCAGCACGTGGGTGAACAAACAGCTGCTGTTGCTCTAATCTTCCCTATTTGAAACACAGCATAAATAGTTTTCAGAGCTTGCTCTCTAGACACGGTCTCTCATGGAGAATGGGCAGAGGAAACATACAGTGGTAGCAAACTTTCCATCAGCGTGATGCCACACGTTGTGATTTGCAGAACCAAGTAGCATGCAAAAAGAAATACACTTAAAAAAAAAAAAAAAATTATGTAGCACTCACATTCCTTCCATACAATCTAATATTTCTATCGTGCCGTGCATGCTGCTAATTCAAAAGGCTGATATGGTCACAGACAGCCCAGCTTCCAGGATTTACCATTCAAACATACTTGAACTGGCACGAAAAATGCAATAAAATAATTCTTTCAGACAAGTTTAGAGAGAGGTATTCCCAAAAGACAGAATTCTGGCTTCCAGTCACATAAAGCTTATACTTTGTCAATAACACAGTGAAGGAAGGCATGAATGAATTTTATTTCATTGGACAAGCGACTTGGAATACAGATAAGGCAGGGTGAGCATATAAACCTTTAAATAAATGTTTTAGCACTGTCTGGAAGGGAGGGATGCCATTGATTCCAATCTTTTTTGACAGAAAATCAGTTCCTCTAAAGCTCTTGGGGCAACAAACACTAACTAAAAGCGTCTGTTGCTAATAAAACCTTTAAGTACAACAAAACAAAACATTGTCATTTGCAACAAATAGGCTATAATTAATGCAAATTAATATTCTGTACTTCAATTGAAATATTAAACCGTGAGACAAGGACTTTCGTAGGACTTGAAGAGCTGTGTAACTTTGAAGAGGGATCCTTAAAGGACTCAAGAAAAAAAAAACAGCAGAGAAATAGTTGACAAAGGCCCAAACAAAACAGAACACAACCACCACTGTTAGGAGCACAAAAGATGCTGCTGCTCAAATGCTTGCAGGTTTTATTCTAATGAGCCTATTTACTGTTACCTTTTATTGCTGTAAACAGTTAGAAGAAAGCATTGAGCCATTATTATTATTTTTTTTCTGCTTTGTGGGTGTTACTTTATGTTCTGAAGAAAATCTTGACCTTTTCTTCCCTCTCTGCCTAACGTGGGACTTGTGTTATTGTGTGCACTGATACTGCAATCTGCAGCAGGAAAACTTGCTGTTATCATTCATGTTCTGCTTTGCAAACACATTCCACTTCAGACTGAAGGAGCAGGAGGAATCCACAGAAAGTGCCCATTTCTTTTGATGTTACAAACATAACTCAAACCAGAATACCAAGTTGGAGTTTTATTTGCAAAGCCACAGGTTGTTATAAATCCAGAAATCAAATGCAACATTATTATTATCACAGGAGCCCCAGGGATGAATGATCCTGGTAAAAAAAGAAAAAAGGATTGTACCCAATCCCAACCCACATCCAAATAAAATGGGACTGCATTCACATTGCTTGTTTGCATGCCCATGTTTGCTGTGTGCTGCTGCAGTTTGCCAGCAGAAAACAGCAGTCAGAAGAGGAAGTGCTAAAAGCAAACTGTAACGCTCAGAAACTGGTTGTGATTGAGGCGCCTATGACAGGGAGGTTCAGGTTGGATATTAGGAAACAGTTCTCTGAAGGAGCAGTCAGGCACTGGAATGGGCTGCACTGGAAGGTGGTGGAGACTCTGTCCAGAAGGTGTTCAAGAAACATGTACATGTTATACTATGGGACATTAGTGGGGAAATATTGGTGGTAGGTGGATGGTTGGAGCTGGTAATCCTGGAGGTCTTTTCCAACCTTGGTGATTCTATGATTCTATGTCCAGATATATTCAATATAACAAAGGTACAGCTAAATAATCACCTGTGTGTATTGGGTGTTTCAGGTGTCCAGCTAGACCAGCAAAGGGATGAAACAGCCTGCTAACTTATAGTTAATAATACAGAAGAAATAGTGCAGCTGGTTTTCAGCATCTTACAGCAAGCAAGAGTAACTGACTGCTGCAATTCCAGTGGCTTTGCACTCTCCGAGAGAGAAATGGTTAAAAATGAATCACCATTCAGAGCATACAAGGAGCTGAAGCATCTGATCCTTGCTTTGCTCCTGTCTCACATCACTCTCACAGTCAGCCTTCCTGACCCACAGAAGCAGGAAGGCAGCTTTGCACTATTTATGCTGTTTCTCTAAGATATTAGAGCTCTATCCTTAATTTATTGATTCGTACGTGTCCCATTCATTTAGTTTTGTACCTTCCTGTAACTGAATCTCTTCCCAATTACAAAACATTCACTTTTACAGAAGGCTGAATGTCCTCTGCAATCTCTGAAATTACCATATCAAAGGCATAACAATGTTTTTAGTATTGAATGTTCTTCTCGCAGTGCTTTCCATAAGAGAAGCAAAAATTGTGGAACGCAAAAGTGGAAAACAAATGCATAGAGATGGAATGTAAATACACTCAGCCTTTTAAAATCAATTTGTTGTCTCTTTGCCTACAAAACTTCTTGTCCAGCCAAACCTGCAGGCTCCTATACTGATCATCTCTCCATCAGCAGCAGTGAAGACCTCTAAGGTAAGGTCTCCTAAAGTAAGGCTGTGTTTGCACAGACTGGTTTCATTGGCTACGTTGATGCTGTTAGCCTAAAATATTCAGTTACACTTGTTGGATTGAATTTGCTTTAAGGCACTTCTGACCAAAATAGGCTCAACATCAGATGAGGTTAATAGCCAATGTTTTTAAAATGTAAAAAAATATCACACAGTTTCAGGCACACGTGTCTGCAATTGTTATCACTCACAGTAGGCATTCAGATAAAAGTTTCCATGACCCTCTGCCCAATACAGACAGAATTTCTGGATTCAACTTATGCCTTCCCACCTAAAACATCCTCTATTTAGAGCTAACTATCCAACCCTCAGACTTGAGTACAAATGGGCTTTGGTACCATACAAACAACAACCACATGTGATTGACTTAGCATCAGAAATAGGAAGTCATATTGCTCTTTTCCTATTCCTAGGGTGAAAAAGGCAATAGAATCTGCTGGCTCTCCCCTTCCAAAACCAAACCCCAGCATCAGCACAGCTATTTCTTAAGGGACTGTTCTGCAGCTTAGCAGAAGAAAGCATTCAGAAAGTGCACAGGAACAAACAGCAAGTATTAAACAACGAACAACCATTTACTTACCTCCCATGGAGAAGTCTACACAGTAATCTGTCCTTCTGCATTGCTGAGCCCAAAATAACGGCATAAAACCTCCAGGATGTCAGACAACAGAATCCTGTGAAAAAAGGACCTGCAACCTCTTCTTTAAGTTACTTGCTTCTGGCAATGGGCACCACACATTTATCTGCTTTATATAAACCTCTGGTTTTAAGTGACACTAAGAAGTGCGTGTTTACATTCTGCACTGAGTGGTAAATCTATGAAAGAAGTGTTCCCGTGTGCTCAGGAAGCATTTTTAAACAATGTTAACGTTCCATCAACGTGAGCAAAACTTCCTGGCTTGTGGCAAAGCGCTTCACATCTGAACGTTTGAGAGTTTCCAGAAAGCTGTTTCTTTCTTATCTACTTATATGGAAACCTTTGCAGATTCTTTTTGATTTCATAGAGGTGTAGGATTGCTTCCCCTCTCTCCCCTAAATTTTGGTAATTAATTTCCAATCACCTCTAATGATTACAGATGTCATTAGTGGAGGTCTCCTGTGTTGGGTATGCCCACACTGTCTGGGCAGAGTTAATAACAAGCTGACCTTAAAAGCACTTCTGTGTTTTCCTGGAGGGCTGCCTGGGCTCACTCACAAGACAGCATGGAAATGAACTCACGTGCCTGAAAACTGCCTTACAGCAAAGCAGGGAGATGAACACGGGGCTTTGCCCTCCATTCTTCCACTGAAGGCATCTTCCTTATCTTGCTGGACCAACGTTTTCACTTCATATCCCTGCAGTGATCCCTCTTTCTCCCTCCCTTCTCCTATACCAGCAGGGAAGCTTGGGAAAATGATTTTTCCAGATACAGAGTTGAAAGTATTAAAGGAATGCAAGTCCATCACTTGTGCATACACAGAGGAGGAATCTGGTTTCGATCAGCTAGGGCTCTGCTCAGATATCCCTGCCAGCTCCATCAGACAACTAAAGCTCACAGCAAGGGATTTTTTTGTTTGTATGATTTACCAGCTATACCCAACAGGAAGGAGAAGTACCATTAGGATTTGAACAAATGCAACTGCGTGTGCCCTCCCAACAACTAATCCAAATTGTTAAATTTCTTGTCAGCAGCAGGCACGGATTGATGTGGAAGACCCCGACTTGCCGCACCTGTGAGCCTTTTACCAGCTATGCTTTCAGCTGCAGCAGCTTCCAGAAGTAAGCCATCAATCTTGAATGTGTTGTTTCACAAACATAACCAGGTGATTGTAAAGCTGTGTTTTTCCCATAGCGAAAATACCAGGTTACTGCCAACTCTGGCTAGCTGTCATTCCCATCTGCCTTCCTGAAGCCAGTGGGATGCACAGCTGATGTCTGCCAGGGAATTGCTTCCAGCTGGGAGCTGTGCTGGATCCTGGGCCAGAACATCAGCCTACAACACTGAGATACCAGGCAGCTCTGGGTTATTCACCCTTCTGATAAGGCGAAGGCTCTTCCCATTCCTGCTCTTTAAAAGCAGATGGACCTCTTTACTGCTGTTGTGAATGGCTGGATAAGAGCTTGTTTTGAATTGGAGGTAAAGAAGCAAAACTCATTTCTGTTCCCAGTGCTGACCCACTGTTTAACTCCTGAGTTCATTTTCCTGTTATCCCAAAATATAAAACAAAGGTTCCGTTCTCTCAATAATTTCAGCTCTTGGTAGGCGTTTGTTGCTTCAAACATATCCTCAATTCAAAATGTTGGTGTTGATATGCAAAACAGAGTACAAAACATACAGAACTGCAGTATAGGTCAAATACGACGTTAACCAAAGTGTTCTCACACAGCTGCCTTGGCTTTTCTTTCACCCAACAAATGGAGACGATTCGCCAGAATCAAAGCAATGAATGCCTTATGGAGGATGTGTGGTAGGAAATAGATAAACCACACTAACTGGTTAATGCACTGAGACCTTGTTTACTTCTAGTCTAAAGTCCAGCATCTCCCCAAGGACCAAATGAAGGTAAAAACTGACTTTGTAGCACTCATTCCAAAGTCATAATGACAGAAGGAGTGTGCGAATTGGAATTTCCCATTACCAGTACAGGCAGAAAAAAGTAACTGTATACATTAAGAATTAGAAATGCTGGAAGCATTTCTTTTCCACTTTGGCTTGTCTTCTCGTGAATAAGTCTTACACGTATTGCTGAAGGGGAGGCTCTGATTTATGTCAAATACAAGTTTATCCATAGCTAGGGCTGTATGTCAAAGCCATTTTAACAATAAAGCAATACTGACAAAAGGAGGCTGCTCTAGGAGTTGGGACTCCCCAGGTCTGGCCAGTTGAGCTGAACTATTTGAAAAGGTTGCCTGCCTTCTCCCTCACCCCACTGATAACATCAGCTAACAAATATAATGAGATCTTGGTTTCAAACCCACAATCACTGGCTGGTGCTAAAATATTTTGTTAAATACTGGTCTTAAAGACCAGGATATTAGCTACTTTCATTTACAAGGAAGCTTGAAAGGATGCCAGCACAATATCTGACGGGGTTTTCAGGATGCAACTGCATCTGCATCCTTGCTCTGGCCACGGACAGGATGTAGGGTGATTGAAATTAAAACCTCAGAACACAGAACCCGTATCCATCACCGCAGGAACAAAAAGCCAGCAAGTCGATGGTTCTTTTTGTAAGAAATCATCCTTTTGTTTACCGTATCTGTTAAATTATTTAGGCAACCTCTGCATAATTTATTTCTTTCAACAAGATACCTCCATGTCTCAACATCGTTATCTTCTCCAAATCAACCTGTTTTCAAAGCTAAAATGCGAGCACAAGTAGCTTTAAATGGGAGAATGTGGATTTAGTGTAACTTTATTAAAGAAAGCTTTTGATAGCACTGAAAAGGTAATTGCGTAGCAGCAGCAATCTCTCAGCTGCTCCTCTTCCAAAGGGGCATTTCCACATCCTGAACACTATTAGTGTACATTCCTTTTTAAAATCAGATCTGGTAACTCTCAGGACCTGAGAGTCCTTTGTGATAGACAGCAGAGTGAAGAAACTTCCCCAATAGCTGGCATTCATGTTCAAGCATTGGATCACGCTGCTCACTGATCCTGCCCTGGTCACCAACTCAGATGAATGCAGTTTCTCACCTTCCCTGATTTCATCATAGAGAACCACACATTACTTTGAACTGAACGCATTTCATGTTACCTCCTGCTAAAGATGGCAATGCATTCTGCATGGTTCAACCCAGGGCCAACAAGCAGAGCTGTTTCCAACTCAGCCCCAGCTTACCTAGAATGGAAACAAATCCCCACTGAACTACAGGGCAGCAGCAACAAATCACAAGGAACTACAGCCAGAGATCAGTGAAGCTGACTGCAGCCCTCCAAAACAGTTAATTAAGCCATGCAGCAATTTACAGTTAAATACACACAATTTTAAAGCTGTACTTTCTTTGTCGGAGAACTTTAAACCTCCCGTTCTCATTAGTTACTGATATTTGCTCATTACATGCAAAACTTGGACAAATTATGGAATAACAGAACGGACTCGCTCAAGAGAACAGTTCTGAGCCCTGAATTTGCACATCTGTTTTCTCAGGCTGCCACTAAAACTTCCTTGCTCCTGAACTGCAGCTTCCCCTCTGCTGTGAGCACAGCTAAAGGAAGGGAAGGCAGCAGCCTTCTCTGCTGATGGGTTGCTCCAGCCAGCCATTGAAAATCCTGTAAGGCACAGGTTACACAGCATCCCTCTCCCACTCGCTGGCACTCTCAGACCTCTCATTTATGAAGTTAATTTAGTGAGGTTAAACGACGCAGTGCATTCGACTGCATTTTCTCACCTCCAGTTCCAGCCCTGTCAGGCATTCCAGGTAAGAAAAGAAACACTTTGCCACCTTGTTTTCATACAGGCTACAAAAGAGATTGCATTACCCTCCCCCCCCCCACCCCCAACCCCAATTACCGGGCTGTGGAAAGAACTCCAATTAAGCGGTTAGCCATAATAGCATGGCAGCCCTTTAGGAAACTGCTTATCTAAATAGAGATGTACAGAAGGCAGTTTTCTCTCTAATAGTGATGCATTTTCAATTTATGCAATACAAAGTGCATTGGTCTGCAGTGTCCCTGGCTACTGATGATTAATAGCCCATACACTGCAAGGGTCTACAAAGAAAAGTGCCAAGGGAAGCAGATGCAGCGGGTTTTATATTATCATGACTGCAACAAACTCATTCAGTGGTGTCAGCTCTGACTGCAGGATTCTGATTATGAAATATGATGCGTGTTGAATTTAATGGCTTTCTCTGCCCTTCTGGTGAGTTCACTGCTTTCCAATGTCATTTTGTGTTCTCATCTGAGTGGTAATAAAAGGAATATCATTGACTGTGCTAGCTCTGTAACCACTGTGTGTTTTACAATAAATTGTGTTTCAGGACCTTTCTACCCAGGAGAGTGTGCAGGGCCAGAAAGTAATATTCCCCAGTTTTCCAATATGAATGTGTTCTGTGAGAGGACAGGAAATTATGCAGGGCTGCCCTTCTCTTGAGGCGCTCCTTCTGTGTGAGCAGGACAATTCTCTTTTTCAATTGGTTACGGAGTAAACAGGTCAGTTTGGATTGCAAATAATAATAATTAAAAACAAAGGACTATCAAAACAAACAACTGCTGCTACAGAGCACAGATTATGATATTTAGATGGTGGTCCAAATAAAGCTTCAGCACGAACCCTGGGCATACATGGTGATTGTCATGGAACCATGTGAAGTCACTGGGGATTGTGCCAGTGTCAGCATTAAAGAGTGCATGCATACAGGGCATTGCTGCATTCCAGCAGTGCCCCAGGCTTTTACCACAGGAGGAACTGTGCTGAACAGACAGGAGCTCAGATCAAACCAAGACATCGTGCGTTACCTGAAAGAATTCTGGGATGTTCACCCTGGTTGTTCACATGCATCTGCTGGCAGCTGGCACCTCAGGGGCTCAGTCACTCACACTGCTGGGAGAAGCAATGCACTCAGTAAATAGAATGGAATATTATTAATTTTAATATTATTATTATTATTATTATTTATTATTTTTGAGACTTGTTGATAAATAAGCTTGCCTGAACTCTCCTCTTGGCTTCTGCTGCAGGCTGCGGCCAACCTGAAGCATTGCAGCCACAAGCAGGTGTGCTGAAGAGCAATCCCCTTTATACAGGGAGGCTGAGACATGAACAGATTTCTTTTTCCACCTAGGGAAAGGAGAACCACACTCGCAGAGGCAGAAGTACATGGAACAGAAATGGTGTTTTAGATCTTGCATATGCATATTTGAAAGTTCACCTGTGATGTTGTCCCCTCCCATGGAGCATTGCTGCTTCTAGAAATGTAAGAAAAGAAATTTCCATGCAGGAAGCCTGAATCTCATACATATAGATTTCAGTTCACGATCACCTGAGTGGAGGGCTAGGGATTTTTAAAGGAATGAAAACAAATTGCAAAGGCTGTTCCCAAGATCCTCACCTGTTTAGCAATTGTATACGTTCACCTGGTTTTCAGAAGACAAAGGCCATCAACAAACCAGGAAACAGATGAATTAATCCCACTAATAGATGCAGGGTTCATAGCCAGCGTTGCCATGATTGAACTCTCTCTTCAACTGGGTAACTTCACACTCAGCTGTTCAGTTGTACCCTGCACCACTATTTAAAAGGTTTTCATGAAGAACTTAGGAATGAAACTTCTAGGATAATCCAGAACACTTTTAACCTTGTTTTCCTTTATCTCTGGTTGAAATGCCAGTGCTACTCTCTATCATATTTTATGTATGAACACTTAAAAAGCCTCGCCTAAAGGACAAATGAGAATATTCTTTTGTCCTTTCAGAACATACTTCATGTATTTTTACATAAAAATGTATTGAAACAAGATTTAAAACTGTTAGGCGTTTTATTGAGACCTACCTCCAGAGGGAGAAGAAAAGTATATTAACATCTAACATGAGGGCTCCCTATTCCTCCTTTGCTGTTTGCTGGAAAGCTTGCAAGAGTTGAAAGGTAGAAACGTCAGACAGAAATCTGTGATCTGCCTCAAAATTAAGTTATGTATTGCCATAATAAAACAGAGCATTTGTCATCTTTGGGATTCTCAGTCTCAGTAAAGAGTCATCAAAGGGGCTGTGAATATTCCCAGGGGAAGAGATCATAGAGAACGAAGGACTGAAGAGTACAATGATTAGTTTGACAAGCCAGTGATGTCGTTTCCTTCTGCACTACATGACCTCGTCCTTTGATTTCCTCTGTAATGCTGGCACAAGAAGGTGCATTACTGTCAGCACACGGAGCAGTGCAGTGCACAAACCAGGACTTGCTGTGTGGCTACAAGTGACAGAGCAATGTCAGTGTCTGAATTCTGCCCTGCTATTGACTGAGAAACAAAAGCAAACTCCTGTGTGAGATGCTGGCCATCTTACCTCCTGTTGCTCTCAGGGTGCTGCTAGTCTGTTCTTTGCCAACAGAGAAATTGCAGGCTTCTTGGAGCTGATACAGAAACTAGCACTAAAACATCAGCCTTGAAGGAAATCACATCCTCCAGTCTTCTCTGCACAACTACCCATGAAGTGGTGCCTTTAGTGCAAACGTCTTCACAGACAGTTAGATGAGATGTACAGCAAATGAGAGTACACCAAATGCATCCACAGTGCTGTTCCCAGGTCAGCAGAGATTCCACACATTGAAAATGAGCTCAGAACAGTAAGGCATGAACATTTCAAGGCAAAGAAAGGTTTTTTTATGACTAAGAGAAAAGTTTTGTTAGTGGCTGGGTTATCCTGAGTGGATGGGGGTAGGGATGGAGAAGAAAGATGTGCTATTCCCCATGGCAGCTGGTGTAAGGTACCTTTCTTGTTCTGAATATATTTCTTACACTTGAAGTTGCAAATCTAGTCCTCAAGTTCACAGAATTATAGAATCACCAAGGTTGGAAAAGACTTCTAAGACCATCCAAGTCCAACTGTCCACCTACCACCATTTCCCCACTAAGCCATGTCCCTTAGTGCCATATATGAAATTTTTCTTGAGCACCTCCAGGGACACTCCAGATCCCTGGGGAACTTGTTACAGTGCCTGGCCACACTTTCAGAGTAGACGTATTTCTTAGCATCCATCCTCACCCTCCCCCAGGACAAACTGAGGCCATTTTCTCTCATCCTATCACTAGCTATACAGGTGCAGAAGCCAACCCCCACCTCATACAGCCTCCTTTTAGGGAGCTGTAGAGAGGGATATGGTCTCCCCTAAGCCTTCTCATCTCCAGACTTAACAATCCCAAATTCAGCCCAGCCTTTACACACTTGTCTTTTTAACATTGACTTCAGCGGGCCTCAAAGTCACAGGTCTGTCTTAAGCCAACATGTTTAGTGCCAACTTTCTGCCCACTCAACTTGATGTAACCACCGGTCACAATCCACATTCATACCAACCCCCAAAATTCTCTGACTGGAGGCCCTGGTGTCCCTGCATAGTACATCCCTCAATTTGTCAACCTTTTGCTTAAGAAGCAGACAATTAGGCTTCTTAGCAAGCTCTGCACGTTGAGATGCATGATCAAGGCTTGATTTCACAAAGAATAGCTGATTGTCAACAAGTGCTCATTAGTCAGACCCAAGGCCTCAACAGTCTTGCTGTTTAATTTAGAAGAGCCTTGTGATTATGATAAACACGAGATGCTGGATCACTAAGGATGGTGTTGTTAGCTTGGGCTGGTCAGAACATTGTACCAATTATATCTGTACAGAAGCATACACCTCGAGTTGTCATTTGCTGCTTTTTTCCATGAAGGCCATACCTGAAAAGCCCTTATGCACATGAGCATTATCTTACTGCACCTCCACCTGATCACGGCTATCTTAAAACAATGGGGCATCTCCAGCCTGGTGGGATAAAAGTATACATAGAGCATTCTATAACCTCTAAATTGTAACTGGCAGAGCAACCCTGCTTGGCCACAGGAGAATGGCTGTACAGGGGACAATCAGTATTCTCCAATGTTTTCGATAGTATGCAGGAAGTCAGCACAGAGGTGCTAATAACCTCTTCAAACAGAGAACCTTTGCTCATGAGGATGATGGCTTCAGGATAGAACGAGAAAATTTTTTGTGTTGTACAGGAGTATTATTTTTCTTATATGAAAAAATAACCATTTGGGTTCTTTAGTGCAGAACTAAGCTACGTTAATCTTACCTTCGTGTTTGCACCTGTGTTCGGACAACTTGGAGTGCCAACAAAATACATTTTAAGGAGTCTATCTTGGGCCTCCCCATTCTCACTTAATTCATTTCATCACACAGGGATAGGAATTAAGGCCTTCACTACAGTTTGGGCAGCTTGCCAATACCTATTTTATAGAAATAAAATATGTACAAATTAAGGAATCTCATGTGGAAAATTCATTCAACGGCCTCAAAAGCCAAATGAATGGTAATTACTTCCAACACAATGTGGTGGCAATCAGGCAAGATTGGATCATGCTTTTAAACGTATGTCTAAATTTTTAAGAACCAAGATAATTATGAATTATGAAAATAACTCAGAGAATGGCATAGCAAAAACACTGTTTGTGGAATAAGAAAGAGATGTTCAGTAAGGAAAAGGGAATGCTTGTTACAACACCTGCAAGAGAATCATCAGAGAACAAACATGGGGCTTTATTTCCTTGCTTCTAGCCATCATTTTATACTTGAGAATGGCTCCTGGATGCCTGGAGGTAAGGAGTAAGTGGAAACATAAAATACAAGTAAAAGGAATTATCCTGCCTGCTAAAAGCAATGGAAGCTCTTTCTGGTTCACGTTCACACATATTGCAATGTAGAAATAAATCTGTCATCTTACTTCTCTCTGAGTTTTCTCCAATATGGAAAAACAGCTCAGTGGTCATCTGCTTATGCAACACCAACTGAGCAAACAGAAAGTGGGTTCGTTTCTTGTGGCTGAAACTGAACAGATTTAAATCAATATGCACACATTCCTTTTAAGAGAATTTCGGCAGACACAACCATACCTTTGTGGTCTTTGAGAAGCATCTGGGAAACCTTTCCGTTCAAGGAAAAGTGCAACAAAACAGATCTGGAGCAAAATCACATCGTTCCCAGTAATGAAAATGCAAGTGTTAGATAAAATACGTACAAAATGTAAAATCTATTTTTTCCATTAAAAAAAAAAAAAAGCCAGGCCGCTGACTGGCTTTCTTGTAGTTCATTTTTGTTGCATGTCTACAATCTTACAGTGGTGTCACAAGATGACTTCAAGTTGGGAAGGACCCGTGGAGGCCTCTTGGCCAAAACACTAACTTTGAATGGTTTGCTCATGGCCTTCTGCTATACTGCTTATGTTTTGCATTAGAGATTGCTGACATTTTCTTTCTGATACACCAGAAAGAGTGAAAAAGGCTACAGGAATGCTGTGAAGCCTGGTAAACCTCCTTACGATGCATTTATAGATAGGTCCACATTGCACCTCAAGTATTGCATGGCACCAAAGCTCAGAAGTTCAATATTTCTGTTTTACAATGGAACTCCCAACCAGCTCTATTAGGGTTCTGGCAAATCTGTCTATGTGGGGCCATGAAGCTTCTCCACCCTCAAAATGTACTGCTCCCAAAAAAGAGATGGCAGAAGGGAACGCATACTTCAGCTGTTCCTTCACAGCCTGGCATCAGGGCTTGACTCTTCCCCCACGTGGAAACTGAACTGGATGAAGCACATCTTCTTCTGCTTTCTGTCACAGGAGCACCACCGACTCTTTGGGAAGGGATAACAAGGAGAGGGACAGCAGAGCTCACCAAACACCAGGCAAAACTCTCCCAGTGCCAAGGACCTGCAGCCGTCCTGCCTAAGGTTTCTGTAATGGCATTGCACTGAAGAGAAAGATGTCCCAAAGGAAATCTGATCTTTCATCAGAAAGAGCATTAAGAGGTCACTCAATCAATGGCTAGAACACTCTGGGTAGGAAGAGACCCTTACAGACAAGAAAGCCTAACATGATCCAACACCTGAAAGCTGAAACTGGGCACACCTGGATGGGAAATAAGGAATACACTTTGAGGACAATTAACCATCAGAGGAGTGTACCTCAGCATTTGCTTGAAATTCCATCTGTTGAAATCTTCTAAGAAGATGCCAAGCCATGTGTGAGGGGCTAGAAAAGCTCTTGGACAGTGCAGGGTGTCAAATTGGCTGCTGACAATTATTTTGTAGGGTAAGCAGCAAATGAAAGCTAGCACATATTAGGGGATACAGTATGGAAGATGGCATTTTTCAGAGGACAGCTCAACATCTGTCACCCTTGGAAGACAAATTAGGCCCAAAAATTTGAAAACCTGTCCATAAGTATGGAGCACGCTGTACCCAAGTGCACATTCACTGCATGCTGAAGGGTTTGTGCAGTATTTTATTGTGCATCACATGGGAAAACTTACAGGTTTTCCTTACTTAGGTTTGCTTTGTTAAAGGATATGCTCAAGGGCTGAAGACAGAATGTACAAATGTCACAAACTAAGGAAGATAAAGGTGTATTTCATACTAAAAGCTCTCCAGATTAGTCATGGGAGGTCTGGTACTACTGCCAGCCTCCAGTGGATGGCTGTGAGCTCAATGCACACAACCACCATCCCACAGCACATCAAATGTTCTTCCTCCTCCCTAAGCTTTGCCATGCAATGGATGTCGTTATTCTTTTTCTTCAAGTTTTATGTGAAAGAAACAATCATTTCAAAGCTATTTGAAAGCCAGTGGGAGGAATTATCTGTTGATTTATTTGAAATTCTATTTCCCTCCCTTTAAACCTATTAATAGAAGGTCAGTTCAGGTCAGGTGGTGGAATTCAGACTTTTCCCCATTCCTTCCTTTGCCCTTTTCAGCCTCTAGCAAAAAGGGAAGGAAATCACAGCTCTGGCAGTTCATAGCCTCAAAACTAAAATAAAAACAAAATCAGAAAACATAGCAGCAAATGAAGAAATATGACAGAAATGTGGCAATGAGGAAAAACTGGATATACTGAGAGTACTCCTTTTTCATTTTAAGTTTAAATAAGTTCCAAAAATATTCCCAGATTATTTAAAAATGGTGGAAACACTGCCACACATAGAAATATGATGATGTGATGATCTGAAACTTCCGGTAGACATTTTTTGTTTCTCACCTACCACCTTTATTCAGTAGCTTCATTCCTGGGCTATGCAATGCTCCTACATCTGAGCCCAGATCTCTTCCTATTGAAAAAATTGCTCTATTTCCAACTTTGAAGTTCTAATACTCCATAGCAAGCCACTTAAAGCGACCACTTCTGGGAAAAGTTCCTTCCCTCCCACATTGGATCCCATTTTGGATCGTTGCAGAATTGGTAACTGCTAATTCAACACGACATCTCCTCGTTTAAGGATGCCCATTATGCATGTGCTTATTGCTGAACCTTAGTTTCTGAAGCTGCCAAGTAAGTGCTTTGTAAAGCAACAACAGGACAAGCATAACGTTGAAGACATTATCTGAAAATGACCACAAAATAACTCTTGGTAGATATTGGAAGTGGCAGACGTTGCCTTGACTGTGGAGGAAAAAGACAAGGAGCTTGCAAGGGTAATTCTTGTTTCACTGCTAATGGATGAAGATCCAATACAAGTTCTGATTTTCCAGGGGGTTGTGCATATGTGTGTGTGGTTTAATTTAAGCAGCTCTGCATTTCATAAAATAGATACCAAAATTGATTCTGCCTACTTCAGGTTAAACGTGCGAAAATGCTGACTGACAGAATCACCTAAGGGTAATAAATCTGCCAAGTGTTTTGTTAAACAGCTATTCAGCTTGAAATGTATCCTGGCATTCTGGAATAACAATGGGCTACTGTAATGTATGGTGCATTAATTATAGAGTTGACAAGAAAATTACCCTTCAAGCCAAGATTGCTAAAACTTTACTAGGCTTTTTTTTTTTTTCTTCTTCTTTTTTCTTTTTTCTTTTACCTGCTCCTGTTAAACACAGCATTCAGTGTGGCCCTCCCAGTGGCATTTCCCACCTCCTCCCATCAAGCTATCCAGCATGGCAACAGCATTCCAGGAGATTTGTGCTGATGTTTCGCTGAGAACATTTTTCCCTTCCCCAGATTTTATTGTAGCTGTAAAATGATGAACAACAGCATAAAAAGTGGCCTAGCTTTCTTTAGTATAAGTTTTTCTGATAAACATAATACGTTGTTTCAACTGGTGAGTATATCTACATCCCACGATCGCTGTGTTAGCAGATCCCTGACCAAAACCAAAATCATTTTAGAGAGTACACTAAAAGCAATACATTCTCCCCTGCCAGAAGCCCACAGAACGTGCACAAAAATGCCATCAAAAGTTAGGAAAATTAAAATTAAATTCTCCATCAAATATGACTATTGCTTAATATTCCTAATTCTAAATACTGGTTATGCATTTGAGTTTTTATGAGCCAGAACCTCTCCCAACACACAGCACAGTTCCCTAGTGAGATTTCAGTATTCATGCACCACTGGTGAGATGGAAAAGCACTTCTAGTGCTGCCAAGACAGAACTGCTTGCTAGCAAAGTGTTTCAAAGTCGTACTGAAACGCATTTTTTACAACGATGTGATGGGACCAAAGAAAACGCATCACCTGCTGCAAGTTGAATTAAAATCCAAAGACCTCTCATAAGCATAAAACTGAACACTCAGTTTCCTATTATCTGAGGTACAAACATGATTTACAACCAAACAACTGAAAAATAACACCGCCGAGATCTGTCCTTCTGAGGAACGCTCTGCAGGGATGTGTGCTTTTAACATAATGCTTCACACTGAAAGGAATGCTTTCATCTAATGCAGTACATCCCTGTAAAGCCAATTTCTAGTCCTTACACTTATGTCTAAATGCTTTTTGATAACCTCTCCGAAAGCTGGCATTGCCCAAACAAATCCCATCTACCTCAGCTAGCTGTTTGTTATTCCCTCCCAAAGCCGTGATGAGTTTGGTACCATAACAGTGGTTTCTTTCAGGTGGACCAATAATATTGATGAGATGCTTAAAGAAAAGAAAACCCAGCTAACATACCGTGCTCTGATGATGACCAAGAGGGGCTGCAGCAACATTAATCAATTAACACTGTCAATTACATCCTTTCAGAATTGGTGCTAACAGCCAGATGTTGGCCCAAGTTAAAACCATAGTGCTAACCACAGCTTGAGGTGGTCACAGCCTAGGTATTACAACTCAAGTCCTATTTCTGTGTGTCCCACCAGGAATCAGGAAGGAGAATTCACAAAATTTCCCAAATGAAAGATCTCTGGGCAGAGAACTGGCACAGGATAAGGTCTGGTTGATGGGAAGGATATTTAAGAAGAGTCAGAGCACAAAGGATGCATTATGGTGGTGGAAACTGCACAGAGAGAAAGGAGGATTTATCCATGACAGCAGCACTTGCCAACTGCTGAAACACGAAACTTTAAGCTCTCTCATTTCCACTGTTTAAAAAGCTCTTCCTGAGTCCCTGTCCCCATTCCCTCTGCACTCTGGTGAGTACCAGAGCCAATCACACCATTCCCAAGCATGCCAAGCTTTTTGCTAAGGTTAGGACTGTTGGGTTTCCCGTGGCTCCACGACGATTACCCAACACGCCTAACAGAGCGCTCCCAACTTCCTCAGATCTCCAGTTCTGAGGATTCAGCTGCACGCAGATCTCAAGCAGCAGAGACGCACGGCACGCTGAAGCTACTCAAGCTTTCAATTACATCCACTGTCAAAACTCTGTCTTAACCATGTCTAGCTACTGCTGCCAAACACGAGCTCTTGTACTTTCTACCATTAGATTAAAGAGCTGTTATTATCACAGATCTCTTCTTCAAGTAATCTTTTATTCTTCTTTTCAAACAAGATAAAGAGATTAAAAGTCTAAGTCTCTCTTCAGATGGCATGATTTTCAAATCTTTCTTGTAAACCTTTTCCAAATCCTTTCCACTTTGCCAACATCCTTTTTGAAGTTCACGTATCAAAATTGGACACGCATTTCTAATAGTTAAATAAGAGCACTCTGAAGCTAATTAGAGCAGTTCTATTTAGCAGTTTTCCATTTTACTGCTATGCTTTCACCACTCATTGCCTTTGGGCTGCACACGCTCCGTTTGTCTACGCTTCATTTGAATTGGGCTTTCTTCAGTGGGAAAAAAATGTAAATGCTTGCTTTCAAACACAATTTAATTTGTGTTTGTAGTAGTTCCTACGCAGCTCCATTACTTCTGCTTCCAAAATGAGGTGTATTTAAAATTAAAACAACAAAGCAATTGCCTAACATGAGAAAAAGAAAAAAAAAATGAGTGCCATGTGGCCCATTGTAACACTGACCCCCATTTTGCAATTGGCCAAAAAGTCCAAAAAGTAATCCATGCTCACAGACAATGCTGCATATGCAGAAGAAGAATCTTGGCTTTGATGACTTGAATACATCAGGCTACAAAATCGAAAATCCCTCCCCAACAGGCAGCACAATTCCAGTTGGCCATTACGTTGCACAACTTCCAGGGATTACTGGCAACTTCTGTAGGCAACCATACAGCTATAAAACATCTGCCCATATTTCATGGGGTGATCACACACCTCCTTGTGGTTGGCCCCACTCCACAGCTCTCTATGTGAGCAGCACTGCTTACTGACAAATTCCTCTCAGCCTCCAGAGCCCCCGTGATACGGTCCCGAATCAGAAATGCCACAGAGATCAAATCACAAGAGGCATTTGTGCCATGAATCACATCTTTCAAGCTCAAAGTCAAAGCTACCGATGCGTGAATCGCATCATCCATATTTTTGCTTCCCACAAACACACTGGCTGGGTGTCTTTCAAGATGATGCCCTCTGCACCATTGCAATGTGACTAACCACAACACGAGCCAGTCTTAGCAGCTATGTTTTCCTGAGCTTTAACTGCATGGAATACTTAACTCCACTCACTGCGATGCTAGAAAGGCTGCCAATAATGTTAAGCTTACAAAAGGGGAAAAAAAGCACAAGAGGAGGTTAAAACAAAGCCATAACTCTAAAGGGAGGCAGCAAACAGAATCAGCAGGAGATTCCAGGTACGCTGTCAAGCATTAAAATCTCCATTCCCTCCTGGTTCTGAGAGTCATTTCCATATTCACCCACTGAAGACAGTAAAAAAGCATTAAAAGAAGAGAAAAAAAAAAAAAAATCAACAACCTTTCTACATTTACATGAGTGCAACAGTGAAAAACAACGAAAGCAGTTTGGCATTTTTATAAGACAGTTCAAATAAAAATTAATGGCACATGTAATAATAATTCCAAGAGTATTTTGCTTCCATTTATATCCAACTAAGAGACAATTTTTGGTGCGCTTGGTTTTATAGCTCTGCGTATAGGCAGCAAAGTAAAAATTCTGCACATGGGAAAATAAATAAGTGGCTATATGACTGGTTGACAGTAAGATTTGTAGAGCTAATTAGTTCAATGAATAGGAAAGGCACTCAAAACTAACAGCTCATCAAATAGTTCTTCATACAAGAGATATCTGTCACCCTGCCTACGCTGAATAAATATTTGCTCTGTCTTCCAGGGATCAATGCCAACGGAAGAAAATAAAAACAGAACTACCCAAAAACCTGTGGGCCAGGCTGACCCCACTGACTGCAGCTCTGTGGGGGGAAAGGTCACTGGACAGACCAAGCCAACAAGCATCTTCTGCCCCAGCCAGAAGCAGCTTTCTGTGACCCAGCATCTTTCAAGCTCAAAGTCAAAGCTACCGATGCACCTTAAATTCTGCCATAAAAATAGTGCTTCCAGTTCTAACCCAAGGCCAACGATGCAGCCTGAGGAGCCCAAGGCTTTTGATGAGTCTTCCAGGCACCCATGTGCATGACCTGTATGACACTTGGCGTCATGAAACATTTTCCAGGGTTGTTCTTACTTAGAGGGGAGCTGGTTCTTTAAAGGGGTTAGAAATACTTCTTCCCTTCATTTAAATTTAAAGTCTGCAATCGGAGAAGCCACCAGCAGAACAGAAATATGGACATAATGCAGAAAGATTTGAAACTGGTTCAGGATTCAACTGAGCCCAAGAGCCATAATGCTCCTATACTGCTCCAACCCTAAGGGGCTTTGCAGCCTGGGGTTTGCTCTCAGTACACAATCCCAACTTTGATCTCCACACTCATTTTCTGTATGCAAAGCCAGGCCCAGCTCACAAACCTCAGATTATTTCAGTGTCCACTGGAGGATGCAAAGACAATGTTTATCTATTTGCAAAGTATCTCAAGCAACATGTAAATTTATCCCAGCACTCTATGGCTAGTAACAAGCCAGCATGCTTATAGCTCAAGCCTCCATAAGCCAGCTGCCAGGCAGCCTACAAATTACAAGTTTTCGGATATCCATAAAACATATCCTGTAGTGCAGTGCAAGAACTGCAAGTCCTGCTGTTGTGCAGGACTTTACCACGTTAAGTCTTTTCTCATGTCCTGGAAGAAATGGCCACTCCAGCAATTCTGAGGGCAACTGATTTCCATCTGAGTTAGCTACAGCAGTGTTCCTTCATCAAACAGAAATGAGCTTGAGCAACTGATTTTCTTTTGGGGAACCCAATGGGAAAGGCACTGCAGATGAAAGAAGAAATCGTGTTTCGAACTAATAACAGACTGAATGATAAAAATCAGCACTGTTCAAAGAAGAGTACTGATAACATGGAATTCCACCTGGGTTTTTAAAAGCCACATATATCACCTCATTCAATCCCCTTCTCTTTAAAATTTAGATTCTCCAGGATAATGTTATTCCCTCCGGAGGAATACTGTATGAAGTATATGAGATAGGGAGGAGGAAGAGGAAGAAGGTTGGCAGTGGCTGGTAGGAGAGAATTGCTAGCACAGGCACCAAAAGAGAAAGCAATGCCCCTGGAGGACCCTGACAGCTTCTTTACATCTGGTCATAATTGAGCCTGCCCTGTCTCTAACATCTCCTGCCAACTGATATCAGCAGAACTGTCCCCGTCACAGAGAAATGCAATAATGCTAAATAGTCTAAAGTAATTCATGGCTTATACAGTTTTATTATTGATATTTAAGTAAACCATCTCTTCCTCTGGCGAGGAGTATCTCTAATTGATTTGAAATTGTGATAAACCTATTATTCAATCAACTCAGCTTTGCAAACTGAATTGATATCTGAAACCATTCCAAGAGATATAATGAGAATGCAGTAGCTACATATTTTAAAAGGGAGGAAAAGTAAACCATCTGTTTGCTTTTGTATAGTAATGTAAAACATATCCCTGCCATCTCTTTTGATTTCACCAGTGTGTTCCTTTGAAAAACAACACAGAAGAAAAATGCTTAGGCTATGGCAGGCTTTCATCGTACTCCCCAAATCTTAGTGCTCTTTTAAAGCAAATCATTACAATTCTATTCATCTTTTATGCCTGTAATTCAGAGTTTCAAGCACAGTCTTGGATAGAAGGGCCATTTGGGACACAGATAAATTGATGAAACATTGGCTTTGTCTTTTAAGCATTTGAAAACGATGACATGCATTTTGCTATTCAAACAGTTCTAAAACTGAGCAGCAGCAGCGAACGAAAGCAGAACTGAGTAAACTCACATCTGAACAGTCATTTGTGACACAATTTTTTAATAATGCTTCATCAAAACTCCCCAAGTTTGCTATTAAAGCATCAGAGCAGACAGCTCCCACCTGATGTTGAACTGACTCTTGAAAACGTGGCACAAAAAAAAAAAGGTTAATAGCTTCTGTATTACTTTCCTGGTGCTAACACTGCCCCACTGAGCCTGGTGAGCAGAATGGAGAAAACCCACGTTCACAGCTAACACCATTCATTTTCCATTCATGTTTCCATTATCAAGTCCAGTTTTTGAGGTTTAATAAGTCAGCAGTTCCAATTGCATGAGGCTGAGATTTGAAAACCAAGTTATCAGCAGAAAGGCACAGTTTGTGCTTATCTGCTTATCAACATCACTGTTCAAACCCACTCGGGTGGTGCTGAATAAGAGACCTAAAATCATCGTCTGCATCTTCTTTTTCATGTGTCAGAGGGCTTCTGAACATCAAATTTTCCTCCGGGGAAAGCAACAACAGGTGTGTTTCAGTGGAAGTATTACTAATGCTGCCAGCCTCGCAAGCTTTGGGCTTATTCCCACTGCTCCCTATTTATTCAAACAGTCTCCAGTGAACTGAGTTATTAGTTCAGATGCACGCGCACCAACAGCAACAGTCTGGCAATTCAGAATGTACAAACTTCAGGGCCTGACTGTATCAAGAACCTAAAACAGACAAGGCTCATAAGAAACCCAATATAACTTCCTTGGGAATTCAAGGGGTGAAGTGTTTCTGTGCATCCTACCAGCACAGGGCTGGGCATCGAGGCCAGGACCAGAGCAAGAGGCCAGCAGCTGTTTGTGCAAAACCAGAAAATACACCTGCAAAAATAGCAGGGGATCCTTGATATCCCAAACACCCATTCCCCTATTGGACACAAAACAGGCCACTATTCCACTGTGGTTCTACTGATTACCAGACTGCCCAGCCTCACAGGACAGCCTCTGTTCTCAGTATAAAAAAAAAAAAAAAAAAGGAATTAATTTCATTCTGCCAGAGAAATGTTTCAAGTAACTGAAATTAAACACAAGCAGAAATATTTCCTCTGTTTTTTTTTCCCCTGCCCAAACATTTTCATGTAAAATACTGAGAAAAAGGCACTGTAGTTCCTAAGGACTGCAATTTTTAAAGCTGTGTATACAGGTCAGGTACACAGGCCTTGCAGAAATGCAACAACTTCCCTGGGTTATTTCTGAAATGCCTGCTCTGAACGAAGGCAGATATGGACATATTCTTAGATAGTTCAAGTCAACACAGGCCTTTCCCCTTGGATGAAACACCAGCTGAGGGTTGACAACTTTCATCTTTTCAAGTGTCAGAGTTTTGGCTTCTGCAAAAAAGACAAAGTGCTGAACCCACCTGTGGAATGGAGAAAATGAATTCATTTGTCACAATAATGAAATCTCCGGCCCCAGAAATGCTTCTTTCTCTTCTACTCAAAACATTCCATGACCCCAAGTTGTCTCAATGGGTCTGGCAGAAAAAGTTGGCATTCACAGCACGGTCTGTGCCTTGCCCAGATGGGAGCAGGCTTGGGATATGGAGGTCAGACATCTAGGGGAGCTTCGTGCAGTTTTGTGTACGTTGTTTTATAGACAAAAGGCAGCACAAAAGCCTAGCCCTATAGGTATAATGAACCTTTCCACACTGGAGCACCTGGATATAATCAGGAGTAAAGCTGAATTCAGAACGCTCTCTCTCAAGACAATCTAATTATACCAATAAAGAGAGAACAAAAGACTTCAATTCAGGGATTCATTTCTCCTTCTTCTATATAATCACACCTTCTTTTGTTTTAGTCATGATTGTGAAAGCTAACAATGATGAAGCACCTCCAAATTGAGAAGATGAGCACATATAACTTGCTAGACTATCTTCAGCATGTTATGTAGTGTTCAATATTGATTTTGATTCAACTAGACTTCTATTAGAGTTATCTGTTCTAGCCAGCTGCCAAATATACCTGCTCAGTAATGTGTCCAAATTCATTAACAGTTTTGTTTTAATAATATTTCATTTTAAAGTTTAATTTTATCCACACATTAGCTTCGTATTACTTATGCAAATAAAAGCTTTATGGCTATATTAGCAATAATTCATTATCATTCCCTACTGGCTTAGTGAAGGAATTTGCAACTTTGGAGTACATCCAGAGCTTTTAATTGAAGATACTAAGGGAAGCCTACATTTAGTTAAAGTCGTTTGCACATAGAAATTAAATATGATTAGCGTAAGTCTCTAAAACTCTTTCCAGTCTCAAAGATAGATCGTGATTTTCCTTGAGCCCTGTCTGGATAGTGGTGTATTAACACAGAATCCAATGAGCATCTTAGGGGAAGGAGGCTACGGCTCTCACAGTTGGCATCTGAGGTAGGAGAGCAATCTGCTTATTGGAAGTTACCTCCACCTTCACTGTTTTGGCAGAGGTAACACTTGTCCCTTCCTCACACGTTTAGCTCACATTACGTCTAAGCAGAGGGTGAAAGGAAGGCAGTAGCTCTACCCATAGCAATTTCCTTTCTGGGTACTCAGAGCAATAAGTGCTAACATGAAGGCAAGGAATAGTTAGGGTTGTATGGCAGCATATGAAACTAGCTGTGCTTTCCTTCTGGGAGAGGGATGCGTGGTGGTGCAACTTGATTCATTTGTGTTGCTTTACACATCAAAACCAGCCCCACAGGGGGAACTTACAATAACTATAGATATACAGAGCACTACAAACACATAGAATTGACAGCACTTAAATGCAGTGTCTCTCCTTGGAGGGGAGAGAGCTCTCTGCAGCTGCCCAAAAAGAGTTTGAGGTGAGGTGGGTGTCAGCCTATGCACCCAGGTAGCAGCAATAGGATGAGAGGTGATGGGCCTTAAAGTGCACCAGAAGAGGTTCACGTTGGATGTTAGGAAACATTTCTTCTCCAAAAGAGCATTGCTGCAGTGGCACAGCTGCCCAGGGAGGTGGTGGGGGCACTGGAGGTGTTGAAGGAAAGGAAACGTGCTGAGGGACATGGTTAGTGAGCAATATGGGTGGTAGGTGGAGAATTGGACTTAGAGGTTTTTTCTAACCCTTAATGATCCTAGGATCTGTCACGTATCACCAAGGCAGTCTTACAGGGTCAGTCTTCTGTTCCAAGTATTTGCATCTCCATTTCAGTGTTGGAGGACTGGACTCTCAGGAGGTCCTTCCCACTTCGTTTCCAGTGGTGTTTTTTATCTCAAAAACTTACAAAGGAAATTGCATTCAGCACACTCCTGTCTTTGTGCTCCAAATGAGCTCTTGCACAACAAACTGACTCATGTTTACTTTATTATGTCCCAAGTCACAGAAGGACTGTAGGTATCTTCCCCATCTCCTAGAGAAGAAGATGTTTTAATTAGCCAATTATATTAGTAAAAAGCAATCTAATTTCTAGGCCAAACAATAGCGTGGCACAGATATTAAAATCAAATTAGCAAGGCATACCAGGGTTTTCCTCCAGCATGCAAAGGCGACCTCCTGCACAGATAATGAGCATTATGTCTGCATGGTGATCTGTGGCAGTGAAATACACAAACAGTGGTGAGTAATGAACACGGTAACAGGTTTAAGAGTTTCTCTCCACTGTCTCTCTCCAAATTTAATCTAGCTTAGCAGTAATCACGGTGTGTCCTTTGCAAAATATGCACTGTGCCAGCTTGTTCCTCATTCACAGCAGCAAGTTTTTTGCTCAAAGCAGAGACTTCACGTTTTGGATCCAGGATGATGGGTACTTTTGATTGCCAACTAGTGAAAGCTGAAAGGAATCTTTCAAAATTGTGCCCAGAATTCACCTTCGGTGATGGGAACAGAATGAAAATGACTTTGTTTGGGGAGTAAAAGCAGGTATTTACTAAACAACAAGCTGCTTTGAAAACACGTGTTTCCACCTTCCCCAAAGAAAGCAAAGAGAAGCCCATTGCTGGCTGCCTCATGCCAGCAATCCACGCACCAGCTGTGCTCCCTGACAACAGCAAAGTGATTCTCTCTGAAAAGCATCGTGGATTTGTCTGAATAAGACATTTATCCCTCAAAGGCCAGTGTGGTAGAGCACTCGTTTTGGAAAAGCTAACAGATCGATCCTGCTTAACCCCTACACTCAGAATCTTTATTACAACCCTTCACAGATTCTGAGGTGTAAAACCACCTCTAAGCAAAACAATAACAAAGTCTGCCAGGCAGGGAAACGGATGGAGTGGAAGAAATGCATTAGCACAACAGCTGCAGCAGGGATTGCCTGAGCTGAGCTCCTGAGCCCATTTCTGCAGCACACCACATGTCTCATTAGCTCCAGCCCTAAAGTAGGGTTGGGCTCAGAGCTGGAGTAATTGTTCCCCTAACAGCATGTGGCAGCCCAGCAACACCCAGCATCAGTGCTGACACTGTTCTAACCTGCTCTCATGTATAAAGTGAACAATTCCCCTACGTGAAATGGTAGCTTTTATGGGTGTAGCATCTCCACGTTTCTGAAAACAAACGTCATCTCTGCTGTAAATTGATGTCAGAGGACTGGGGGGCTGCTGTGCTTCCCTGGCTGTTTGGTGTTGGTACTTCTGGCTGGATTTGTTGCACTGCTAAACTGAGAGTGTTTACAATCAAAAAGAAAGGCAAAGGAAACACAAAGGAATCCCTGCCATTCTGATGCATCTGCACTCAGTGTTGATGGTTATCTTCTGAAGTTAATGGATCTCTGCATATTGTGCTCTGCCTAAAAGAGCATAAGGTCCTTCTATAATTTCTCAATCCAGAATTCCTTCCCCTCACATGGGACAACTACCTGCTACCCCATAACAAACAGAACCAGTACCACACCTTCCATGAGTTGAACTAAAAACTCAATTCTCTACATGCTTCTTGTCAAAAATGCATAGAGAAATACTTGACTTTTGAAACTGCTGAAATTCAAACCTAGGTCCCTTCCAATCCAAGCCATTCTATGTTTCTATGGCCCCAGGACTTGCTGCAGTTGCTACTGCTAAACATTTTCTTAACTGCCCACGTCCAACCAGGGATTAACGCCAGTTTCTTACATCTTCTGAAGACCACGATGTTTCTTCTGTCTGTTGGAGACCACGTCAGTACGTTATTTCTTTCACCATTTGCTCCTTACAGTAAATAAGATATTCTGAAATCGCAGCTGAATAATTCTGCAGAACTTCTGGCGCAGGGGATGTGCCTGTCAGCCCTCCTTCAGCTACGTGGTGTTATCTGTGCACTCAGAATCCTCTGTTCCACGAGGTCACCCTCTGTTATGCCTCATTTTCTTTCTTGTCATCTTTGCTCCTCCTTCAAGTCAGAATGGAATCAGATACGTCAGGCCTGGACTCTGTAATTACTTAAACTAATGCTTGCACATGGGAAAGGCTGCCATGGGAAGTGACAATTCCTGACTGCATAAACACTGTTTCTGATGCAACAAAATAGCATTTGGAAGCATTATGGATGGGTGTTCCCAACATTTTGGTACCCACAGATCCCCCAACCCACCAGCTGGAATGTATTTGCTCACCAATCCTCACAAACCCCCAGTTAATTTGACCACCAGGGCAACTTTGCTACAAACACCTGCAGCACCTCCATCACTTCCTCAGGATGCATTGCTCCTGAGCTTAGAGAAGGTGATCCTTGGACATTAACCAGCTTTCTTGGGCCCCTGCTTCCCTCCAGATCCCTTTCATATGGGATTCTACTGCACAGATCCTTGATAATGCCGAAGTCTGTTGTGAAGTACAAGAGAGGAGACTTCAGACAGTCCCCTTAGAACAAGGCTGGATGACTAACACAGTGAGGAGTCCGTAAAATCACATCCATGGCACTTGGCAGCTACCCAAGTACTCACAGCTAAAATTTATCTTCCATAATAGCACTTTTTTCCTTGCAATGTGACCAGGCCTTCAAACTGATGGCAAAGCAAGGAATTGTAGAACAGCAAGCACACACTGCTGCTCATGTCAGCTTTTCCTCCAACAGAACCCCACGTCCTTCACCACAGGGCTGCTCTCAGGGAGTTCTTCTGCCAGTCTGTGTTCATATCTGGGATTCCCCCAAAGAAAAGAATTAGTTTGACACTCTCAGGCTTCTGCAGCACAGCCAGCAGCAGGGATGGTAATACAGAAGCAAAGAACATACTGAGATCACAACGTCCAGATCCAGTTTGTGAAAGCTCCAACCATTTGTGAATTCTCCATAATCTAAGATCTAGCACCATGGTTTAGGAATGAACTTCCCTCCCCCACTGTTTAGCTACAAAGGGTTTGAGTAAAGAATGCTAAATTACATGCAAGTCACATTAAGAACAATCAGACTCATGTAATAGGGAATCTAATAGTTCATAAATGAGATGCAAATTCATTTTTACGGGTGCACTATAATAAGCCAATTATTTCAGAGCTCTTCAATTATGCGTTTTCAAAAAGCTGAATTGCTTTATATTTTTTTTTTTTTACTTTTTTAAGAAGCTTTAGGTTTTTCCATAGCTTACAAGGGAATGAAAATGTATCTGCCTTGCAAGCAACACCAATAAAACACCAAACCACCCCCAAAACCATGCCAAGCTTCGTGCAAGGAGCAACACAGACAGAAAAGAATAAGCCTGCTGGAAAACTGCACTCATAGCAAACATGCAGACAGTGGACCTCTCTGTTCCCATCAATTAAAGACGTTGAGGAACCCATCCTATAGCAGGCTGGCACAGGTATCACCACGTGTGAGGTTAGATTAGGGAATCTCCACATCAGCAATAACACAACATGTCTGTGCACAGGATTGGCATTGAGCTCATTGGCAATAACTTACTGCCCTCAAAGTAGCCCTTGGGACTTCTGGGACTCACATCCTGTAATGAGATGGTTTTCCTTTAGAAAAGGAATCAACAACTGGATACCCTTCCCAAAACTTCTGCACTGTTTTTCTTCTTGGAAACTGGGGACAGAAGAATGGAGGCACTGGTTTGGTCAGGAAAAAACTAACCTGAATGACTGTGCAAAGGCAAAGCATTCTCACTTGTACGTGACTTGCAAAAGAAGTAAAATTGCACAAGAACCCAGCCAGATTCTTTGTAGCCTGTATGGTAACATCTTTTGATGCTGATATTATTGATATTGTGGCCCCAAGAACAAGGAATTCTGCTAATACAGATATCCTACCTGAAACAAAGCAGCACAGCTGGAAAACTTAGACAAGCTTTCAGGCACATTGGCTCTTCTACTCAAGTCTGAAAGAAAAGAAGCAGACTTAAAATTCGCACTGCACTGTTCTTCAGTTGCATTTAGTTTTGAACAATGCTGTTTTTATTTCAGAATTTAAGTAGGGTTGCACTCCTGGAACATACCAGGCAGTTTAAGTTTCTACTTAGGAGCCTTCTCTGGAGGATTTACCATCCAAGAGATTTAGGCATGGGCTTTCCTACCAGCACAGATTTTGCTGTTTAAAGCCCTATGGCATGATAATGATAAAAGCAGAACGTCTGGTTTTCCTCCTCCCTTTCACCCTCATTGTGAGCCTCTCCCAGTTTTGCTGCCAGGCCCAGTTGAGCACAGCTCAGTCCAACACCTCTGACCAATCTCCTTGGACAGAACATCCCAGCAGACTCTGTTTCTGAGCAGAAGCAGAAGAAGCAATAAAGATAAATTACAGCGCGGCATTTTACACTGTTTAGATTTTCTAGAGGCAATACAAAATTGACGTTCAGATTTAGAACTAATTGTTTAGCTTGGAAAACAATTTTTTGACCAACGCTCAGAACAAAGCGCATCAGAGTTTGAACACATTCTCATGTAAATCTGCCTGAACTCTTTGCAACTGGAAAACGATCCTCATTTTAATAAACTGATTCAAACAAGGAAATGTATATAAAATATACTGTGAAGTGTCTGACATCTGGCTGCCCCAGGCATGCAGACACCCAAGGTCAGGCTGGAGGGGCTCTAGCATCTGATGGAGCTGTGGGTGTTCCTGTGCAGTGCAAAGAGTGGCACCAGATGGCCTTCATGGGTCCTTCCCAACTCAAAGAAGCCTACGATTCTATCATCTGGATCAGAACTTCTGTGACTACAGGCTGTCAGGTCAGAGGTTGCTTTTATGAAGAATGTTCCTTTTAGCAGAGCTATCTATAAACACAGCCTCCAAATCAGCAGCCAGTTGACCTTCTGGACAGAATAATTTTGATGGTATTCTGGGCTTATAATGCTGTAAACCATATTGTGAATACATACATCTTAGGTAAGAAGCTTAATAATAAATTAGTTTTTTGTTTTTTTTCATTCAGCTGAAAGGCAACGCAAGCCATAGCTTTATTTACAAAAGGTTAAACATTTCTTTAATTGGATTGCTGGCATTTAAGTGTGCAGCAGAATATTCTTCAGCAGTGTCCCTTTTATTTGTGACTGGAGAAGTGCCTAGAGAAATGCCAAGGGAAGATTTCATTTTAATAAAAAAGAGAAGCTTAAGATCCCTTTGGAGGCTTATGTTACATCTCAAAACTACCATGAACTAATGAATTTAATCTAAAAGGTCCCCAACCACAGAACCGAAGAGAAATTACAAGACTGGCTTAGCTTGACCAAGCTGTGCATGTCAGCAGTTGTATCTCAGTGCTTACATCCTGTAAAGAATACCAACATAGTCATTTGAAATACATCTTAAAATGAGCAATATGGTTGAGCTACAGCATTCTAATGACACTTCTAAGAACCACTCACGTCAGAGGCTTGCAAGCTGAGTAAAAGGAAAAGCTGCTCCTTCCTCCTCCCACGAGTCAACGCTTTGGAAGAGATCGCATGCCAAAAAATTCTGCTGCCTGGAAGAAAAACAGCCCCTCGTTGGCTCATATTGGGGTCAAGCTGAGGACCCAATTCTGCATGGTGCTGGAATCTGAGCACACTCAGCCCTCCTTGGCTGAGTTATTATCTCACACTTGTTATGCGCACAGTATGGAAGTCTCCTGGGAGAGTGGCTAATGTACACTTTGCCTCCCTAGAAAGCAGGGTGGGAATTTATGAGGAAAGAAAATCAGGCCTATAAATTACACAGAGGACCTTTAAGTGGAGGTATAAGTTTCATTACTGGAGCACGTTACTGGATGGTCAAAATTAAAAACAGCTTCTAGAAAGGGGATTGCATTTAACTTTCCATTTGGGGGAAAAGAAGAAGGGAATGTGATGAAAGTTGTCCCTCAGAGGTCTATACTGAGACCAGTAATCTTCATCAGTGATGTCTGCAGTGGGATTGAATGCACCCTCAGCAAATCTGTGAGTAATACCAAGCTATGTGGTCTGGTTGTGGCGTGATTGACAGAACTCCAGGATGGAATGACATCCAGAGAAATGCAGACAGGTTGAAGCAGTGGGCCCAGATAACCTCATGAGGTTCAACAAAGCCAAGCATTGCAGCAATCTCCCTTATCAGTACAAACTGGTGGTGAAAGGATGGAGTATAGCCTGGCTATAAAGGACAAGGAACTTGTGGATGGCAAGCTGGACATGAGCTAACAGTGTGCCCTCAGAGCCCAGAAAGCCAACTGTTACAGTGGTCTGTATCAAAAGAAACGTGGCCAGCAAGTCAAGGGAGATGATCCTGACCCTCTGCTCTACACTGGTGAGATCTCTCTTGGAGTACTGCACTCATTTGTGAATTCCTCAGTAAAGGAAAGACATGGAACTCTTGAAGTGCATCCAGAGGAGGGACACAAAAATGATCAAACAAAACAAAATGAAAATGATGAAACCTCCCCTTTGAGGACAGGCTTAGAGAACAACTGGGACTGTTCAGGCTGGAGAAGAGGAGGCTCTGGAGAGACCTGAGAGGCCTTTCAATACCTAAAGGGAGTTTATAAGAAAGAAGGGAGCAGACTCCTTAGCTGAAACTGTTGTGAAAGGAGAAGGGAAAATGATTTCAAACTAAAAAGAGGAAAGATTTAAATTGCATGAAGACACAGTTTTTTATGGTAAGAGCAGTGAAACACTGAAATGGGTTGCCCAGAGAGGTGGTGGATGCTCCATCCTTGAAGACATTCAAGGTCAGACTGAACGAGACTGATCTAGCTGCAGATTCCCAGCTGTTCATTGCAGGGAAGTTGAACTAGATGACCTTTAAAGGTCCCTTCCAACTCAAATGATTCTATGATTCTATGAAACAATTTCAAACACAACCTTGATTAACTGGACAAATTACAAACGATGACACCAAGTTTGCACTGATACAGTAGGTGAGCAGCATGCAAGTTATCCACTGTCAGGTACTTCTAGTTTAACATCTCATTTTGCCCTCTGAAATGTGGTAATTAGAACATTACCTTCATAATACTGATGCATTTAAGAGACAGAATCCACCTGGAATATATTTTTAGTAATGTCTTAGAATGTATGAGTCTCTAATCCCTGTGCAATGGTTGAGCTCCAGCTGCAGAGGCCAAGGAGAGGTGATCAGAACATGAACAAGGAAACTCCTACATCAAGGTAGGATTGCCTAACTCTTCTAGCAAAGAGCAGAGCAGCAGCCTTCCCCAGCTACAAACCATCCTGGAGTCTTGCACTCAAACCTCTAAACCTGTATCAGCCCCTATGTGGGAAGGACCCTCCAGAGATGAGGTTCTGCCCCCCACTTTACCTACTGCCTGAAGTATTTAAAGGAAGATGAAACACAGATCAGAGGCCATTTCTTTTCTCACCAGATACCCATCCTCCCACAAACACAAAACAACCCAAGGAAAATTTTCCTGTCTCCCAAATCTCCAAGTATGGCTCTACTGTTTGAAGTAACAACTCCCAGTGCTGAGATATGACGAGCTCATTTTATGAAAAAGTGAGTAGCACACCTTTGTGGTGCTACAAAAAGATGGAGAAAGGACTATAAATACTCTTAACAACTTAGAAAAACAGGAGGCAAATCAAAACAATCCATGACTGCATTAAATCAATAGTCCTCGATGTTTAAGTCACTAATGCAAGTTTTAAGAATTTCCAGTTGCAGCCCTCAGCTTTCCAATTCTATTCTCATCCTGAAAGAGTGGAAGTCTCACCAGCTCCAGAATAAAGACATAAGTTTATTTCCACACAGACCTTCAAACAGAACTGCTGACAGACAGTTCTTATTGGAATGGAAGAATCCATATTCATACAAAACACTTCACATTCTTGTTTGCATTCCAACACGCCGTCCCTCGAGAAACATCAGGAGAAAGGAAAAAAAAATAATTCTTTAAACTTTGGAATGATGACATCTCACTCCAAAATGTCAACTGTTTTAAATCACAGCTCCGATGTTTAGAACAGCTTAAGACAAAAGTAAAATGCCTCACTGAATGTTAGCCAAGCATTCTTTAAGCCTCCAAAAAATGGATCTTTTTCCTTAATTATTTTTTCTCAGTCATTCTAAAGCAACCTTTCTGGTTTCATCTGAAACAAAAGCAAATCTGTAACAAGACATTTATTCACATAGGGTCTCTTCTCCTGTCCAGCTGTAAATCTACATCCAATGTATGGCAGTGATAGCTTCCTTCTCGTCATGAGAAAAAGTCCTGGCAATATCAATTTGAGTTTCTTCTGATCTCGAGCCACATATTTTTCCTTTGAGTTGTGATTCTTTGACTCTACTCGCCACGCTCTGCACTGCATTTTTACATTTAATGAGGTTGCAGGCTGCCGTTTTTCACTATTATCCTTAATCAAGTTTTATTGATTACTGGGATACAGCATCAATGGAAACAACATTACAAACAAATGGAAAAGCTGCCCAGAAGCAACTGGTATGTGTTATAGCAGAAAACACACTATGTTAAAATATATATATGTGTGTGTGTGTGTATATAAAATGATATAAAATGTCATTGCCTCTACCATTCAATCCAGTGTACTCCTTGTTGTGCACTCCCTGCAAGACGTTCTGATGATCATGAATTATACTGCATCCCTGTAGTCCTGACACTTGTTGCAATCTGTCTGATGGGGAGAGGCTGAAGGTACATGTATGCAGCCACCAAGGAAGAGCTAGAGGCAGAAGCATCACCCATTCTTCAGTTGGTGAGGGCAGGTAAAAATCCTGTTACCCAAAACTGGCTACCTCTCACTCAGATAGAAAGAAAGCTGCTGAAGCAAAAGATGGTGAAACACAGTGGTTACTTACTTTGAAGATATCTAGAACTTAATCATACACAAGTTAGTGGCACAGAAACCGCCTCAGCCAGGTCCTATCATAGGTAATATGCTTGCAGAAAATTAAAAATAATAAAAAAAAAAAGTGAACAGTTATTCTCATTGTAGGGGATTAAATTAAAATGCATTTGCTATTCAATAATAAAATCCATGGGTAGAAAGTAAATTGGCAAATTTTAAACCCCTCATGAATGGCAGCTTACGTACTATCAAGGTAATGCTAGAACATAAAATAAGAGAATGGTGGAACTTAAGATATGCAATACAGTTGTGCCCGAGGGACTGAGCTAATTAAAAAATCTCTGCTAGTTCTTAAATGTTCATTATTATTTAGAATGGATGTTTGAATGAAAGCAGGGTGACAGAGGTGACCCGTATTGACATGTGCATTTTCATGAAGAGCGTTGAGAAAGGAAATGAGTACGTTTGCAAGTCAGAATCCCATTAAGCACTGCAATCCATTAAGATACAGGCTCTGCCTCATATTATCATGTCATTCTCCAAACTCTTCCCATCCTTTTATAAGTTGCAATTTCCCAAGACGAAGGAACCAAAAAGTCACTTCCACTCTACCACTTTCAGCTCATCTCTTCATTGCTATACATGATTTTGGCATGGGACTCATTGTACCTTGTAAAAAAAAAATCCTTCAAAGAAAGCATGGTTGAACTCTTAATTCCCTTATTTCAAAATCCCCAACTGTATTCTGTAAGATTAATGACTAAATATTTTCTGTGAAGAATAAACACCAAACAAAGCGTTGCTTGCACGGAGTGGGAAAAGAAATCCTCAATTTCATGTAATTTATGTCTCTGTATGCCATGAAAGAAATGGATCTCTCCCCGTACACCCAAGTAGAGCTACATGGGCAATTAACAGTCAACAAAAGGAAAACATAACTCTAAATTTCTCCTTCGTGCATTACAGTGATCTGAAAAGGATAATCATATTAATGCTGTTCATCATGGCCATCATTTGCAGGAGATAAATTAGCCAGGTTTAAAGAAATAAACCAACTCCACCACAAACTTCCACCACATGTTGAGCATATCAAAAACTCTGCGCAATTATCGCGATTATTTCAGCATCTCCCCCACCTCCTTTTAAGCTTCTGGATGCTGTTTGGAAGAAAATCCTTTTATTCTATGTTGCCTGCAGATGTACATCCTTTGTCCTTCCTATAATACTGTTGTGATGTAATGATGCTATCCTGGAGCTCCCCGGTGCCTCCGCAGTGGATGTGATGAGTCCAAGTGTTATTAAGAGGGGGACATTTTCAAGTTGTCTACACCATGGGAGACAGCAAAGCAGAGCTTAATCAGGCACGGACTGAGGATCTTTTCCAGCTGGTACCACTGGTGCTCAGCACCAGATTGTTTTGTGACATTTCTGTGCCCTTTATTCAGAGACACTGGGATGGGAGAGTGGTGCTGCAGTGGCACAGCAAGCCAAGGTGGGATCCTTGGAGGTGCCCAGGAACCATGGGGATGTGGCACTGAGGGACGTGGGCATGGTGGGGTGGGTTGATGGTTGCATTTGGTGGTCATTTCCAACTTTAATTATCCTTTATCTTCAGACTGTCGTTTGGCAATACGGTTGCAATGCTCACGTGCTTATTGCCCAGGTTTTGCAGCTTTTTTTGGATTTTTTTTAATCCTGCTTTGTTTTCCCAACAACATGCCTGTATTGGTATCTTTCTCTTGAATTTGCTTCTTTATGTGTGCATTAATTGCTAAATTACTATGTGCCATATCCTTTCAGCTGCTCATTAATGTATTTGTAACTATGATATTTTATGGCAATTTAACTGTGGAGATTACAAATAGAAATATCAGCTAAAACCAGAATGATTAGCAAACCAAGATGAATGCTGTGAATTAATCATCATTTCAGACATCACATTAAGGTTTTAAATGTTCATCTTAATATGGCAGATACAAATTGCTGAGGCGAGAAGAGTCCTTGCAGTTTCAACTATACCAAATACCAGCCCTGAATCACACACACACACACTGGAAGGTGTTAACTAACCTTTCAGTCACACTTACCTGCACAGAATGACCTCCATGTTTTAGCAGATAGTTGTTAAATGGCCACACAACAGTTATTCTGACAGTTTCCACACTTGGATTTTTTGGGTGCTGTGTTGAGGAGTGCATTAAAGGCACAGCATGCACTGCAGCCACTCCTTTTGCTAGTTAGACCTGAAAGAATAAAGCTCACTTGTCTGCAAGTCCTGCTGGGGGAGGACACGCAGTACTTTCTGAGTTTATGCAGCATTTGACACAAGAGACAAGTCCTCATTTATTTAAAGGGCCTTGGATGCTGAGAGTTTTCTTTTGCAAAATAATGGAGAAAGCCCATTTCATACTAAAGTAACAGATGTGACACCCTCTACCGTGATACACAAATACGTTCCTCCTTTGTCCTAAAACAGAAGCAAACATGCACTCCCCACGTTTTAAATTACACAGCACTGGCTCAGCTAGACAGAAAACGCGCACGGTTACTGCAGACAAAGATTAATCTTTCTTTGATATATTCAATACTTCACACGCTCCACATTATCTGGTGAGTATATATGCCTTGCCTTCAAGAACGTGATGTACTGTGCCATACATCATCGTCTCATTTATTGAGTGCACCTCTGCACAAGCATTGGCACATCCCTGCCCAGGGTCAGGATCACGTGCCAATCTTCTGCCTTGCTTCTCCCTCCCAGCCCCTGGGATCTGCTGTGCGCCACCACTGCGTGTTCTGTGCAGCAAGATGCCTCCTCACCCCTCTCCTGGATGGTCCCACACTGCAGATGAGGTTTCCATTTGCCACGTTCACAGGAAGGTGATTGCAGCTTAACCAAGTCAGCTCTGGTTTCAGAGAGATTTTTGGAGCAGAACACACTTCTTGTTCCTACAACAGATCCTTCTTAAGACACGTGCTGTGCCCACAGAATCCTTTGAGTTGGAAGGGATCCTGAAAGGTCATCACGTCCAACTCCCCTGCAAGGTGCTTAGAAATAGGAGAAGGGAAAAACAGTCATATATAAATTCAAACAACTTCTAATGACATTAATTCAATTTGTTACATTGAAGACGTGGACTACTGCAGGGAAACAGCCCAGAGTAATGTCTTGCAGTTCTTTGTTACAAGCAAAGACCAATTTGGTTCATGTCATACAACGGATGGGATGTTCTGTCCTCTGGTGTGATTAAAAAGACTCTCTAACCTCATTTATATCTCTTTCTTCAGTGTACATATCAGAATCGTCGCCTACAGCTGAACTTAAATGGAAGCATGCTGCATAAATATTGATACTTGCTGTGATTAATATTGCTATTTATATTAGCGATGAATTGGGTTCACATAAAAATAATTAGCACAGCATGCCTGGGTATTATTTGCTCCTAATTATATCACAGTTCATTTCACCAACAGCAACGTGTCACCAAGTCAATAACAACCAATGATTAATGCACAGAAGGTATTACCTTAAAATAATATCCTGTGTAACTCCCTGTGTTCCAATGAAATACTGTTAAAGAGCTCATGGCTGAGGAGCAACCAGAGTCCCTCGTCTCTGAGAGCTCTCCTAGCAAACACCTCACGGAACAGACGGACTCAGGCAATTACATCCCAGTCACACCACCCAGGCAGCAGCATAAATATAACAAACATGTAATAAAGCCAGCAGACAAAACCCTCCCCAGAGTCCGCCTCCCGCATCTGCCCAGCCTCACTCATCTCCCAGCTCCCCTGAGCAAGTCATTTAAGCACTCTTTGCCATCTGGAAAGCCAGGACACTGCGGCTGCTGCAGCCCTCACAGGCTAACAGGAGATTCTGGTTACTGGGGTTTGTGAAGAAAGCTGAGATTTGGGGACAAGGCGAGTCATTACAAGGTCCGTTCTGCGAGATGCCTGCTCTGGCCTGCATCCAGCAAAGCACTTAAGCACACACTATGAAAACTTTTCTGCTAACTGTATCAGAGAAAATAATTCCAACAGCTTAAAGGTAGGGCAGTTCAGTACAAGGGTGGATTCCAAGATACGAGAAGAGCAGTTCTACGATGTTCTCCAAAGCAGCGTTTTATCTTCAGGCTTCAGATGGCACCTGAGACATTTAAACAGGCACAAGTGGCCACATATCAAAGTTGGAATCAAAAGCTTCAGCAGGTACAGATTCACATACAGATCACTTTAAGGGAGCCAATACCAAACTTCTTTTTGCTCATCACTTAGTACTTAGGACAAACTTGGATGTAGGCTCATACTCCGTGCCAGCAGCTGTCAAACACGCAGCCAGCTAACGAACACTAAATATCCTGCTGTAAATCACCGCAGTCGGGATTAACGCACTGAGCATCTTCACGGTGTGCTACTGCCCCCGTGTGTAACACACATTTCTAACAGCAATCCTAGAACGGGGAAACGTCTGCATGGCTTTCTTATCACAGCGCTGGTGCAGCAGCTGAGATGAAATGGCCTCGTTCCCTGCAGCTGGAAGCCAAACGAGAAAAGAAGACTGGGAGGGGATCTGATTCGTGCTTGTAAATATGGAAGAAAAGGTTGGAGGTAGATTGATGAAGCCAGGCTCTTCTTGGTGGTGTGTAGGACAAGGAGCAGTGGCCTAAAACTTGAACATAGGAAGTTTCGTACAAACATACGGAAGAACTTCTGTATGATAAGGGTGACAGAACACTGGAGCAGGCTGACAAGGGAGGTGGTGGAGTCTCCGATGGAGATGGCTCTGGGCAGCCTGGGCTGCTGGTTGGCAACCCTGCACATAGCAGGGGGTTGAAGCGAGATGATCACTGTGGTCCTTTTCAACCCAGGCCATTCTGTGATTCTATATTCAAGACCTGGCTGGCTATGTGACCTATTGTAGGGTTCCTGCATTAGCAGGAGGGTTGGACTCAATAGTCTCCTAAGGTTCCTTCTGTGATCTTGGTGGGATATCTGACTTCTTCTGGACCTGTTAATGACAGGACAGTGCTGTTCCTTCTCATTTACTCCACAACTTCGTATATCTCCAGCAGACATTTGTAGCAACAAAGCACAGCAAAGAACAGATCTTGAGACAGTGGAGGTGAGATTTTTCAGGACAGTTCAACTATTACATATAGAATCAAATAACACAAACGCGTACATTTTCAGCAGAGTAACTGAAGTGCTTGTGAACATCTGTCCCAAAGTGTTACTCTCAACACTTAACAAAGCACAGGTCTCTTTGGTAAAAAAATGAGCACACTGCAGAACCTGGCAGAGCTCAAGAAATATCTGTGTGCTGGGTACAAACATCCAAAAAAAAGGGAAAGCACACAACTCAACGCAGAAGCAGCAGAAAGTCTCCATTCAGATCAACCTCTGTGTAGCAAAGGTTTCTCCCACTGAAAATTCATTTTTGTTTCCTGTCCTGTAGTCTCCTCAGAAGCTGCTCACCCAGTGATGTCAACGTGCAAATAGAGCTGAGAAGTCAAGGAATAATAATAATAATAATGTCAGAGAAAATATTACCACGTCAATCATTTTCTTTTTACTTCAAGCAAACGTAATGCTTCTAACTTATTGCCTGGAATGCTGACAATAACGTTGCATAAAAACAATAAAAAAGCTCACTCTGTCATTTTGCCAGTGTTGAAATTGAACATTTTGAGATGACTCAAAAACGGGAATTACTGCGCAAAAAAAAATCCACTGCCTTCTCTTGCACTGAGACCCAGTTTTGTAATCAGCATTTTTTATAAAACAAACAAACAAACAACAACATAATGGCAAAAATTCCCAGCAGCTGTACTTAGTACCTTGAGAACTGAGCTGCACAGCAAGTACTGCAATTTATGAAAAGAAAGATGAAGAGGATTCATTTTGTTTCTCCTACTTCCTAAGCACATATTTCCCCTAATCAATGTCAATGGAAGCACAGCCCCCTCCTCTGCCAACATGGGACACAGAGAGCTTGCCTGCAGCACTGGCCTTGCAAACCCAATGACAAAAGAATAATATCTCCCTTTTTCTGTGTATCACATGGCTCCCATTCCCACAAACCATGCACCAATGTCTCACCATCCCATTTCCAACAAGCTGGGAAACAAGTGCAGTATGCAGCTGCTCTCTTCCCCCACATTGCCAGGATTTAAGAGCATGGGCTGCCATTGCTGGTGCTAGAGCTCTGCTGTTGGGGCTGTAACTGCAACTGAGTGTACTCACCAGATCAAGCCAAGGCAGTTCCAGTGTACTAAGGCAAGTGTTTGACCAGTCCCCGTGTTCTGGATTTTTCAGGGCACAGAATGAACCATCTCTTATTGCAGATCATAGGGACTCACCTTATTTTGCAGCAGAAGATGGGAACTGAGACATCCCTTGGAAGCATTTGTGATCCCTTTCAAGAAGGCATCAGAGCACCTGTTCCATCTTTAAGTTGCATCCATACCTGTGGCTACACCTGAGGAAGCCACAGAACAACTAAGGAAAGGGAAGTTTATTTACCCATGGGCTACAGAGCAACGTGTACCTGCACAGGAAAGCTTCAAGATTACACTGGGAACAAATGAAATCATTAGTCTAATAAAATGAGATCTATCTCATTTCACATCTCATATCTTCAGTTCAAGCCAAAGGGAAAGGTATTTAGCAGACACTGAGTGCTTCAGCATCAGAACTAAGTGAGCCTCCAGGCTGGACCCCCTGGGTATACCAGGGCAGCTATGAGACCTGAAGTTAACATTATACAAATTCACATCACAGCTATTTTATAGCTACAGAATGCAACAGGGAGTGCAAGCACAGGACAGGTTACACTAGAAATGGTTGTGAGCCTTCATGCACCTTCCAGATGGCTTTGGCTCACAACAGACGAAGGGCCCAGCCCTGGCCCAGCCTCCAGCTGCTCATTCTGAGAGCACAGAAGTGAAGCAAGCAGCTTCAAAGCAGAATTTCATCTTCTGGCAATCCTAGATATGCAATGTCTCAGATAGCAGTGGGCACCTCTGCGCCCTTTCCAACTAACAGCAATATTCTCCTACGTTGCCATCTCACTCCACGGCTCTATCTTTCAAGATGAATTAACCCTTTGGATGCAAGATTAATTTCCCAGTGCAAAGTGCACACCTACAGATCATCAAAGTGATAATGAAGAGCAACACGTCTGCCAGAGAGAAGGAGCTGTGTGGCAACGTCTGATGGATCGCTGCAGAACATCTCGGGGTATTCGCTCCATTGCCTCCATCCTGCAGGCAGTACAGCAGGAAAGACAGCTGATACATGGTTACCCACAGAATGTATATTAACATGTTCAGGTTTATGAAAATATGCAGGCTAAGCTTTTTCCTTGCTTTTTTTTTTTTTTTTTTTTTTAAGAAGATATTTTCCTCCAACAAAACCGATTTTTAAGTATGGAACAGTCATTTGCCAGGTTTTCAAAGCCATCTGTTTTCAAAGCTTACCTTCCTTGTTGTTTACCACAGGCTGTCTATCTGTTTTAACAACCTCCACTGGGATTTCACATACCTCATTATGCAAAATCACTGCTTATGCATTCACTCCAGCACTTGTCTAACTAATCTGCACTCATAACACCTTCCCTCGAAGATGCAGCATCCCTCTTCAGAGGCTGCAGATCAAAAACAATAGTAGCTGGTGTCATAGCAAGACAAAACATTGCCTCCTGTGTATTACTGTTGTGATATAGGCCTAATCCAAGACTGCTTGGAGCTGCTAAAATATAATAAAAAAAATGTCCTATCACAAGAGATTTTGTATCCTATGCAAGATAAAAAGCATCTATTTTTAATGCTGAGACTTCTGCTTTTCTTCGTCAAGAGGATTCTGAGCATTATGGTCTCTTGGGCTCATCCCTGGCAATGTGATGAGCATCCTCAGCCTCCTCTGAAGCTCCCCGTGATCTCCTATCAGGTTTATTCCATGCACCAGGCACGGCCCTAAAATCTGATGGAGCTGCCAGGCCTTCCAAATCACTCTGGCCTGTCGTGTCCAGTTTGACTGGGGACCCTTTAACGGCACATCACTGATACAATCCATCACATTAAGAGCTTGCTGGGGGATGCTTTAATTCACAGATTGTTAACACAATAGACCATAAAGTCTGGTCCCATTGTGGCTGTGTCAAGAGGATCCTCGGGTAGCTGAAAAAACAGAGAGAGAAAAGGAGAGAAAAGATATCCTTTATTGGCACATTAGATCCACTGTCCTCTTCAAATACCCACGAGAATCAAAATTTAGGAAGATTATTTTCATATAATTCAAGTATTACTTCATCTTCCTGGAAAATATTGCTACCATCTCTATTTGTCTGTATATTCTAAAGTTTGAAAGCCAAACATAAAATTTGCTACTCTTAGATCTTTAAAATCTTACAGCTGCAATGACACTGCTATAGAGATTTAGCACAAACTCCAAAAGACAAAGTGACTTTAAATTATGTTTATTTTACGTGAGGGAGCAAAGGGAACTCCTTTTGAGCAAAGCACAAGAGGCTGAAGCAAGAGAAAAAAAGTGAAATGTCATGGTTATGATTTTGGAGAGAAAAAATAGAATACATCAGTTCTGTAAGAGGCTTTTCATCTATGAAACTGGAGGCATTTTCATATCACTATCCCATTTCACACCTGAGAAAACAGAGATCAGATGTAAAGGAAGGGAGGGGGTGAGGAAGATCCTTCCCAAAATAAAACACTCATCTTGGATGCACCTGTACCACGTGCAGCAGCACAGGGCCATGGGGAGAAGCCGCCTGCTGAGGCGGCTGCTGGCAGCAAACAGAAGCAGCAAACAGGGGCAGCATCTCTCCAGGGTGTGGGACAGGCTGGGATTTTACCTAGAGCTGCATCCTGCAGGGCCCAGGCAGCACTGCCACAAATCTGTCAACACCTCCGGATCAGCTTCACTCCCTCTGAAACCAAAGCAGCTTTTCGTGGAGCGAGTGCTCATGGAGTGAGGCTCCAGGAGAGAATTACCTCCAATGTCCACACTCATATCTTGTGCCACTGCAGAAACAAACCCTGAATCAATACATGTATTTCACTGCATCTTTGTTTTCCTTTGACACAAAGCGGAAATCCACTCCCTGTTGCAAAACATCCTGTGGTTACATATGCTGTTATTTAGAACAGTAAATACCTGGCCTGCCGTGTACACCAAAGGAACATGGCAGGGCCGTGGCTGTGATTGAACATCAGTGTGCCCTAACATCAGGAAACTGCAGGGAAGGGATGGGATTATGCTGGTGTAGGGTCTGGATAAATGGGGAATAAAAAGCAGGGTTTGCACAAAGTTGTCCAAATGATTTATATAAATGCCAGCTACCAACAGGATTAGATTAACTTTCAGCTTCAGTGAATGCTGATTTCTTTGGAACCAAACCCTCTGCTTCTAGAGTCTGCTGGAAATAGCAGCCTCTCTAGCCAAGATGCATCACAATTACAATGCTTAAGAATAGTGGTTGGGTTGCCCGAGGACAAAACCCCATTAGTTTAGATTACAGGTCAGATAGCTAGAACAGACATGTTGGATGTTTGGTTTTAGACTAATACACTCTCATCAAGAACAGTTCTATTCTTTGCTGCACAGCTGGTTTTCAAACCAGCACAGAGCAGAGAAACAATATTAGCACTGTTCTTAAATACTCCTTTCTAGCTCACTCATGATGTAATTTAGAAAGCTGTTATAACAGGGATCAGAACTACATTAAACACAATGGAAGTCAAGCTGTGGGAGACAAACATATAAAACAAACACTTTACTAAAAGGAATGAAGTATTTGGTGTAGGGATCCTGAGCTCAGTGCTGCCAGCTGCTTCCTGGAGCTGCTGATGGAACAGCAGCCATCACAACACCAGCCTGGATGCACTGCTCTTATTGCTCACCTTCACATCAGGATGGATTCTGCTTCATTAACACTTGAAATTAGCATGACTTCTATTTCATCACCACTTTTCTGAGAGTTTAAATTCTTTAGGCTGAGGACCACTTCCTCCTTTCTGCCAGGTCTGCACAGTGTGGGGCTGGAAGAATGGCTCTTGGCTGCTGCTGAGATAATCAGAAGAGACAGACTGCTCAGAAATTACTGCCGGACTGCAAGTGCAGACAGTATGCAAGAGGTACTTCATATATACTCATAAATGGAAAGATAGTTCTCTGCAGCTTTTAATCATTTCCAAGCAGGGCAATCTTCAGTATGCTAGTTTTAAAATCTTCATTAACTAATCTAATGGTAAAGATGAAGCTATAAAGCACAGTTATCAAGCAGACTCCAAGAGTTCAGATCACAGATGAGCTTTAGAACAAAGTCTGACAGCAAGTGTTGGGAAGAAACCAGATAAAGCATATTGCTCCTCTGTGGTTTTATCTTTGGGGGGTTCTTTTGGCTCCTGGGACCACAAGGTTGAATACTAACAGCCTCACTGTCCCACTCTCTACATCCCTGAACTCAGCCATTTGCATTTGTTGGTGAGTTCATGGAGATGAGCCATCAGCATCAGTAGGAAGCATCAGTGACTCACTGGACAAACCCTGCAGCAAAGGGGTACCACACATTTGATGTGCTTATTTCTAGGATCAATAAACACTGTGCTTTCCTAACAGCCCTGTGGAGCCTGCTGGTGTCAGAAATCTGGCAATAAAACTCATCTTGTGACACGCTCATATTTAAATCTTGACATTGTTGATTAGAGATGTGGGTTTAGATGAATGTTTTTGCACCAGTTGACTTCCAGAAATGAGTGGTCTGAAACTGCTAGCACCAGTGATTGGTTTATTGTATAGCTTAAATCTGGATTTTGCAGCAAAGCTGTAGAGGATTTAATTGACTCCTTTTAAAGCTTGACTCTCGGCTACAACATCAATATTAGAAGAGAAAACGTCGTTTCTAATTTAACTTAATTTTTAAAGAACATGTTTCTGTAACCCTAGGTATGTAATATCTTTTTATTTTAATTGAAAAACATCTCTTTTAAGTGATAAAGTAGGCTAATATGAAAGCTGATATTCAGTTAACCAATAATTTCAAAGTAAACAGATCCTTTATGCATAAATAGAGGCCATCAGTCAGCTTTGGTCTAATTCCTCTGAACTCAAAAAAAAATTAACCCAGAAAGGAAGTAACTAGAAAAGATTTTATGCAGATCTGAATAGGGGTCTTTGTGTAAGCAAGGAGCGAGGCAGTTGCTGTCATCATGAACCATGCTACTGGTACATGGTGTTCTTTTGATTTCAGAGACTCAGGGCATATTTATGATTAAAAACAAAAAACAAACAAAAGAAAAAACAGCCAACATTCTACCCTGGGATTGGAAGCTCTGTGTTAGCTGACTTCAATTAAAATATTTAAGCTTGGGTTTTAAATCATGCTAGCAGCTTGAGCTCAGATTCCTTGCTATGAAGGTCCCATGCGGATACGTAATGCACCGTGATAAAGAACAGGAGAGCAAAATCAGAACATATGTGATTTAAAAGGCACATTGCAACCATTTTAAAACCAATTATCTCTTCTCAAAATACTAAAGAAGGGAGAAAACCACTCACTCTAAATCTTAACTGGACTCCGTCCAGAGCCATTAATCCAGGAAATCAAAACATGAATGCTGTCCTTTTTTCAAATCCTCAACTTCTTGTTAAGTTTGATTTCTCCTTGCTCCATCCTTTGAGTTAAGATGGGATCAGATCCTTAAAACAAATATTTGATGAACATAACATGAAGCGATTTCACATCAAGTTTTGATGAAAAATAGCAGACTAACGTTTTCTATGCCTTAAGAAGACAGGAATTACTGCCTTTCTCAGATCCAATTTTCTCTCCTTTATTAACAATCACCTTTAAATAAGGTAACCATAGCAATGCTTTTCAACCTTGATATCTTTTGTTCTGTTTGCTTCAAGACCAAGTCACAACATTGTTCTCATCAACAACTCTTACGACAAACAATTTCAATGCTAAAACATTATTTTAAAGCATGGTATGAGACAGAGCTTTATCTTTAAAACAGAAGGCACAGTGTCTGTGCTAGCACAATGTTCTTACCTTAGCTTTAGGCTCTTCAAGAGTTTGAAGAGCTTCACACTCTTCAAAACATCTCTTCAGTCTGCTGACATACAACTGTTCCTCCCCTAAACAGCACACGATGTGCTGTTTAGTCATGTGAATAACTACACTACCATCTAACTTATCACTGAATTGTAAATTCTCAGAATCATTAAGGGTGAAAAGACTACTAAGATCTCCAACAGTCAACCCACTCCCACCATGCCCACTGCCCACGTCCCTCAGTGCAGCATCTCCATGGTTCTGGAACGTTTCCAGGGATGGTGACCCCACCACCTCCCTGGGCCACTGCATCATCCCTCATTCTGAGGGGAGATGTTTCCCAGTATTCAACCTGAACCTCCCCTGCTACGACTGAAAGCCATCACCTCTCATCCTATTGCTGTTACCTGGGAGAGGAATCTGACTCATGCCATGCCACAGCCTGCTATCAGGGAGTTGTAGAGTGCAAAATGAAACCACTGTCTTTGTGAATTGCTTATGTATTATCTTGTGATTAAACACATGTAGACCAGGACCTGAAAATCATTTATAATACTACCAAGTTATACTCTCGTCCTTCGGAGCAGTCACTTCATTTGGCCACAGGATTTTTCCATACGCTCAGAGGCCTCCTCTCTAATCAGATTACTCATCACAGTAATCTAAAATCCACTGAAGTAGTAGGCTTGTAAAGGCTTTTTACAGGTTTTGGATCAAACTGCTGCACTGGCAGCAAAACCCCTATGACATATCTGACAGTCTGGACAAAATTTTCTTGTCATTCTTCCAAATGAAGAGACATCCAATGGCTCTTTCCAAAGGGATTTGTTTCTCTCTCATCCAAGTAAGATGCTTACTACTGCGTAGGCTTCACAAAATATTTTGCTAAGGCAACTTGCTCTTGCCAGTTGAGACCTCAGTGTTTAATCATAATACAGAATCATCTACAATACATATGGGCTGCTACTACATTTTGTAATTGCATGCAAAACACAGAACTTGGCAACTGCAACATTTGTATTTATTTTGCCTTTTTCCCCGCAATGTCCCTATTTCTCTCCTACATGTCACATTTTTTCCTCCAAGCAAGATTGCTAAGTACATTTAATACTGGCAATTCCCCAGGATTGTTTCATTGTTGTTGTTTGGTTGGGTTGTTGTTTTTTTTTTTATAAATTGGATTTTCTGCTGTTGTAGCCTATTTCTCTCATCTCCCTCCCTCTGGCAATAGCAATGGCAAGTGGAAAGCTGAAACACCAAAGCCAGTTTCCTGCGGCAAAGCTCAATGCCAGCCATTGTTCTAGCAGCACATACCTGCTCAACAGCGTTTGCATTCAGAGTGTTTTTCATCCCTCCAGGGTGACAGCTTTGAACAACAACCCTCTCACCATACTCAAACCCCCAAAAGCTTTCCACTGCTGCAGCAGTAATTTAATCAACAACTCGAAGGTACAACTCTCAGCAAATGACTGCATCTACATACCAGCCTCCCCTGTGTGAATCAGCTTCCCACCATCTCTCCTTTTACCTTCTGTTGAAAAATCTGGAGGATCCTATTTGTACAGTGGTGATGCTTCACTTCTCTGACTGGTCAAAATCTGGTTCCCTCTAAAGAACAGTAAGAAGGAAAGGAAAGGAAAACAATCAGACTGCAGAATTAGCTCTGCCTGTTCCCTGCCTCTCTGGAGGACCTGACCAGCACTGCTCTTTCTGCATCCTGTATGGCTTCTCTAGGTTTCTGTGCAGACGGGAAAATATTCTCCCACTTTAGATCTTTTGCAAGGCTCAGTGCTAAATCATGGCCTGCAAGCTTGCTTCGGACTGAGGGAAAACAAAGACAAGGGAAAAAAACTGTCTAGTCTCTGAGAATAACATGGACAGCACAGGATGCTGGCAAAAGTCACCAAAGTCGAAACCAAGTGTCAGAGCCAACTTTTGCCAGGCCTGCTGCAAAGAAGATCAAGTGCTCAGGATTGAAACTTCTCAAAACTCTGGGCTCCTGCACAAATGTTGTGGATTAAGCCTGGGTTGAAAGGAAGGGAGACGTACAACCTTTGTCTCTCATGCCTTATCACAAGGAAGCTAAAACATGATGCCCAATACAGGTACCAGGATCACAAAAAGAAACTCAGAGTATTTTGCATCCAAGGAGGGTTTGTAAGGTATTTCACTCATGGATCCTAGCAAAGAAGGCAGGGAGAGAAACAGAAGGCTGCACATACAGCCCACCCCTGGGCAGAGACCTCAGACTGCCTCATTAAGGAACTCCTAAAGCACAGCATCTCCTTCACCTGCAACCTGGGGTGTTTCAATCTATGCTGGATTGAAAATGTTTTATTATTCTCATGTTTCAAATTATTTTGTGCATTTTTCTCTAGCCTATCCAAACTGCCAGCGGGAAAAAAATGTACTTCTTTCTGTAATAATGTATATGGGTATTCATATATTTTAAGAGAGCAATCAAAGCATTAATTAAGACTAAACTTCCAACAATTTGCTCATTCTCGTGTGTAGGTACACTTCCATGCTCATTACCTGTCTAACATAAATAAGATCCTGTTGTTACGTCTTTCTTCTTCCCTAAGCAGATTACCCAAATATTTCCTAGAGATTAAAAACCAATACAAATCCCATACCACACGTGGTGGTTCATAGTACAGTGGGAGTAAAATTCACACGGGTGTATCTGGGTCAACATTTTGACTTCCCAGCTAAGTTCACCTTGATTAGTGTGCAACAAACAGCATGTCCAACACTACAGGGATTTAAAACGATAGAGAGCCACGTCGTGCCAAGTTGATTTAAGTATATTCTATTTACTTTTGAAAATGAGTATTTTAGTCTATTTAACTCCAGAGGGGGTAATGCAGTTTTTAATTAATTTACTGTTTTGGCTTTTTTAATGTCAAGAAAACAAATGGAGCAATATAAAAACAACAGCACAACAGCTAACATGGGGGTCTATAATGTAACCATAAAAGGAGCCTTTTCAAAGCACTTGCAAAGTTCCAGCCACATGATTCCCATTAACTGTAATGAGCACTGGACAGATAAATTCACACATGTTGCTTTGAAGATTTATACTAAATTGGCTTCATCTTTGTTAGCACTAAAGGAATAATGATACTCCACAATATGAAAGAGAAATCTTTCAATTTGCCCCCTGCAATTTTCTTCATTATCCACAGAATTCTCCACTAGCTGGTCAGACTACAGATTCATAATCATTGCAATTTTACAGACAGTTAAAAATATTAGCAATGGCAGAACGGTCAATCTCTGCAGAATACAGTGCTAAAATGCTCCTTTTTTTTAAGAAAAAAACCCAACAAAAATAACACAGGCCTAGCTAGTTGTGCTCTGAAGTCATATCAAAGGCCTGAATAAGTAGAACAGCACAGGCAGAAAGCTGCTGCTGTAGAAGCCAATCCATAATACCTTGCCAAATCTGTAATTGCTAAGCATGTACATTTGGCTTGATCTTGTGCTGCTTTGAAGTAAAGATATTAGCATCAATTAATCCCGAAATGACCTCAAGTTATGGGCTTTGGGAAAAGAAATGAGAAACAGAAAATTGTGGGAGAAAAATGGGAGCTGTTTGGATGGAGCACTCATGGCAGAAGCAAACCAGCCTCTGCAAATGCAACCTCCACTCCTCCCTCCCAACATTTTCATCCCAGAGAGTTCAGTGCTTTTCGGTTATTCACAGTTACAGGGTTTATGGAGAGGATACATCACTGTTAACACCTAGATATTCATATGAAGAAATCTATGTGTAGCATGACCAAGATTGGGAAAAAAATCCCCAACAATGTTTGTGACAACGTGGGTCAAAAATCAAAGCTGGGACAACATGCAAATTTTACATCATTCCAAAGAGACAGGTAAATAAACAACTATAAAGAATAAATTCTTGAATACCTTTCACTTCTGCTGCTGCTATTGCTCAAATTACTGGCTCTGTCCCTCAGTGTAACATTTTCTGTATTGGTCAGTGGCTTCAGGGATTCTCAGGTGCTCCTTTTTTTGGGGGGTAATGACACCTTCAAGAGAAAAAGGCTTTGTGTTTTACAACCAGCAGTAAAACTAACTACGTATGGAGCTTCCCAGTGTACCCTGACCCCTGAGATGTGAAAGGCCCACTCCTTGCATACCAGCTGCAACCACCTCTGTTCTCATGCACAACAGCAGGAGTAGGAATAATTGCTTAAGCTTTTTACTTGCTTTCCTACATGCACTCTCCATAGTTTGACATTTTTTTTCTTCTCATGTGATGACATTTTTGTGCTATTCCTTCTGATACAACAGGAGTAAATGCTACTGAATCAGACTCATATTTCCCCTGAATCAAAAGACTACTGAACTACTTCGAGTTATCTCTATGTCAGCACATTCCCCTGAGGGCAATATTGTCTTTTTCCCTTGTCAGTTAATTTGTTCATTGCAACACAAGTTTATTGAAAGCACTCTGAGTCTTAATTAGTGCTCTTCAGTTGCTGTTTCCCATAGCTCTTTTGTCTCAGTTTCAAATGCTGCGGAGCAGAATTAACAAGAAATTTCATTATAGTAGCAGCTTAAACACAAAGCATTACGGATATCTGCAGTAATGTACTTGTACCTAACTTCAAGTCCTACAATTTAAATATTCACAGCTGAAAATAAAAAGTTATCCTTCAGTTGCACGTTCATAGACAACAATTCTTGATGGCTCCATAAGGCCAGACACGTTTCAATTTCTTATTCAGTGATGGCAGGTGAGATCAATAGCCCAGCTGAAGTGCATCTCCACCAACGCATGCAGTGTGGGCAACAAACAGGAGGAGCTAGAAGCTGGTGTGCAACAAGAAAATTATGACATAGTCACCATTAGCAAAACATGGCAGAATCACAGTCACGTCCAAAGTGCTGCAATGGATGGCTATAAGCACTTCAGAAGGGTCAGGCAAGGAAGGAGAGGCAGTGGGTAGCTCTAAATGTTATGGAGGGTTTAGATGTTGTAGTGTTGCAAAGCATAAGATTGAGTCCTTCTGGGTAAGGATCAGGGGGAGGATCAGCAAGGCTGACATCCTGGTGGGAGTCTGTTATAGATCACCTAATTAGGAGGAAGGGGCAGATGAAGTATTCTACAAGGAGCTGGCAGGGCAGAAGAAGGGAATTTCTGCTGAGACTCAGGAAAAAAAAAGAGTTTATGATCTTTGGAAGAAGGGATGGGCAACTCAGGGAGAATAGAAGGATGTTGCTAAGATATGCAGTAAGAGAATTAGAAAGGCAAAAGCCCAGCTAGAACTTAATCTGGCCACCACTGCAAAAGTTTTTTTAAAAAAAAAAATGTTTTAACAGATATATTAACAACAAAAGAAGGGCCAAGGAGAATCTCCATCTTTTATTGGATGCAGCAGGGAATGTTGCCTCCAAGGATGAGGAAAAGGTGAGATACTCAATGCCTTCTATACATCTATCTTTAACAGTCAGACCACAGTTATCCTCAGGATAATCTACCTCATGACCTGGAAGTCTGGGATGAGAAGCAGAATAAATCCACCCCTATTCAGGAGGAAACAGTAACCTGCTACTTCTCCAAAACTATAATAAATCCAGGAGGCTAGATGGGATTCACCCAAGAGTACTGAGGAAGCTGGTGGAAGTGCTTGCCAGGCCACTTTCCATCATCCATCAGAGTTCCTGGTCAACTGGGGAGGTCTCAGACAACTGGAGATTTGCTGATGTGAAACCAACCATAAGAAGGGTCAGGAGGAGGATCAAGGGAACCACAGACCTGTCAGCCTTGACCTCGGTATCAGGGAAAGTTACAGAGCAGATCATTTTCAGTGTGATCACACAGCATGTGTGCCATATCCTGCTTCAGTCCTCATTCTGAAAAGTGGAACAAGCTCAGTCTTCCAGCTGCAGCTCGCAAGTCAAACTACCTGATCCTCCTGCTATCATCCCCTGAGGCTGCTTTGGTATTATTTCATTTCTTTTTAACACAGAGGACCAGATTGATCATAATTTTCCAGGCACAGATAAGATTGTGCCTAGTCATGTTTGTGATATGTAAAACTCACTGTAGAATTGTTCTGGTTTTCCTTACAGTTACTTCAAAATTACAAGCTTTGCGTTAAAAGAATGGAATTCTAATTACTAGCCCCCCTAATTACTCACTTGAATATTTTACTAATAAATCTAATGGTCTATAATTTCAATCCATTAAACTACCCACCACTTCTACTATGATATTGTGTTTCTTTGCTCTGTTTGATAGAGCTCCCCAACACCACATCATCAGTAACATTAATAAATTCAAATTGACTCTTACTGTAATTAAAGTTAGTCATTCATTGTTTTGTGGGCACTTCAGCCTGACCTCCCCCCAGCCCAATATTTCCCTTACTATCACAAAATGGGGTTGATTTTCAGCTGCTTCCTTGTACCAGCTTCCAGCTGAACTAATAATTTCCCACACGGCTCTGTAGATAATGCCTTACTGAAACCCAGATTAGATCTTAGAGATTCCAAAATCCCTTCACAGTTCTGAAAACAACACCAGAAAGACCTTACAGTTCATGTTAGTCTGTTTATTTTAATGATGTGCTTTGTTTTATGTTAGAAGAAAGCAGCCTTTTGTGTTTCTTTGCTCCTGCTCTGACTGAGAGCTCCCTCCTTAAATCCTGGGTCTGCAGGTGAGGAAGCCCTGGTGTGAGGTGGACATCATTCAAGCACTTTTTCCACTGGACAAAAAGTTCTACGTTCTGCTGCTCTTGGACAAAAGCTGCAAAGTTGCAATGACAACAAAACAAACAAACAAACACATTTTTAGAGGAATAGGGCAACCTTGAATCCCAGTGAAGGATCACAGATGGATAGAGGGAAACGACCATTGCCCGCTCTCTGAAATGCTGGCAGCTGCAAGCAAAAAGGCCTCTCCTGGATCAGAGAAATTCACATGACCTCAGAATACTGAAAAACCTGACGCTGACCATTCCCATCTCCTTACACTGAATTCCTATCTGTATCCATAGAAGGGGGAATACCAATTATTTGGGGTTGTGAAAAACACTGGGCTAACCTGCCTGTCTTGAGACAGCCAAACAGTAATGCAAGAACAGTGACTTCGCTCTGCAGGCTGATCAAAAGTCCTGTTGATTTACTCGTACAACAGCACAGGATGACATAGGTGTATTGTGATGTCCCACACCAGTCTGCATTACACAGAGCAGCAGTGCTGCCATATCAATGCTGGCCCAAAGCTATATGCTGGACATGGTTCACACAGATGGGTCCTCATACCTGGGCTGCAGCACAGGACTGTCAGACCACATAACTCTCCTCTCTACATCCACTTGAGTATGAAATAAAGGTATTATTTCTCCTTCCAAACTTTGTTTTCAAATGTTGTTTGTATACAACAGCTTCTTGGAACCCAAAACGTGGCTAAGGATCCCACTAAGCCAACACTTATGCAATAAAGATACATTAAGAATAATTTCAAGCAATTTCAAAAGCAATGTAAAAGGAATTTATCTTAGCCTAATAAAAGCACATAACCCTTGAAATGCTTTCAAATAGCTCTACTTTTCAATGTTTTAAAACAACTGTATGAAACCTAATGCAAACAAAATCAGACAGAAGTTGATACGAAAGCTCCTCTGACTACATCTTCCATGAGAACAGAAGACATTTCAGCCTCAAAAGAGTGGGTGCCAGCCCAACACTCCCCTTGGGTTTTAGTAAAGGACTAAGAGACACAGGATTTCAGTTGTGTGGCTTAACACACCAGATAATTTTTTTTTTTTAAGATTTGTGAATTATTTTGCATGTACAGTTATGCAATTCCTATTAATTTTAATATGGTGCTGAGGAAATACGTAGTTTACCAATCACATCATCATCAAAAAGCTCCTTTCCCCAAGCACAAATTTAGTAAATCATACCTGTAATTTAATTCTTAATCAAGAGGCCCTTGAGTCTGACTCCCGAGGCTCGCTTTATGGATTTTGTTATGCATGGTATGAAAATGAAGCAGAAATTCTGCACTTTGATCTGCTCTCAGTTCATGTCCCTATCTTCTGCCTTTCCAACATTATGAAGATAAAGAAAAAAAAAAACAACAACTATCTTGTATTCATTTTTTCAGTCATTTAAGAAATTAATTTTCAATAGAAAACGCTGTCTACAAGTAGGATACAAATACCATAAATGGTTCCAAGCTGAGCAACCTCTTTGTTTCTAATGTTCTGCATCCAGATTTGAAAACAGGATTGGGCAATAAATTTCGTCTTTCCATGTAAAACTAGAGATGACATCTATGTCTGGAAAAAGCAGGGGTGGTAGGCCTACTTGGAGGGGAAAATAAACCACAAAAAAACAACACACAATGGCAATTTGTTAAATGGATAATTACCTGTACACTTGAATTGTGAAGCATTTCAGTTATTCCAGCTTCTGAAAATGAAAATTAATTCATTTAGCCATTGCATAAAATAAATATTTTTTCTACTTGAATCAAAGTTATAATGTACTGAAAAAACATGCAGATGCATTTACTTATGTTCTGAGGGCAAGCTGGGAAATCAGTGGAAAAGAAACCAAATGACTTCTTTCCTTCCAAGAATTCCTTCAAAAAGAAGACCTAACGAGTCCTATTTGATGAAACTCGTTGGTACGAAGGAAAAAAAATTCAAGTATTACTGCCAAAGCTTCCTGCAAAACGATACAACTGATTGTTCCTACTGCTGATACTGCAATTTGGAAATCAGAATCCTGATGGTAGCACTTATAGTAAAGTCTGGTTTTGGTAATAATCTATGAAGTGGAACAATCGGCCTGGTAACAGAATATGTTTCTATGATCTCAATACACAGAAGGAAAATTTAAAGTAATAAACAGAGATGTGTGTCTCGCATGCCTAAAATGACAGCAGCACGTGTGACAGCACAACATTATGAGAACATTTATTATGGTTAAAAAAAATGTTCTGCCACAAACCTAGATCAGTGAATTTATGAGCAGAACGAGCTTTGCATAACTAAGCATGGGTGAAACCTTCTTAGTTTGACGTTTCCTTAACGTGAAGACAATGCACCAACATAAATAAAGTAAGCAGAAAGGGCAAGACGTCCTCTTGAATGAGTGTTTTATCTGAGCGAGCAACTTATTTTGCATAAGGATTATTCAACAAATAATTAAAGATAAAACATTTTGTTTTCCAATTGGCATAGATGCTGGAAATAGTCCCACATAAATAACCTTTCCAAGGGGCAACATGAATAAAAGCCTAATCAGTACTCTAGCTGTGCAGAGTACAAAGTGAACATTATAATACAATCAATAATCCCAAGTTAAAGAGATGATGGCTACGCAGCAAGACTCGGTGGGATATAGATTTCAGGTTACAAATCAACAAGGATATAATCACTCACCACAGCTGCAGACTGTTCCTTGGAGGCCTACTTGCAAGCTCATTCACCACCCAGGGATATTCTCAGGAGCAGATCAAAACCACTGAAGGATGATTCTTTACGTGGCTGTGCTCTGGTGAGTGTATTATAAATATGAGCACGTGAAGTGAACCTGGGTAATTCCACCACTGCAACAGTGAGCTCTACCACCCTCACCCAGCAATCCTTCTCCTTAATAAGTGACCTGTACTAACATGAGAGTACACACATTATTCTCCATAAGGATACATACAGTGTGCCCATGAGCAATGAATGAAACTATGGACTTGACCAGGACCTGACACATAGACTGCATGTGAAATTCAATCAGCATCTAAAAACAAACTTCATGAAGTAATGTTTGGGCACATTTGATTCATGTATTACTGTTCCTTCAAGTGATAAAGCAATCAAATCTCCTCAAATATTTGTAAAACTTGTGGAAATCTTCCAGAGCTTAATGTACATTTCAGTTCTTCCTGCAGGCATAAAAAGCTTTTGCATTGAAGACTCCGGAGGGCTGGCTGCCTACATCAGGATGAAGAGCCTCTACCCCTGCAGATGTGTAAAAACACTCCTCCTGATTAGACATGTCTCAGCACAGTGCATATTCAGCCACCCATCTTTATTCTTATGGTAAAATTTTTATCGCGTTTTATCATATGTCAAGTCTCTGGAGTCTAGACAGAGCTGGAATCTTGTCTGGTTCATGCAGCTTTTGTTGAACTGTTAACTGAATTCTGCAGGGCAAAACTCTTTCAACACTGCACACCTGCATGTCTTGATTTCCATTTTCTCTCTGGGCCACGTTTTCTGCAGCTGCTGCTCCTAACTCAGAGCCATTTTAGACTCCATTTCTGCAGACCCCACTCCCTGCAGCTTTGACCAAAGCATCTGCCTGGGCATGAATCCAAGGACCTCCAATACTTCTCCTGTGCCAGTACACTTTCACAGACATGTCACTGTTCGTATCTGGATCACAGACCTCTCTTCCGATGATCTTTCTCTCCCTAGGATGAGAAGAAGTGGTGGGCTTCATTTAAATTGTACACTGGGTACAACAGTTAGTGCTTCTGCACCAGCAAGTGAGATGTAAGATGTGGGATATTCTTAAGAAAAACAAAATAAAGAGCACGAATGGACAGAAAAGCAATGCAAAAAATAACAGGAGACTTGGTCTCATGCTAAGGCAAGAAGAAAAGACTTCTGCTGCCTGGAAGTTTCATTTTAAATATCCGCTCATACAGATTTGTGCAGGTCCTTGTATTTACGAACTTAACTAAAAGTCATTGCTACATAAATCACTTGCATATGAGACATAATAAAACAGTTTCCAGTATATTTCTTCTGATTTGCAGCCACATCTCATTTCATAATCTGCATTATAGATTTTTTAAAAGATTATTCTCTTGTGATTGAAGATGGCAGTTGTGGTATCTGCATTATCCAGACCACCTCAAGCAAATTGAAACAATCACCACCAGAACAACACGGGTGCTTGTGGCCATCCAGAAACTTTCCAGCAAAACACATTCCACCAGACAAAACAAAATCAGGTTCATCAAAACATCTTAGTTGATTAATTTGGCCAAAATTCTGATGAAAAACAGGCAGCTTTCCATTGGAAAACTACTTCATTTCCTCATAGCTCCTTTGCAGTCAACCCAGCAGGGATAAAAAAAACCCTGTCTCCTAAACTCACAGACTAGCACATTCATAAGCCAAGTTTGCAAGGTTCCCAGTCAAACTGCCTTGAATTTTGAACATCACAGCTTCTAAAGTCTCCAGTTCCTTAGAAGTCTCCTAGCAGCAAGCAAATCTGACCCCACGCCTTCTGGTTTCTAAGCTGGAAGGCAACAAGCTGTGTTTGCAATAGAAAGTCAGTAGCTGTTGACTTATTGTGAAATGGTTGAGCACTTACTAGACTAAGAACTGCGTGGTACTAAGTCTGCTGGTCACTGTGCATCCAGCCTCACATGCACGTGTTTGTTTCTCTGGGCTGCATAACCAGCATGCAGATATCAGGGCCTCAGCCTCACCATAAAGTCCACTGCCAAAACACATCTGTTACATGAAAGCTGGAAGTTTCTTCTGTACCAAACAAATTAAAATCAAAGAAGGAAAGAATTTTATCGTCCTTTCAGATGCTGGAAAAACAGAGCTTTCTTGTTATTCTTGTATTTCACAACAATCCTCCCCAAGTCCTTGGAGAGTGCATAAGCTTAAACTGGCACAGACTGTAGAACGTACTCCTACAAATGAGAACATTCCCAGCAAATGATTATACATACTCTGAGAGCAAACTATAACCAGATACAGAAAGGTGGACTGAACCAACCTTTCTTCACATGTGAATTCAATTCAAACAATTGGGATTGCTGCATGAAAAACAAAGTACATCTATTCAATCGCTTTCTTTTCGGAGAAGGAAAAGATGCATTGAAATTACAAACTTTTAGCCACTGCACTTCCATTAAATGGTTTATTTTTTTTCACAGAAAATTTAACTGATTGGAACACATCTGTCTCCCATCACGCCAATATTTTGAAGATATTTATAATTACCAATTTCACACAATCATAGCAATGCAGTGAGTTCAGTCCTGGAACACATTTATCATTGCTCAGCACAGACCTCTGCTCAGATCTCCTTCTCCACCAGGACACAGAGGGAGAGAATCAGCATGGTGTCCCACCTGGGCACACCAGCCCTGCTCACTGCACCAACACACTGCTCCAGGATCTGCACTGGTCCTTCTGGATAAGTGTTCTGTGCTATACAGCCAGCTTTGTGCTACTACTGAACAGCTGGATGCACACAAATCTTTATACCCCTAGTTTGCTGATATTCTTGCTGTGCTTTGCTCTAAAAGCTGACCTGGAAAGGATGACAAAGAAACAAAACTTAGGGGAGAAAGATAAATTTACAACTCCAGAGCTGACTTCAATTTATTTAAGCACAGAATACCATAAGGAAAGGTCTGATCCCTGGCCTAGCAATAGAGCACACATTTGAGCTTGACTGCTGATCTGCACACTGACTTCCCTTCAGCATGGTTGTTACCTTCATTTGTGTTCACTCTTCTAATTTCACACATCTTTTCCTAATTCAGACTCACCTAGTAGTCAGTATTTATTGAGCATTCTCACTGGCTAATATCCTAACTTCTTCTCTGTGCTATTCCCATACAAACACTGCACACCTCCCAAACAGACTTTACATATAAACTGTTCCATTCTCCAGACTCATACACCTCTGACCCATAAAGACATTAATTTATCAGTGTTTGAGCAATACTCCAACAACAGGTCAACAGAAGCACCAAGCCTCAGAAGACCATTTAAAAGCATAATGCATATAGACTTACAGGATCTAAGCATGTAGCAGGAGATGTTCAAATGTTTTTTTCCAGTTCTGTGGCCCAGATCTGCCAAATGAAAACTATTTCCTGCACAGGAAGTAATTAAAGAAAAGAATCAATGCTTATAATCAATTCGACCATACCTTTTTGTCTGCCTTGGTGACATCCTGGGAAGCTTCTTACCCTGCGTGCTGTCTGATGCTGCACCATGTGAACAGCTGCATGGTGACAATGAAGAGGAGAAAAGGAATCTGAGTGTTTGGGAAGGTGTTACAGGTTCCTATCATTCATTCTCCTGTGCAGCACAGCCTCCCAGTCTTACAATAGAGGAGCTGCTGGATAACAGCAGCTTACCCCATGCTTACCTCATGCTGTGATCGCAGCTGGAGTCAATGCTCTTAAGAGACATCTGAGAAGAAATCTTTTCCCTCCTATCTTTGTGTCCAGACATTCAAACGCTGAATCCCACATCCTTAACTCATGGGCTCAAATGCGTGGATTACTGCTTGTAAGATTATCAACATAAATAAATAAATCACAGCTTCCCCACCGATATCAGATCAGAATACAACCTCTAATTAGCTAAGAAGGACAAAATAACTGAGCTGGTTGAGTCAATCTGCATACCCTGTGCTCCAGCTGATGAATATAAGCTACTTTTAAAAATGAAAAAGCTATTAGGTTATTGAGAATAGTTTTGAACAATAACCTCTGCATGTATTACTTGCATGTTTAACAATCAGCTGGTAGAAGCATGAGGCTGCCTGAAAATTCAATAGCTGGAGATAATGGTCAATTTCTGCAATATTATTGTCTAATTAGAGAATTCTACTTTAGCTGAAATCCATTTAAGCAAGCAACGTGCATATATTGTAAGGACAGATTAAGAACACACTACATAGGGCCAGGAATCCTTATTATGTGAAGACAATTAAAAAAGCCATCTCTGATTTATCACCTCCACCTCTTTATTGTATTTTCTTCTCCATCAATGCAAAACAGTGGCAGAAACTGAAATCAATTAAAAAAAAAAGGGGGGGGGGGGGAATGATTAACCATCACAGCGTAAAAAAAAAATAAGACAGCTACCATAAACCAGTCATAGAAGAATGCACAAATAGGCTCACTAGGAAGAAGAGCAAACTGTATCCCCTCTCTATAAAAACAGTGGAAAAACATGCTGGAAAGTTGTACCCAGAGAAGAGGATGCTTTGCTGTGGTTTATAGACAGCCAGTACACAAAGGTTTAAGGTTAAAATCTCATAGAAGCAGCCCTGCGTGTCCATGCTGATGTGCAAGAACAAGTGTCCAAGGTTCAAACAAGAGCCCCTGGAATAGAATCTTTTCTCAAGGACCTGATCTGATTTCTAAGCACTGCAACAGTCAGACTGGGTAAGGAAAACATACTCAGCTCCAGGAAATGCAGTGAAATCAGACTGCTGCCTACAGCTCCTGGTAAGGAGGTTTCTTGAGAACAAAGGGCAGCTGCACCAGCAACCAAGAGCAGGCCAGAAAACTGTCTGAAAACTGATAGAATAAAGCCCGTATGAAGCAGTAATTGAACAATCAGCTCTGTGGTACATAAGGCTACACTTTTCTATCTCACTAATTACCTTATCTTCAAAATCAATGGGCATGAGATTTGTAAAATCTTAGCAATCCTGTAGCAGTAAGAAACTTTTGGCCATGAGACACAATGGCATTATTTCATCTTGAGGGGGAAATACTACCTCGTGTGTTGTTAATAATGGGAAATACACAAAGTTCTCTTGTGCTGTCAAGAGTGTGTTATTCCTTTTAGTTTGATGTATCAAAGGAAAAAACATTTTAAAAGTTCAGTGCTGAATTAATGACTGCTGATGAACTTTTGCAAACACCTGTGGTAAGACGTGATCATGGCTATCCCACTTCCAATGGCAACACCTCTCAGCTATTTTCCTTTAATTTTCCTTTCTTCCTTAACTACCATACAGTTAACAAGAGCAAAGTTGGATTTTCAGGTATTTGCAAAGTTTCCTCAATAGTCTTTCATTTCTATCTGGACTGAAACTTCACGTATTCTGAATAATGGAAACAATGTTCAAAGAATACTTTTACCTTCAGCATTATACTTGCTTAATGGTCCTTTACTTGTGATTTTGTGCATTAATTTCATATAAAGGTCTCCTTTTGGTTGGGAGGGGGAAAAGACAGTGTTTTAACATTTAAAGCAAAGCTAAATAATACTATACTGCTGGGAAATTTTCAAAGCCACATTAAAAGAGGATCATATGAAAAAGAGGCATCCGTTACAAAAGCACTCCATGGCTCCTCTGCGCTCTACGATTTTGTTAAGGTACTCTTTTAATCCAGTCATTTTCAGTGCCTCTCCCCAGTAACATGAAATCTGGTTTAATATTGTGGATTAAATGTTATTTTCTCCTCTAACTGACGGATTGAGTTTGGCAAATCTTGACTCTTGCATCAGTTCCACAGAAGCCGCTCCATGCTGTGAAGAAAGTGGTAAGGATCATAGGGGAAACCATACAGAACACGTGTCTGTTTCCCTGGTGAACCACAGCTGCAATAGGATGTCTGTCTTAGCAGGTATGAAGCAGAGGGATACAGGCTTCAGGAAATGTTACCATTTGCACACAAGCAAATAACCCCCATGGGTGTTTCCAAAAGATGATACCTTAGCCCCTAGATGTGCATTTGAGCACTTCCAGCATTTGCTTCCTTGTGACAAACATCGTGCACAGGAATCCCTTCCCTTACCCACCACCCACAAGTGAGCCTACAAACCAAAGAGTCACTGTAAGGTTCAAAAGCAGAGAGTGAGATTCTTACCCTGACATTTCAATTTCCTCCTGCTGGAACACTGAGAACAGTCCAACTTTATTTTCATACTACCCACACATCTCTTGAGGACTTTCCAACTAAACTTATGAAACACTGCTCAAGCTAAGTCCATCTTTTTCCCAAATCACTGCAGCTAAAGAGAAAGAAATTTTGAGGAACCCCTAGTAGAAGCACTCTGAAATACGAAATATAATATCATGACAGTTCACAAAAAACCATCCCATTTCAACTGCTGATCACATGTTGAAGTTTATCCAATTAGCTATCTGTCCTGCTGTTTCTTTCTTTCCAAGGACTTCTATGGGTCACATAAGACTTCAGGAAGGTGTCATTACCATTGTGTTACATCAGCCATCCCAAAGCAGAGAGATGAGGTCAAGTCAGGGCTGTGAACCCATCCCATATGTTTTTCTCCAGTGCTGCAGCTTCACCACCCGTTGGACCACAAAGACTGAGTGGCACAAGAATAACAAGTACTGTATGCTGACTGCAGACGTAGCCCTGAGCAAGAAATAGCAGCCTCATTTGCACTGCTCCAAGGTATGGCAGCTCCATCCCTCCTCTCCTTGTGCAAGCAGGCAGTTTGTCCCAGCAGCTCCCAAGCACTAAGCAGAATCAAGACCACAAACTCCTATAATCCAATGGGAAACTGTAAGTTACCTAATAAATCACCTGGATGTGTATAACTCCATAAAGAATTGTACAGATCTGTCTACTGGTGAACATTAGGCCCCCCCTAATGCTGGCTTAAAAAGGAGGTTCCTTACAGGAGACCACACACATCAAGCCAGGATACAGGACTAGAAGTCTCTAAAAGACTTATAGATTTATTCTCCTGAAGTACACTTCAAGAGTTTTTGTTCCTTTAAAACCCAAAGATCAGACCATCTAACATCTTTTCTCAAATACTGTGCTCCAGAGAATAGAAACTTCTAGGTTAACTACATTCAGAATTGATTCCTCTGCCTTTTCCATGCATGGATGCACTCATGCTCATGTGTTTAATACACATATTAATTTTTAAATAGATTGCTTATAACTAATCACATCAAGTGGCATTTGTGCAACGTAAATATTTGCTTTGTTCCTCCAACACTCTTTCAATTACACTGAAAATTTCAGAGAAATAAAATTACAGCAGGTTGAATATTGAAAGCGGGTGGAGGGGGAAGAGCTAGAAACTGTAAGCTTCAAAGGGAATTCTACCCTTTGATTTCAGTTTGCATATTCCAAACGCTCACATTTTGCTGCACAGATGTCAAACCAGGAGGTAGTTAATAAAGCAGGTTCCTTTAAGATTAAAAAAAAAAAAAAATGCATTTTAAATGATCAAATCAAACCATATTCCAAGCGCGACAGAAGTAAATGACGTATTATTAGTTCTCCCGTGAACCTCACTCAACCATCTCTCTCTATCATAGCAGGGGTCTGTCAGCTATGCAGGTCCTTGCCAAAAATAAAGAAAGAATGGCAGTATTCCCCATCTGCTGGTGAGTCCAATCGAAGGAAAGAGAAAACACTGATTTTATTTAGTTCTGTTCCAGTTATTGTCAGGCGATACAAACAGTCATCATGACACGCAGCCAGATTTATTCATGTACCCAGCAAGCCAGGCCAGGCATAATAAAGAGATTACACACAGTTTGGAATGCAGGCAACTCGGAAATGCTTTTATTAAAACCTAAAGCATGGGAAGTATTGGGTAGGAGATATAGGTAACACACCATCAGAAATATGTTTGGTTCTAAAACATGACACACGGCACCCTTAGTGAATGAGGATGACTATTATTGCACTGTAACATGCCTACATTTCTCTCCTTGCCAAAAGAAAAGCTTGGAATAGCACAAAGCAAATGGCACTTTAATCTTAGAATAGAGACTTGCACGAGCCGTACTGACAGAGCATGAAGGAAAAAATAAATAGGACCTTTGTAAATATCTGTCCCTTTGAAAGACAGCTCCCCATAAGGCACCACTACTGGACTGAAGCCTCTCTGGAATGGGAAAGGCTCTTAACAGCAAGATAGAAGGGTCAGCAGGAGGATCAGGAGCTCTGTTGGCTTCTGGGGTTCTCCTGCTTCTTGCTGACATTATCTGCCCTACCAGACACAGTCAGAGGTCCAGGAGCCAACTCAGAACAACAGCAATGCCTTTGCCCTAAGAGCACACGCTATCACATCAGCCAATTCTGCTTCAGCATTTCCCCCCACTATTCCATGCCTATTTGTGTCCAGCTGTTGTCCACTTTCTGGTAACTATTTGGGAATAGGACCATCTGCCTTCCCCTGGGTGGCAGAGGTGATATGCAGACACAGATATAAGACAGCCCTGAATTGCAGGTAGGATCCTAAGGCACAACCTACATAACAGCTCAGGATAAAATAACCCACTTCTGCAATCTCAGGCTGTCACATTCGAAGTCAGCCACCTCCAATGTTCTGTGCTCATCTCAGCAGCTCCAGCAGTATTCCCAGTCTGTTTTATTCTGTATTCTTGCTACTTCATAAGGAAACCTTCAGGTACAGCTGGATATTACAGCTTCTGACAGAGAAAATATTAGTTTAAGAAGAGATTTGCAATAAACATTTCTCTTGTGTTGTTTTTGACCCAAGTCAGAAGTCCAGGCTTGTACTGACACAATGATAACCTCTGCCATGGATGCAGGGACAAACAGAAGCAGGAGCCTCTTGTAGAAGGAAACAAACCAATCTCTGGCCTTGATGTGATGGTGATTGAATTCAGTTCAAAGAAACCTTGTGTGGCACGGGAGGATGAGATGCCCAGACACTGCACAGCAAGGTTCTGCATGGGGAGCAATCAAATGGATAAGACCTCTAAAGGCCCTCTTGTTCAACTCCCCTGCACTGCACAGGGGCACCCACAGCTCCATCAGGTGCTCAGAGCCTCATCCAGCCCAACTCTGGATGTCTGCAGGCATGGGGCACCACCACCTCTTTGGGAACCTGTGCCACTGCCTCAAATTTTAATCATAAAAAAAACCTTTTCTTTATTCTCAATCTAAATTTTCCCCTTTTAAGTTCAAAATAATTTCCCCATATTCCTATCACAACAGACCTCACCCAAGAGTCCATCCCCTTCTTTCTCACAGCCCCCCTTTAGATGCTCCCCGATGCCTTCTCCAAATGGAACAGCCTGAACTCTCTCAGCCCAAATCTCACATCTGAAATAAGAACTGCTCAAAATGAAATATAATTATAAAACCTGCTGTTGCAGATGTTCAGGTTAAGCCATAAGCCCATGAGCATCCTAAAGCCTGGTCTCAGTTATCAATAAAAAAACAGACAAAAATAAGAAAAGAAATTCAGTAAGTTATACATAGTCAGGAAAAAACTAATTTCTAGAATCTCTGCAATCAATTAAATAAAACTTTTATCAAAAGGAAGTATTAGCAATAGTGCATCAAGATGTGCTTCAATGACCTGGTTACAGTTAGCTGAAGTTAGCAAGTTTTCTCTGAATGAGTCCATAACAACTAGGTGAAGTGTCTGGACAGATCTAATGCAAGTAATAATAATTGCAGAAAGCAACAGGACCAAATACCATTTAATAGGGCTGCAGTTGGAGCACTACAAAGGTCAGAGGGCTACAAACCTCTTACATTTCCCTAATCCAGCCAGGCAGTGCACAGGACGAACTCATTCTCTCATCAACTACAGCAACCAAGGAATCTGCCAGTGGTTTTTCACCAGCAGTAATAGACAGAACAATGCTGTCACAGCACAATGCTGACCTCAGGTGGGCACGCAACAGGGAGTAAACTGGTACAGATGCCAGAGCTGGTCTGAGGTCAAAGAGAAGCTGAGGGGCAGGGTAAGCCTTCAGGAAAAACTTGGAGCATTAGGACAACAGGAACGGCCTTCCTCCTTAAACACGTGCTTGGAGTCTGATCAAGATGGCAAGAGATGGAAACATCTTCAAGGCATTAAGGCAGCAGAAGCTCTTTGCTGCTGTAGTCACGATGTGCAATGGGTCCATGCTGTTTGTTGCGATAACTGAGGCACCATAATGGTTTCAAAAATGAAAGCCTGGTTTAAGCTGAAATAAAAAGGAAGCTACACCAGGTATTATTACAATGTAGAGAAAGCCTGGAGGGCTGATTTAGATGGGCATATTCTTGAGATGCAATATAAAAAAAGTAAGATGTTTGTGTCGTGCAATATATCTGGATTTCATTTGAAATTGCTACCCAAGGCAGAACTGTGTCACATCAAGGTTTTGATTTTAGCAGCCAACATATCTAACCACAGTCTTCGTGGAGATGGGAGATCTTTAGGTCTCAACTTTGTGTTATTTGAAATAAAAGCACACGGTAATAGAGATAGCAGTCAGGAGAGATCAGAACTCAGAGCCTCCTGAGCCCCAGCTCAGGGCATTCCTGTTCAGGCTGGAGGATATTTATACTTCTCAAACAAGTAATGGATCCAAGAGGGGAAACAGCCTGAAAAATCTGATAGGTTTAAGAGCTCTGCATTTCCAGAAGAATGAATTTCACCTTAATTTCACATTCTTAGGAATTATCTTTCTAAGCAGCTAAGTAATGACTCTATCTATCTGAATACAGTTCAATCTACTAAAAACCCTGCAGAATACCCAAACATACTTGGAACAGGAAAGGGAAATGCAGTTATCCGAAATTCTCCATTCCTTCAGAGCACAAGGCTGCTGAAACCTGGTCGTAAATGTCTCTCACCAGTGCTCACAAGATGGTGTAGTAATCCATGCCAAAAATTCAGCAGCTTTATCATATACAATTTTTTCCAACTGACAAAGTATTCCACGGAGCTGTATTTCAATTCTGATTCCATATGTCACTTCAATTTCTGATCAGAGCTTGAACATAAAAAAAATTATAGCCTGTCCCAATGGACCAATAAAAAAGGATCATTTCTTTTTCATATCAACATTTATTAGTCTCAATCATTCTAGAAATATAATCATTATAGTCCCTTTTACTGAGAACAGCTATTCCCCCCCACGCACTCATCCTGGGGCTCCTCTGTACAGATGCTTTCTCATTTTACTTCTGAGGGTGGCAGGTTGTTCCAGAGCACAATTTGCCATCATGTATAACCAACAGAAAAATGCTCAGCCTGGAGAAAAGAAGGCTGCGGGGTGACCTAATTGCAGCCTTTCAGTACCTAAGGGAGGCTATAAACAGTAGGGAAGTCAGCTCTTTGAAAGGGTAGGTAACAGCAGGACAAGGGGAAATGGTTTTAAGTTGAGGGAGGGAAGATTTAGGTTGGATGTCAGGGGGAAGTTGTTTGCTATGAGAGTGGTGAGGTGCTGGAACAGCTGCCCAGAGAGGCTGTGGATGCCCCGTCCATCCCTGGAGGTGTTCAAGGCCAGGTTGGATGGGGCCCTGGGCAGCCTGAGCTGGTATTAAATGGGGAGGTTGGTGACCCTGCATGTGGCAGGGAGTTGAAGATTCATGATCCTTGAGGTCCCTTCCAATCCGGGCCATTGTGTGATTCTGTGGAATTTTAAGGCATTTATTTTGGTTTATATTTTTTCCCCTCTTCCTATTCCCAATACCCTCAAACTCTTTGATATTGCCACTATTTCCCAGACAGTATTAATTTTGACTGTCAAGGCTTTTGAAGTCAAAAGGCTGAGGAAGCCTCAGGTCAGAAGGAATGGCTCAGTGCATTTCACAAGCCTTTGGTTCCCTTCTTTTTGGGCCAGCTGTGCTTAACATTACAGCACTGCTCATAGCTGGCTCCAGCATACACTCCAGAAGCTCACAAGGCCCTCGTTGGAAGCTATCAATACTTGGAGTAATCTTTGCTTTCAGAATCACTGATCACATCTGTTTTAAACTCTTCTCAAAGAAATTGATCCATCCTTCCTACTGAAAACCCAAGATAGACAGGATGTTGTTGTTGAAAAGACTTTTACAAATCCCATCAATATTGGAACAAAACCAGAAAAAACAAGGCAGCTTTATTGATTTACACATTAAAATAACATCTGCTTTTCGTGCATGTGCAGTCTCTCGTGAGCGATAATTGAACATTTAAGGAGAATCTAATATTGAACATATAAGCACCATCCATTTTACCAGTTCTCCCCCTCTTCATAACAGCTACAAAAATTTAAAGATAAAACCTGCCATTAGTGTAGAATGATGTCAAAATCACTGCCTGGACTGAAACGCGCCGTGCAAACTGTAACTGAGCTTGTTAACTAGACATCATTTAAATCAAACCAGGGGCCTCTGTGCCTGCAGACAGGACTGGAAAGTGGACGTGAACAAGATTTCTTCACAGCATATGACAGTGAAATTGGGACAATTCTGTTGATTCTGTTGAACCATTTGGTCATTACCACTCAAAACTGCTGCCCTTGTAACTTAAGCCACCTCAGCTCGAAAGAATTTTATCTCAGCAGAGATTAGTCCCTGTACTGCATGAAATGGAACAAACAAAACAAAATGATTTTCCCATTTTTCAAGGACAACTTTCCAATTTCATGATTTGGAGCAGAAACATTTAAGGTTCACACTCAAGCAACAACTAAGTTTTCATACAAAGTGAAACTCAGACAACTTAACTGCACGGTTTTGCTTCACACATCACTGTTATCTCTAGAATTCACGCCCTCTGTGTGAAGTATGAGCTAGAAAGTACAGCAAAACAACACCTCCCCCATAAACCTGGAAGAGATTTTGAAGACTGGAATAAACTGTATATGCTATATACATCACTCCAACAGCCACAAACATGAAACTCTTAATTTTGGGGTAGAAAAGCCAAGCATTTTTATGATTATTTTGTTTATGCAGGATCAGTGCAAGATCCTCAGGTTTATGTGCAAGGCAGCTTGAACTGGGATTGTCCATCTGGGAAAAGGAGGCACAGGGGAGACTTCATCTCTCTCTATTAATGCCTGAACAGAGGTTGTGGCAAACTGACGTTGGCCTCTGCTGCCAGATAATAGGGATGGTGAGAGGTAACAGTTTTACACTGCTCCAGGGGACGTTCAGGTTGCATATTAGGAACAGTTTCTTTTCCAAAGAGTGGTGATGCAGTGGCACAGCTGCCCAGGGAGGTGGTGGAGTCACTGACCCTGGAGGTGTTCAAGAACCGTGGAGATGTGGCACTGAGGGATGTGGTCAGTGATATGGTGAGGGTGGGTCGATGGTGGGACTTGTTAATCTTAGAGATCTTTTCCACCTAATGATTCTATAACCAACTGCCAGGGGAACATCAAAAAATGACAAAAGTCCTACAAGTGGTGCTCCAGGCCTTGCTCTGTCACAGTACACTTTCAGCTATAGTTCCCCTGCTCAAAGGAAGGCTCTTCTCTGCACAGTGCTGTCTCTTCCAGAGCCCCAGGCTCGAGCACTGCCCAGCTTGTAGCAGGGATGACACAGAGCTGACTTATACACAGGGCCCACAGCCTGTTCACACCCTGGGTCTGCTGGGTGAGGAAGGCAACCCCATGCCCATGGGATGGAGGCAGTGGCTGTCAGCTTCCCCAGCCAAAAATATTTCATGGAAAGACCATCACCAGGGTCCTGTTCAATCTTAATTTACCTTGCCTTGAGAAGGAGATCAGCATGGCTCCTCCAGTGTGTAACAGACTACTTGGATACTGTCATTGTCCCAACAGCTGCCCAGTCATCCCCCTGTGAACCACTCTGGCTGATGAGGGCTGTACACACAGGCAGCTCCTCTCTCTGCATTCAGCAAGACTGTGCTGGCTCATGGCTCAGCCTCAGAGGAGCAGCATTTAGTTTCCCAGCAGCTCTTCACTGTCGTTGCACAACAGGTGCTCCCACATCACTGCACACACTGCAGTTGGGCCAGAAGAGCTGCTGCCCAGTGGATGGCTGTAATGCACTGTAATGCATCTGCAGCAAACAAGATTACAAGGAAATTGCAGGGTTTGCATTTATGTGAAGGTTCGTGAACAGGCCAATGTGCACAGTTTGCTTTTAAAAGAATCTACAAGATAAAGACCTCTACCTGGTGACTCCTGATGTCCTTTTGGGAGCCTGTGGTCAGAAATGTTCTGACTCTCATTGCTGCATTGCCACTCTTCAATCAGGAAAATGCTGCCCCTGGCTTCAGTGGTGGTAGTCAGTGCTGAGGAGCTGACTTTCCTTTTGAAACCTTTAGGGATGACCAGCAAAATGCAGCATAAGGTGGCAAAAGGAAACAAGCTACTGGCTGTGTTTAAATGTGTGTGCATACAGTTCTCATATACACACGCTACAAGCATTCCCTCCTTCCAGATCAGTTTTACTTAAACCATCTGCCTTCTGATCTTAGACACTAACTTACAGGAGAGCATTTGAATACTTTCAGGACAGTATTTGAACTCACATCTTCACAGTTCACCAAAAGTCCCCATCAACTTTAAATTCAATTCGTTTTCTGAACATAATCCTTAGCCAGCAGGAAGACAATGCAGGTACACTGCTAGAGCCTCCTCTCCAAGAAAGGAGAAGAAGGAAACACGGAACAAGAAATGAAAACACATCTGGGGTCTGTCTGGCCTTTCAGTTTCCCAGTGAAGGCTGCAGAGAGCTCAGTGCCTCCGACACATCCTGGCAGAGACATGATCTCTGCCGGCTCTGCAGCCTCCAGTAGCTTTTCTCACTGCCTTAAGTCACTCAGAAGCAAGAGCAGTGCTGTCAGATGCACGTTTAACTTACTGCTACACTTAGCCAACAAATTGTTCCTTCTTGACAGATGTTTCTGTTTAAAGCCACTAGGAAACGTATGGATCATTCTACCTCATCAGTCTCAAGAGCCAGCCTAACAATTCCAAGAGCCAGAAATTTGCCAGGAACAAATGAAAAACCCAATTAAATCAATAGACAAAATTTGGACCAGGATTAGAGAATCGGGCACGACAATGGGATTAGACTATTAATGAGACACAACAAGGTTTGCCTGTTTATCATTTCACCATCAGTTTTCACAGTACGAAAAGGAAGTACTGGTAAATCACCATGAAAAATGCAGACATGAAAAAAAAAATAGTGGTTTCAGTTTAGCGTGTGCTCCCTTTTGATGCCTAGCTCTACAGAACCAGTACATTTATTCTTAGAGAAAAACCACCACAACAGAGAAAGGAATTAGGAATTGGAGGCAGAGCAATGGGAACAAAAATAATAACAAAGTCCTTGGAGTCACACACTGGTAGCTGCTGGTGTACCAGAAGGTTGAAGAGTGCAAAAGTAATTGCAAACAGCAGTTTAGAGCTATTCACGTGGAAAAGCTAGTGCAGACAAACAGCTGGGCAGTCTTTGCAGTGACATCATCATCTTTGCCTTCTGCTCCAACCAAATATAAAAATGCTTAAGTATGAGACTGAAAAAAAAAACCAACACAAAACATTGTTGCTCCTCTGTGTTGAGACACTGTGGGTCTGAACAGGGTGTAGGGGAGGGAGACAAGAGATGGCTGAATTTACTGAATCTTCATCTTGTACCAAGCTAGCAATGACAACAGAGCTCAGTGCCACATACCAAGGCTGGATGAACTGAATTCATTTCCTACCTGTTGGCTGCCTTTGCACAGCTCTGCTCTGCCAACTGGTATTTAGACCATCCAGAAAATGCAAGACCCTCAAGAGTTCTACCCTCCTACTTCTGTTCAGATGCTCTGCACCATCAGCTTCTGCTGCCAGGTTAAGCCAACCTTAGAAGCAAACTCAGCAACTGTGCTCCTTCAGCAGAAGCCATCCCTATTGCTATCCACCTATTTACCTTCTCTCCTTTCAGAACTGAAGCAACCAGAGTCTGCCTGGATGAAACTCATTGCTTCTGAACGCTCCCCCTGCCCTCCTGAGTAACAAGGATGCAGATGATGCACTGCATACTTACCACATCACAAAGCAATTGAGTCCCACCCCGTTGCAAGACCAACTTAGCTTTACTAAAGCAGCTGTCATCACCTTATTTCAAACACCAGCCATGGAGGCCTGCTCAGATACATCAACATGGCTTTAAGGAAAAGAAATTAAATGACAGTGCATGGCGGAAGAATTTTACAGACTGTGACATGCCAAGCTGTATCTGTAAAGCACCTGCAGGAGAAATCAATAACTCCCATGCGCTGGCTCATTGCTTGTTGCCTACTAGGCATCTCTTGCTCTGTATTTCAACTGCAAAGTGAAATCTAAAGCAACTTTATCTGAATGCAGACAAGAGTGGTCAGGTGCTTGAATGGGCTGCCCAGAGAGGTGATGGAGTCACCATCCCTGGAGGTGTTCAAGAAACATATAGATGTTATACTATGGGACATGGTTTAGTTGGGAAATATTGGTAGTAAGGTGGAGCTTGGACTGAGTGATCTTGGAGTTCTTTTCCAACCTTGGTGATTCTATAGCTCTATGATCTATTACCACTAACTAAAGTGAGACACCAGTCAAAGTAATTAACTAACCATATTCTATACAGTATAAACATTTCTGGGGTCATTTATTATGTGGAAGCACCTGCATTAAGAGGCAAAAACAGCACAAGGCACTGCAGCTTGGATTGCCTGCATTTAAAAACTCGCTTCAGTGCATAGCTGATGTCAAGTAAATGAGCGTGTACGAACCACCCCAAGGTGCAGCTGCCTCATGGGACCACCATTTGCATTTTAACACAGCTGCCAGCTCAGGAAGGCTTCAGCTGGAGAATTCTGATGGAACAGCAATGAGGCAGAGACGAAAGATGAGGATTTTTCCCTCAAATTGCTCCATCACATCATCAACTTTAAATGCAGTAGTAGTTTCAATTAAAGATAAAGGACTTATGTTAACGTCTCTGTCAGTGTTGACAGCAATAAAAGGATACGTTGCAGCACCAATACAAGTACACTTACTCCTAAGTACGCTGTTTAATCCTTCCATACATGTTTCAAAAATAATTCTTCTTTGTCAAATTAAGTATGGCTTTTTGATACAATTAGCTTCTTGCCTGGAGCTCTGGTGGTCCTGATATGAAAGGAATGTAGATAAGCATCAGTTCTGGTTTAAGTTTTCCATTCAAAAAAGGGAATAGAATAAAATAAATCCTGCCTCTCAAATTCATCATCTCACAAATCCTATTAGCAAGAGATATTCTGAGATCGTTACAAGGCACCAGCATCTTTCCTTTCTTCAGTGACTTTTGATATTTTACATCGTTGTGAGAATTGAGTAGGGTCACTGTCAGCCCCAGCACCCATAAATACCACTTTAATTAATCTCCTGCCTTTCAACTAAACACTGGCTTTTAAAAAAAATTTCCTTGCTTTTCTTTTATTTTTCCCCCACTGTAAGAGGTTTGCACATAACTGAAACGAACAGCAGAAAAGAGGGAAATAATGACAGAAGAGCAGCACTTACACAGTAATCATTAAAAGTGTCCTCCAGGTCTATTGCAACAGCAACATTCCAACAGTCCAACTGAAAAACAAAGAATCCTGTGGGCACCAGAACCATGGAACAACCAGGGTGTTGTGTGGGCACACGTGGCTTCCCCAGGGCCAAATCAAACTAGGAATACGTGCAGATAAAGAACTTCTGCAGAGCTCAAACATTCCAATTACATCCCAACACCAAAGTTCCGTATTTTAATTTCAAGATAACAACAAGCATCTCACACCAGCACAGTTCTACATCCCACGTATTCGCCCTCTGCACTGTGATAAATGCCACAGACTGCATTTAGATGCTTTTGATGTGTAGTGCACAAATATCTTCCTCATTAAAAGAAATGCGTTTATAGTCATTGTAATTAATGAGGGCAAAACCTGCGAAGAAAGGCTTCTCTGGTTAACAGCTTAAATGTGACAATTTCAGCAGCCACACATGTACTCAGTACGGTTCAATTTCTCCCACAGATGTGTTTCTGATCCTAGGTAGGCAAAGCAGCTCATTTGTCCTAATTCTGAACCAGTGCATGCTAGTCTCCTTCAATCTCAATTAGCTAGTAGGAAATTTATTTAGAAGCCTGACAGGAACTATTTGGGGGATTAATGATCACTGATTTATGAATATTGAGTAGCATTTCAATAATCCAAGCAGAGTAATCACTTGTAGCTGAAGCCAGTTCTCCCAACCATTATAGTCTGTAGCAATCACTCAAAGGCAGTTAAGTGATTCTGATTTATGACCTTAACCTACAGGGCCCAGTACATTTGCTCTATCAGTGTGTAAATTCTAAGAACGCAATTCCCTGCACCTCTAGAGAGCCAATTTAAGTCAACATTATGCATGAGCTGAGCATGCTTGAATTCTCAGATCTCTTATTTCACTCATTAAATTTGCACTGAACATCTTGCAATTAAAATTTCATATAGATTTTTTCTTATGATTGACATTTGGCCTTGGCAAAATGAGTTTAAATTTTGTTTCTCTAAAGATTTAGAAGGAGATAGATTGCTCTAGACATTGTTTTCTGCAAGATGATGATGATGGAGCACTAATGCTTTTATTAGCATTTTGAAAAGCCTTCCTTTATGCTGAAAGGCTGTAAGTAATAAGTGAAAGCAATTCAGTAACCAAAGCCAAAGCTACAGCTAGTACAGCAGAATCAAAAACGCTGCTGCACAAAATCTTCTTGTGACCCTCTCCTGTTTTTAGGCCAATGTCTTTAACTGGGGTGGAACAAATTGGGCCTTCCAGTACAAACTAATATGTGCTCATCTGCAGTGACTAAACAGCCGTTCTGCTACAGGATTTTGAAAATAAGCCCAGGACAACTAAAAAGAGTAGAAAAGTACTCCCATGGTTTCAAGTTTGGATTGACTCAAACACTCGATTTGTTGTGCAAACGTCAGGCAACTCATTTATTTCATCTCATGTTCCATCCCCAGGGTAATGAGTTCAAAGGAAGAATGAGAGCACCCTTCTGTGACCTCATGTACTTGCTGTTTACAGCAGAAATGGTTCAGATCCCAGAGACAGTCCCTGAATCAAGGAGTTCACAGCATAAGGATGGACAAACAAGAGAGAGCAAGCAAGGAATTCATGCCTGAATTCACTAATGGCTAAACAGAACTGCAGTAGCATACAAGCCCATGAACAGAATGTGCCACGCAGTGCAACTGAAGGAAGTACAAGGTCTTTTTGTACAAATGTAGCTCATAACACAACAAGACATCAATTTCACATAGGACTTGGTGCACTACTGGCATGTCAATAATAAATAACCATATGCAGACTGTAGTAGACGTAAATATTGATTTTAAGGCTTAAGAAGCAAACTGAGGAAAATGTGTCAAAAACCAAAGGAGCTGACTGAGGAACCATCCCCAGGCCTTGAAAAAAGAGAATGCACAGTTACAATACCCATCTAGCTCCACTGCTCATAGCAATGATGGCAGTAGCACAGGAGATGACATTTCAGCCGTTTCTCAACCTGATGCCATAACATCATCCACATCTGTACATGTACTCACAGCTAAAGCACAGCCCAAATGCTTACATATTGAAAATCCATGTGATAAGAGAAGATAGCCCCCATCTCACATCACGGGAAAATTTAAGGCACTTCAGATTGCCATCCAAGTGTAAAGAAGGATGGATAATCCCAATATCTGTGCCACTTCCACTTTAACCACTCTTCATCCTACCCAGCTGTGAGCACAGTATTTGCTTTTTAGCAAATTATCAGCAAAGGAAATACATAAAAATTTATCTCGGTACGGGAACAGATCAATAGAATGCCTAAATTCTATTATGGAGCTAAAGGAAAAATCCTGTGTACTAGTCCTGGAGAATATCAATCTTGCAGCAGTACTCAAGGCATGTTTTACTGCAGAATAGTAAAGCCTTTACGGTCACAGCATAATTACACCAGCATACCGGTATTTTAATATCATCTCTCTGAAATGAAATTTTGTTTCCATGTCCAGTCAATAATTCTGTCTCATCTCAGTGATGAATAGAGCTTAGTGAGTAATTTGTTATGAATAATTTATTCACTGCATTTCACCTTTCATCTCCCTTTGAACATTTCGTGAAATTCTGCAATGTATTTGTTACACAAAATTATTCACGAATAACTTGTGCTTGCAGACCGTGTGTTGACAGTTCACTGGAAATACTCAAGTTGATTTGCCACTTGGTTACACTTTGGAGGTGCTCTACCTGCTCCATCACCCATTGGGCTGGCTTTAAGCAAGCTACAATCCCAGTTGTTCAGACAGCTGCAACCCACGTTCAGTCTCAGACATTTAATGCACATTATGCACCATTTCCTTCTCCCCTTTCAGGATCTAGGAAGGATCCAGCAGTGTTCAACACCCCACTGTCCTCAGTTTGATGTCTGGACAGAAGAATTTAGGATCTCAGTAGGCAAGACAGCAGAGTTATTGCTGCATTGTTCTACAGGTTTTAGGCAGGAAAACCAGTATAATTTCACCAAGTTCTGACTAAGAGTCTGTAGTGGAGATAAAACCATCACCCAAAAAATACAATTGGCTTTGCACACTAACAACTGGACTGTAAAGCTGAGTGTGCCTCCATGGCATGTCCATTGATATGGCCAGCAATTTTCTTAATGAAACGTTTTTTTTATATATAAAAACAAAGATTACTTTCTTCCAGAGCATAATAATTTGTCTTTTGTTTTTTCCCCACTGCAAGCTCTAAAAGAATTGTTATGTTTACAGTTGAATAGGTCCATCTGAAAACCAAACAGAAAACAACTGCCCCAAATATTTTATCTTGTATCTGTGTAACAAACCTTCACATTATGGGTCCAGTACTCCAGAAAACAGCTTTCTCCCAGAGGCAGTTCATCCCTTGCCAACCTCCGAGAGAATAAAAAAAGCCATCACTACAATGCAGATTTTGAGGTGAGACAAGCAGTATTGCCTCGACATAGCACCAAACCCACAGGGACAAGAAATCCTGAACTACAGGCTCCTGTAGGCAATTTGTCACTACAAAACAATTCCATTTAATATCATACTACATCATGAGAAACTTAGTCAGATCAGTGCACTGGAATTCCAGGTTCCAAATGCATTGCCAATTTTAATCTTTCATACATTCTTCTGTGAAAATTTAGTTACATTTCCATTTCCTGCCCTCTCTCCAGAGGAAAAAAAAAAAAAAAAACAACATTGAAATGTCTTTCTCATGCCATAGAAATATTTGTACAAATCTATACTCGAGCTGGCTAAGCACAAAACCGGTGACTTTGTCTCTTATGAGGACAGCAAGTATTTCATTTGAATATATCTAAACAAAAGAATTTCAAGGTAAGATACTCTGACAAAACTTAAGACCGCTGGAAGGGGCAGCTGACTTGATCAATTCTGCTGTCATGAATGGCAGAGTAAAACATCCCAGCATAGGACTGAGGTGCTGACATCAGCATCCATGGTCTTCAGAAGGCTCATACGTTGAAAAATAACTAACTTTTGCAATCCAAAGAGGAGAGATCTCTTAGGGAAAGATTTCAGTAAAGGAGTGGTCAAGTGGTTTCCACAGGTAGAGTGCCTGGGGAAGCTGTGGCATCTCTACCTCTGGAGAAGGTGAATTTGACAGGACAAGGTCCTGAACATCACCACCTTTCAGTGAGCCCTGCTGTGTGCAGAGGTTGGGCTGGATCACCTCCAAAGGTCTTATCCAACCAAAATTGCTTAACGTTTTTCCATGATCTCTTCACAAAAGGAACTCGAAACAGCAGGAAGCACAACAGCAAGACAGGAGCCATAGGAGGTTCAGAACACCAACATTCTGCTGCACCTGTCCTGCACAGAAAGTGCTGCTGCTAACACAGTCTGTTGAGTTGTCAACGTATGTTTTGTTTCACATACAAATGGATCCATGCCAAAACACACTAGTTGCAATTTCACACAAAGCATTCATATTCATAACGCAGTTCCACAGCAACACGATTCTGCCATGCACACATCCTCAGAACTCCAAATTCAGCTTCAGAAATGATACAAACAATGAACACATTTCCCAACAATCACCCTGCAACTCTATGTCAGGTCTACCAGTCTGTGAATGCAGACCGAGATTCATGATCAGGACAGAAATCTTCAAAATGGAAACAAATGGTGACAAATTAACACAAATCTGTGCATTATCAGTATCAAAGGGTCGTGCCAAACATCCCAAACTTGTGAGAAACTATGTGAGAAATGCAGGTTGCAGAAATCTTAGGTTGACACTCATGCAAATTGCATTTAAAATCTATTCTCATTTTGCTGCACTATGAACTGCACATCCTTGGTGGTTGGCTTTTCTGTTATTAACTATCTAGGCAGCACTCAGTAAGCACAGAAGATCAGAGTGCTACCTCAAAACTGATGGTACAACTAAATATTAAGCAAGCTTGTATGAAGAGCATTGCTTTGAAGATGAGCTCAATTCACAATTAATAGCTCACAAACGGTAGAACTGACTAGTAACATAACATGCTTAGTTACATACATATATACATAACAGCTTAGTTATAATTAGGGGGATCTAAAGGAGAAAGCAGCTTCTGTACGATGCAGCTGGACTTTGCAGTCCTCTCCAGCTGAAGGAATGTCATGTACACAAGGTCAGAGCTCTTAACACGAGTCCACAGTAAAAGTCCTCTGTGCTCACCTCAGTTCCATGGCATCACCCCTGCACCCTACTGTTCCGTGGAAAGAAGCTAAGCCAGATTTCAACAAATGAGCCTGCTATAACCAAAGCTTTCCAATCATGAGACCACACTCCTTTAGAAAGAATACAGAGTGAAACACTTGAGGTTAAACATTCAGAAGAACCAAGTCCACTTCCCTGAAAGCAGAGGAATCAAAAGGAAATATACTTTTTGCCTTCCACTCCCATCCTTTCCTAACCAGGGCTCAGCAATCTTCTTCTACAGCTTCCATCTCTGCCATTCTCCAAGGCACACATGTGTATCCCACATCTCCTTCAAACCAGAGATGAGGAAAACCTCTTGTCCACACATACCTGCATCATGGATTAGGAGAAACGTTTTCTGTCATTGTACTGAGGGGCAGGTATTATAGCAACAGCAGCAAACTAGATTTCAGTATTTGTTAGTATATGAATACTGGTAGAGGAAGAATGAGGTGGGACCAAACAGTCTTCGGCTTAGCAGTTCTGTTTCGTAGCAGCTCTAATCAGCTAAAGCTCAAATTTAAACAATAATACTGGGAATGTAGATGAACTGCTCATTTCCCAAAGCAAAGCACGCAGAAACAAGGACACAGACAACACACTCATTACATTCAAGGTTAAGGATTTTAGCACAGCCCAAGTCCCAAGTGATGGATGGTTCCTGGCATCTGGTGGCTGTTTGATGGTGTATATTGAGTGAACAGTCATTCTCACTCCATGCCTCAAACTGGCAGGTACAACAAGTATTTGGTGATTATCTTAAGCAGTCAGATAAAGGAATAAGTAACCATAGGGATTCAGTCCCAGGGGCAACAGTTAGAAGTGGAATCATGGGATTGGAGCAGAAATGAAGACTAAAAGAACCTTTTTCAAAGGCTGGCTCTATTGAATTTCACCCAAATTAAGACAATACAAGATTTCTCTAGAAATCAAAGTGATCTTTAAGTGAAATAAAAAAATAAAATACAAGTTATTCCACGAATATCAGAATAATAAAACCTGATTTCTTGCACGATTTTTATTTTCCCTCTTTTTTCAAGGCCGTGCTCCTAACAAAACTTGAAAACTTCCTGCCACTTAGGTATTCATAATTCTCATTACATTACTGTCAATTTTCATTAACTTTGATACCATAACTTAGAGCCTAACTTTGTTAAAATCCATCAGCAGAATCTGAAGCTGTGAGCGGGCCGGAAATGCACAATACAGTGAGGTTTGCTGTCTTTGGAAATCAATCTTAAGGCTAACCAACACTAAGTGAGATCACATCAATTGTGTCTGGATTAGAAAAGAGCAGCAAAATAATCACTTCTAAAAACTTGCTGGAATTTGAAAATACAGGTGGAAATTTATCTGAGTGGAAACTGGGAACAGAAATAAGTTGAAACAAGAAAAAACATGATGAGATAAGCCTGACCTCCATCTGAACTGCCATGTCACAAGCTTAAATGAGACACAGAGGACAGCCACCAAAACATTAGCATTTTAAAGCGAATACACAGATACCTACACACTCTTTAAACCCAAGTCTTTAAACCATGGTTAGCATGTGCTGTTCTTTAATTATATACAATATACACAGTCCCTCTTGTAAAGGATATATCTTACCTTCCAAGATTGCCTGGTTAATACCAAAACTGGGGTGAGGGATAGAGTTGTTATGATTTGGAGTGCACTCTTTATTTTTATGACTACAATTTCTCCTTGTTACTACCTTTGCTATGGAGCCTTCATAGATTATGTAATTTAGCCAACAAAATAGCATTCTATGGAGCTAAATTAAAAACCCAGACTAGATAAACAAATTCAATATGTGTTTACTCTGCCCTCTGACGTACAGTCATATATAAGACAATCTATTTTGTTACCAAGAGTCCTTCTGGAAATATCAAATAACTTCACTAAACAATCAATGGTTATTTAACTTATGGAAATTGAAGTGTTCAGAATTACAACACTCTATTTCATATCTGTATTACAACGACAGCAAGACTTACAGAACTGTAAAGAATAATTCTCTGGTTTCATATCCTTGTGTAATTATCTTAAAAATTGAAATGTCACCAATGATACAATATGGTCATAAGTAATTAACCACCTAATTAAAATCTAGAAATTAAAAGTAATTCATGTTCACATAAAATTGTCCTTCACAGCTGGATTTCAGCAGTACATGAACCTAAGCAATATTGGCAATGGGAGAAATTAAGAGATGCCAAATACTTTTTGTGGGAATTTGCAGTGTGAAGCAAATAGGAACAGCAGGATAGAACATGCCATGGTGATTAGTGTTCTGTTTAATCAGTGTTGAGATATCATCAGCAAAAGATGGCAAGTGCCACGCTGCTGTGTTAGAACAAATGCATTTGATAGAAGGAGGAGGCAAAGGAAGACTGGGAACATGAGTTCTTGAAGTTGTGGAAGAAAACCTGACTATTCAGGATATGGACCAGTGAAACAGGGGGAAAGTTTGGGAAATCCCAGACTTCAAATTGAGTATTTTGTTCTCCTGCTATTCTATCTGTAACTATAAAATGGAGAAAAGTAGCAGGAATTTTTTATCACGGCATCAAAGCATTCCCCTATTTAGAGATCACAAGTTGTAGCCTATCAGTGAGAAATTAATGCATTAATGATAGTGTATTATCAAGCTTTTCAACAAAACACTAGCAATTAAAACTTCTTGTTCTCCAGTCACAGAGTAAAGGACTACCTGTTAGTGACAGTTTGTGTGTTCAGAAACAATGAGCTGTGACGGGTAAAGACAAATTGCTGTGATAAAAGCAACTGAAAAATATATTGTAGCACAATTGTGAGGTCAGGCATTGCAAGGAGCTCCGGTATTTAAGTCAAAGCACTAGAGAATGATTAATGTTAAAATTTACACAGGTGCTTAAATAAGGTTAGTCATCATGAATTCTAAACCTTAGATTAATGGGAGAACTTAAGTTTAGTTGCAGTGTAATATTCTGCAGTTGAAAAAGGCTCTGTATGTTGCATATCAAACAGGAGTTGCTGGCAATGTATGCACACTGTTAAAGAAATCAAGGGAGGTCATCACCATGTCAGTGCAGACAAACTGAGGTCCCAGTCTCACCAACACCTTGATGCACTTTCACTCCAGTTCATAAGAAGAGTTATGCACTTGCTTCAAGTTCATAGATTGGCTTAGGTTGGAGGAGACCTTGAGAATCATCTACTTCCAATCCCTCTGCCATGAGCATAAGTTGGTCCCTGGTGAGCACACCTGAGCACGTGCTCTCCTCTAAGCGTTGACACAGCTAACACAAGTGCTATGAAACACACACAGACGTGACCTGCAGGGAGAAATAACTGATCTGGGTTTTGCTTGAGGCCTCTGCCACTGGAGCACAGAAGGACTGCAGGTGGAAGCCTTGACCTCCCCAGCACGCTGAACTTTCATAGATTATCAACAGCAGACAAGCTCTTTCTCTTCAAATAGTATTCTGTTAGAGAAGGGCAGGCAGAAGATGCACATCTGGCTTTTGCAGATGCTGCATATTTCTTCATGTCTGCTTCCTCTGGAATGTCAGGCTGACAATCTCAGTGATTCCCTGCACCCCCCACTGCCTCTGATGGGAGAAGAGAGAAAATTCTGACACACAGCACTGAGCCATGCCAGGATAACAGCAGAGTTACTTGGTATATTTTCTATTTCCATAGCTGTCAGTTAATTCTCTTTTGAAAGGGCAGCCCTGATATATATAATTATATATATGTAATTTTATGAAAGATACCCTCAGCTACGGAATTGTGTGTTTTTTCTTAAACAACCTTTCTGGGTGAATCCTGTTCTTTTCAATCTTTGAGGGTTTATGCCAATTTCTACAGAACTGCATTAAGCACTCAATACTTAACCCATTAGTACAACTATCTGCTATAGCTACCCAAAAGGGAATGAACTTCTGCAACCACTGAATACCACGTGCAAGAAATCTGAAACTTCAGCATACATCTCAAAAAGGAAAACCTTGTCTCTCCAATATGCTATTTCACGAGCCATTCCAAGATGAGCAGACAATAGATCATTAATCTCTGATTGCATTCCAAGACATTTTCAATGCAGCTTTCATGGTTACAGTAAGTCCACATCTGGTTCGCCCTTAGCCCACCCACTGAAGTCTACTGAAGTGTTGGCTTGCTCCCCTGCCTTCCCCACCAAGCAACCCAAGTCACTGGCAGGCATGCTTTGCGTGCAGAACGAGGGACAGCAGTTTATTTCAGACTTGTTCCAGTTAGAGCTGGATATTTCTTGAAACTGTCAAACTAGTTTGCTAAGTTTCTCTCTGCTCGTTTTTAATCACCGCTATAATTTCAATCTTCTCCACCTACTGTGAACAATAAATTAAAAAGAAGAGCTATATAGTCAGGGAAGACTTTATTATTAGTTTTCCTCTGATTTGAAATGCCCATAGCTTGCCATCCTGAGTAATGTTCTTCGGTCAGTAAATAATACCACCTGCTAAGCCAAGTATGTGCCCAGAATAAATGTCTGCTGCTAAGAGATTCAAAAATACCATTATTTTCCTTCTCTTTTCTGTTCTTGTTTCTTGAACAGAATTTGCAGAATTTGTTTTATTTCTAGGAACAGAGGATACACAGACCACACATGGATTTGTATAACCACTACTGAACAAGCTAATTAATCCAGTCTTTATACTAGCACCCAGCACTGCAGGCATGTAGAAGCATGAAAAGAGTAGCAGTGTACTGCCCAGAGAAGGAAATCCTGAACTTGTTAGTGCTCTCTGGTTTACACCATCTTTTGCTGACTGTGAAATATACTAAAGTATGTTAAAAAAGAATCACCTGACTCATACTCCGTGGATGTTTCACAGAACTGCAGTCACTGCACCTCTGGAGATGATGGTCATGGCCTCCAGCAGGCTGCTCAGCACAGTCCTCTTGGAATCTGAGTATCTCCATGGATGAGACTTCATAACCTCTTCGAGAAACCTGTGCCAGTGTCTGAACACAATTACAGATAGGTTATAAATGGGTTGTTTTCTAATAATTAAATGGAATTTCCTTTATTTCAATTTATGCCCACTGAAGACCCATTTCATCTGCCTTGATCAAACCGCTTTTTTTAAATGACTTTTCTTCAAACTAATTATCCCTGGGGTCATTATCTGTTACAAAGGGGATGGAAAAAAAGTTGTGTGAAGATTTATGTACCCACATCACACCAGCCTGCACAGCTCAGAGATCAAACACGCCATACACCTTGAAAGGAGGCAGCCCTGGAGAGTTTCTTTTGCCCCCAGCGATCTCCAAGAGTTATTTGCTTCTAAAGGACCTGTCTTCCTAGCTGCTCTAAAGCAACTCAGATCAGTGTTGCTCCTTCCTCAAGCCAGAGCCATTTATTATTTGTCCTAATGGCCAAAGAGACATTTAATTTCATTACCTCTTTATGGGTTGCTTGGTGCAGAGATGAGTTAAGTGGATTACAAATGCCACCTGTTTTTCAAGGCAATTTTAGAAGCAGATAAGGAGGAAAAACAAAAATGCAAAATAATATTGAAAGTAACCCTGTACATGTTGCTAAACTCAACACCAGGGGTTTTCATGAAGAAAAGGGTTGTAATGATTTAATTCTTCCGTCATCACCAGGTACAAGCAGCACCAGGATATTAACTCTGCAGCTCTACACTTAGCAAGAGAAGCAGGTAACACCTAATAAGCTACTTGAATGATGACTCTGGCAAAGCTATTCTGCAGAAACACAAAATGAAATGATTACTACATATACTAAGAATATAAACATATAAACTAAGAAAAATCTGCTAGGCCAGTTTTTTAGTTATATGTCGCAGACTTTAAGCATGGTACTTGTTTCTACTTTACAAAAGGCAAGATTTTTATTTTTCTCTTTCTCACCAGACAGAAGCTAGTCTTGTTTTAATCCGTTCTTTTTGTGTTCTTAACAGCTGCAGCCCACAGCAAAAGAGGAAAGAAGAAAATAGTTTTAAATGAACACTTCCATTTTGTCAGGAGAAGCCTCCCTCCCTGAAATGAGTTATAAAAGAAGAAAAGGAACATCTGAGACCGGTAATAAATTCACACTCCCGAATGAGATCAGGAAAATAATTTCTTATTATACATTAAATGTCATTGAGGTTCACCATGCTCACAAAGGCTATGAACTGCAAGGATTCAAGGGACAAAAGGAACAAGGCCATGCACACACACACATCCCCTCAGACATGCTGAACAAGCTTCTCTCTAAGGTCTCAGTTCTTCTCAATCCCTGCCAAGCCTTTCTTTATCACCACCTGCCTTTCCTCTATTAACCAACTGAAGATTATAGGGCTGTTCTACTTTTAAATAAGAAAATGGACATTTCAAGGTGGTTTAAAACATAGTACCCAAATCAACAAATGCACTTCAGTGACATGCTGAGAGAGGAGGGCATGCAAACAGTAGGTTACACTGTCAAAGCTCTAGCACTGAGCAATTAATTTCTACTTTATTTTTTCATTTCTTCTGGTGTTAAAACAGGAATTTCACATCTGGTAGCACCCATCATGGAGACTTCTGCAGGTAATGCCTGCTCCTGTGAAGGTCCACAGCGAGGGGCAGAAGCCCTGCAACAGTTCAGCAGGGAGCTTAGATGTTAAGCCAAGAAGTCATCCCCAACCAGGTCTGTACCAACTTAGTGGCCAGCAATTGTCCCATTTTGGGGGTTGCATTGGCTCGGTGGCACACAGACATCCAAGCTCAAGTGTCCCAACGGGTAATTATTTACAATTAATGGGAAAAAAATTTGACGCTTGCTTTTCAGGCAGAGCCAGGAATCACCTGAGTTCCCCTCAGATTCACAACAGGGACAAGTGGCTACCAAGGAGCATTCACAGCACTTCCCTATTTCAGGATGAACTTGTACCACATTTCCAACTGTGACGGCCCTGCAGCACCACTCACTGGGCAAGGACAGGACAGATCCTGCTCCCCTTGCTCCTGAACAGCCCCAGGCAATGTTCTCCTATTGGGAAAATAGCAACCTGAGCTGTGGGTGCATAGCTGGTGTGCAACACTCCTCCCTTCTGGTGTGAATGCATAGACAAAAGGGTCAGCCAGGCATCCAGACACCCATTGTTCAGGCAACTATAACCAAAATTTATAAAGGGAGTGTCATGGATAGCTTACAGCATGACGTTATGATACAGAATACCAATAAAAACCATGACAGGGAGGGACAGAATCACATTGTTTTTTCTCCACCTTCCATCAAAACAATTCCTTTCAATTGCAATAAACTTTCCAGCTAAAATGACATTCCTCTAGAATGGGACAAAAAGAGATTCGCCACCGAGAATTTAATGATCCATTTGAGTAATGCTTTTCAAAAGATACTACAAGATCTTAAATCATCAGCTCAAAATTGTGGCATAAATAAAATGCCAACAATGGAAGCCCTTGTATAAACCATGCTATTATGCAGAGAACTGTAGCAGAAAGCACACAAAGAAGCTCACAATCTCCCACAATTTGATCTTCGGTTGGTTTGGGTTTTTTTGATTTTAGTCAGACATATTCACAAACTTGGAATAAATGGTCTTCACTAAATGAATGAGCAAAGCTTTCTGTTCTCAAGGTCTAATGGCAAACGTTTTGCAGTACAATTGTGTCAAGGTGAATGCAGTGATTTCCTGGGTCCTCTGATGTCAGCAGGAGCTTTGCCAGTCATTTCAGCAGAGCTAAGGTGTCACCTCTGGACCTCCACCCAGGGCTTTTTGCTCTGAGATGAGCGAGCACAGGGGGACAACACAATTAACATCCAACCGTATGGAGAGCTGTGAAGCTCACACTATAGTACAGATGAACCCAGGTAATGATCTTATTTTATGAAACTACGATTCATGCAGAAGTATCTGGTTAGCTTCCATCTCTACTATCAGTTTTAGGATGAAAAGATGGCTCAATTATTCTAAAGGTGCAATTTTCCATTCCTCACAAATCCAAAGTCCCACTGAGCACAACGAAGGCAAGACTGGGTCCTTTGAATATTGTGGCATTGAGGTTAATGGGAGATTTAAATGCACAAGATATGCGGGATCTGCTCATAAGAGTATTTGAAAAAGAATTATAATAGTCATAAAAATGAAAGGATATTTATTCAAAAATGCTTCAGTATCTCATGAGTTATTTCTTTTCCAGACTCTTTTCTCAGCTGGCTCACTGCAGCTCCTGCTCTCCTTAATCTTTCCTTTCTAATTCTTCTTTTAAATATTTATAAAAAAAACTCGCACAGATGGGGAGAAAGCTGAAGATCTGAAACAAAATTAATTTAATAAGGGAAGGACTAGAAGCCCATTATTGGTTTAGGCAGCCTCTTTTCATGCTGTATATTGTAACAAAGAATAATTAATTTGAAAGCCCTTGATCTGTGGGAGCTTTTTCATTAATATTATTATTATTAATAATAGCAATTCACATTCACTGTGCCCACATCCCTTCTGCTGGCTGTAAGTACTTCACTGCCTCTAGGCACCCGTCTGCCGCCAGCCACAACACAGAAGGATGGATATAAAAGCTGCTCAGATGTACAGCAAAGGGCCACAGCTCAGGCAGAGCACTGCAGAGATGCCTTCATGTGCCCTAATGGCAATGCCAAATCCCACTGGTGGGCAGCTGGTGTTCAGCTCATATTCAGTTCCTGATCCATATGAGACATCTCTTGCACTGCAGCCTCACTTCAAATAGCAGAGGTGAACAGTGCTCTCTAACAGTGCCACAGCTGTCAGCAAAGGTCTCTACCAAAAAGTTCCCCACAGGGAGTTCTAGAAGGGGGGCAGAATCATGGCTAGGAACCAAGGATTTGGCATTCAAGAAACCATTGTGTTCTTGTGCTCAAGAAACATTTAGATGTGGTGCTAAGGGACACGGTTCAGTGGAAAAATACTGGTGGTAGGTGGACACTGGACTGGATGGATGATCTTGGAGGTCTTTTCCAACCTTGATTCTATGAAAGCCCTGTCCAATCCCCCTAGGCAGGCAAAGCATCAGCAGTTAATTGCACAAAAGTCAAAGTAAGCTGTCTGGGTTTCTGTAACCTATTGGAGAGAAGTAGGTACATCTAGAGGGAAATTTATCATTTCTAATGACAGGTCTATACCACTTCAGAGATCTGAAGGGGACTCCTTACCTTCCCTGATTGTGGAAAAGCTCAATTCCCCTTTAGTGAAGTGAAGCTAAAAGCACTTCAGCATCTCACAAAGCATTTGGGAAAAGCACAGTGAGCATTGTGCAGCTCTGAGGTACTGACCACAGCAGAGAACATAAGTGTGCCCCAGGCAGCTGATAGGAGCTAGCTTTGCAGCCCTGTTTGTTTGCCCTCCAGACAGCTGAAGCATGCACTCCTCACACTCCTCTAAGCCTACCATGACACTGATGAAGAAGAATGATAAAACCAAGCAAGACAGTCAAATGTAGGACCCTGGGATGAACACTGTGTTTCCTAAGTGCAGCTGAGAGATGACAACATATCTAAAGAGAGAGGAAACCCATCCAAAAAGCACCAGCCATGTGCTAATTCCTACCTTGGCCAATGACCATGGTCACTTTGCTGGGCACTTCACAGCTTCCATCAGTCAAAGATTTTTGTCTTTTTCATCAGTAGCTTTGAGTCTTGCATATGGGAGGTGTTATGCATGGAAAGCTATTATTAAACAGAACCAAGCTGCTTTGTATTAGCAGACATGATCACATTGTAGCATAATTTCAAAACAGATTTATAACTCTTCTTCTCAAGAACACGTAACATTTTATCCAGACAACCCTATCAGATTTAATGCAAGTAACATGTTTAATATCAGCCAGTGACATCAAATCCATTCTGCCAAAACACACAAAACCTACGTAAAAATCCACACGTAAGTAAAATTCTTGAGTACATTACTTGAGTAAGGTTTAACGGATCTTGAAATAAAGTATTCTGTTTAACCAAAAATAAAATTTCACCCCAATTCTAAGCAGTTTTGTGCATAGGGAAGAAGAAATTTGCAAGAAGTACTTCAAAATATTCATGCTGCGTTACATAAAATTTGCAAGATGTAAAACGCATCTACATAAAAGCAAAGGCATCACAAAGATCCAGCCATACCTTCTCACCATCCTTTAGAACAAGGCAATAAAAAAAACTCTAATATTGATCACGACTATCTTACATAGTCTGTATACATCAAAACCATTTTTAAAAGACAGGTTTGTGACATAATAATTAATTTCTCTCTCTCTAGCTGTGAAAAAGCCATGTGTCCCAGTCATAAAACACCCTGCCCCAAAAGCTTTGCAAGCAGCTGTGTGCTACTGCTTACAATAAGAAACTCCACAGGACAGGAATTGGCATTCATTCATACAATTTGTACTATTACCCATAGAGGAAATCAGTACTTTTTATTACCACCCAGAGCTGTGATGCTCTGTGTTTGGAACTCGTGTCTGACAGGACTCCAATCTAATAAGCAGCATCAGACACAGTCTTGGTTTGCTTCAAGCTGGGAGAAACCAGACAGGGAATGATTTCCACAGGTGTAGGAGGTGGCACTCTGCTTAAGGTTCCTGCATGACATTGGGACACCTGGTATTTGCACTAGTTCCCCTTTTTGTGGGGGAGATCTAGAACGTCTATCTGACATAACACAATTGGATGGTAATCCATTTCTTCAGACTTCATTCACCTAAATGGGCTTTCATAGAGCTCTATCACGTTTCAAACGATAGCATCATTCTCTATTTCCAGCCTACAAATCATGGGGTAAACATTGCTGAGTCAAACCAAACTCCACAAGAGATCTACAATCTGAAGGGACTGCATAGGAAACGTTTTGCTTCTGAGCTCCTACCGGTACAAAACATGCTACATTAAAAATTATCATCGCTCTGATGACCAATAATCATCCATTCACCTCAGGCACAGTCCTCCCCCTCTTTGGTAGCTGAAATCAACAGCCATTTTAACTGCCTCATTTCAAACCACTTACCTGTTTCACTACAACACTCAGGTTTAAACACTAATGTCCTTTTCAGACTCATGGAATCAATGTCTGAGAGTAATTGCTGGCCAGCCATACTCTGTTTTTTTTTTTCCAGCAATCTCTCTAACAGGCAAAGTCAGCTAAAAAAAGAACAGTTGCTTCAGATAAATCCTATCTTTAACTCTGCGCAAACATTTTCCCATACTTTTAACGCAATGATAAACTAAAAAAAAAAAACTGATGGCAGAACAAAACCACAACATTAACATTTGACTTTTATAAGCATTTTGAATTTTATCATTAGTTAATGTGGGGTTTTTTTTTTTGCATGCAGACAGTTTTATTTCGTATATCTTGTTGCATAAAATGATCATTAAGAAGATATATTACGTAATTACTCTGTTCTGTTCTACTTCAGAGTAGGATTGCAGCCATAAATTTCACACACTATGCACTGTATGCAAAGGTTTCTGACAGAACCCCATGACCACGACTAACAGAATATGGGGAGAAAGTGTCATTCCATTTGACAAACTGACTGGTATCACTGTCAGCATAATAGTCCCAGATCTGCAGCAGAAGAGAACAACATTGATTGTCAACATCAAAAGGGTCAAGATGAATTAAATATTTATGGCTCTGGGCTGTGCTGACAGCTCTTGATGTGCTCTCAAAGCCAATGCATTTCTTCTGAAAGTTGGCCCACTAAGTCTGTAGTGGTTTCTGATGTTTATGTATTTATTTCCTATGCTATTGACAGCCTTGCATTGCAATGAACCAGCAATGCGCAGCTGAAAACCCCACATTTCCCATCTTCCTCAGCCACTGCCATGCATTCCTTTTCATAGAGGAAGCACAAAGTATTTGTTTCAGTAAAAACATAGTAAAAGAGCAGTAAATACACAAGAAACAACAAAAAAGTGGCTCGTATATAGATTTGTGCATCCATTTTCTCCCCAAAGTTGCTGAAAATTGGTGAAAACTCTAAATGCTCCAATTAAGAGTTGGATCTTTTTTGTTGTATTCCCATTAACTAATTAAAAACTAATAGCAGGTGAGACTCACCCTATTCTTAAGACTAAGTTTGTACAGTTTCAGTGACTGAAAGCATGGTAACATGATTCTAATATTAATAGGTGCAAGTGAATGGAGTAACTCATGTAGCACTGAAGCCACAGAAAGCCAGGAGTGTAACAACTGCCTCCCAAAATGATACAGGGGACACCAGTTCTTAACTAACCTGATTTTGCCCACCAATAGATTGCAGTTTAGGTTAATAGCACAGATTTCTAGATTTAGATAAGACCTTGAAGTACGCATCTAAGAATACAGCCTGACTGCAGTACACATTAAATGGGTTAAAAATATCTACCTACCTTGAAAACACAGACATTAATAGGGACTTGCCATCTGAAACTCAATTACTAGTCGATTCCCAAAGGGACTGGGATGGAACTCCTTCCAAAGAAATGAAGAAATGCTTTCATCAATAAGGAAAAGTAACTAAAGCAAAACTAGCAAAGGGAATTGGTATTGAAAATTCCTGCAAACTGAGAAAAGATAAGAGTACTGACAAAGAAATCAGAGCCATTTGGGAAATGGGCCCATTTGAACAAAATAGATCTAAAATAAAAACTCACAAAATTGCTCATCTGGGAAAAAGAAATCTAAAAAATTCTGAATGCAAAGGTCTATGCAACATCCAAGCCTTATTTCTGCTGAGATCTAAGCCACGCAGACAGATATTTGTCTATTTCTAACTCATCTCTACTGATCAACATCCCACAGCCCTGGCAAGTAAACTCAGCCTCTAATTTTCTTTCATAACAAGAAAGGCTTCCCCTCACATCTAGAGGAAAATATCCTCAGCTGCAATTTCAGTTCACATTTATTTCTCAGCCAGTCCCCAGCAGGCACGAGCACCAAGGCATACTGTGTCCTTGCAACAACATTTTACAGCAGCAGCCTGCAACAACCTGCCCTTTTCCCTCAGCTGTCTTTTCACAAAGAACAGTTTACTCAATTTTTCTTCCCTGGTCCTGTTTTCAAGACTAGGGAGCAATACTCAGAGAACAGCGATGGAAAAAGGATGGGTTGCAGTCAAGAAGAGACAACGTGAGCTCCCAGCACAGTTCAGTGGCAAAGACTGAATCCATTTGTTTGAAATGTTAAAGGAGAGTAGGTAAGACTGCCTTCATGTTTTCCACTTTTAAAAGGAGGATAATGAACTAAAGATCCTCCTCTTTCACTGCTGTGAGCACCTGCCTTACTTCTCATTTGAATTCACCCAGTTTCACTCTCCAGCACTTGGTTATCATTCCTTCCCAGTTAGATTAAGAAGTCCTCCAGCACCCTACATTTCCTCCCCAAAAAAATACTTACCTTCTACAGTGCAACCAAACCACCTTTCCTTCTTTTCGATAAGCTGAACAGGCTGCATTCCTGGAATCCACTGCTACAAGGCGTACTGGAAATCATTTTTCCAAAGTAATTTGCCAAGATGAGATTTGTAATTTTCTCAGAAATTCAATTTTTTGAAAGCAGTATTTTGAGAGTTTCAATCAGCCTGTGATGAAAGCCAGAGTCTTTCCTGTACACTCATCTTGATATCCCTTCTATCCAAGGGAACAGTTTCATGGTGAATTCCCATGGCTCCCTCCCCTTCTGCATCCATAGTACCTAGGCTGACTTCTTGATTGCATAAATCAGTGCAAGGTTCTTTGTTCCTATACTGCCAAACCCCAGTATCCACACAGTCCTTCCAAATACACAGATCTAGAGTTCTCCCAGCCAACAGATGGTCTACTGTTTCCACTTTGCTCGCCTCTCTGTTCAGCTAGCTCTGTGCAGACAAGAGGAGTGAAGTGATCCTTATGCTCCCAGTCTTCTTGAAACTCAGCATTCATCTCCAGCCGCACCTGTATTCACCTCCATTTTTCATCTTTTTGTATTTCAGTATTATTTTACTGCTCACTCTTATTTTCCCCTTTGTTTTTCTACCTTTTTCCACCTCTGCTTTCTCCTTGCTCAACACCCCTTCTGTGTTTTGATCTTGCATTCGCACCTCCTTTTTCAGCATTGCTGTGTGGATACCTTCTGGCTGACATTTCCCATCCCTTCTCCCAGTATTACCATTGCTCCCTTTCATTTCATTTTGAACCAATTCACAGTAAAGGCAAAAAGAAAAACCTTGACTGCTTCCAAAGTGTATTTTCAAGCTCTGAAAATCTGTCACGCTTAGTTTTACAGCCCACATTTAATGAACAAGTTAAACCACTGGCAAAAAGACAACAAGGCAAAGAACCACACAGAACCGTACAGCCTAAGCATGAAGGCTGATCTGAAAGTAATGCCTCCAATTTGATTATGTTGGCCCATGACATCAGAGTTGGATGATGGTGGTATGGCAGAGAAAATGGGCAAACAGACGGGATGTGTCTGACATGGAAATGAGCTTGAAGCAAAGGTGTGGTATAGAATTCCTCCATGCAGAAACGATAGCAGCCATTCATTGATGAGTGCTGAATGTTTATGGAGACCGAATAATGGATGTCGGCACAGTGAGGGCTGGGTGGTGCATTTCATAGTGCTGACACTGACAGTGGGTCACCTACACTGGCACAGATGTTTACAAGCACAGTAGGCAAGCTCTTGTTAATCAACAGTGAAAATGCACAGTGGTGAATGTATTGAAAAACAGTGTTTTATAGCTGAGAATTTGTTCTATCAAATACTGCCTTTGTGCTCTTTGCATCTGTTGCATGGAAATAAATAGGAGGCATTACTCACGGAGCAACCAACATACTCTCTGCCCCAATGAGCATCAACAGCCAAGCGGTGGGGGCATTTCCCCAGACAGACTGGAAGCCCAGCCTCCAACACAGCCAGCCATCACATGGGCAGGGCGCCGAGCCTGAGCCTTCATCTCCTGCAGCATTCTCCTCACTACAGAGCAAAGCAGCCTGAGCTCACCTGCCCACTCGTTTTCCCTTCCATCTCCTCAGTCCTACTTATATTCATACATATAATCTTCTAGGGAAGAAAAAAAAAAAAAGCTGATCTCAAATTATCAATATTTGCCAATAAAAATGTTTAAGTAAAGCTTCACCACCAGTTACTAGTGAATTAATAATCGTGTGATGTTTCATTTTCTGACCTACATACAAAAGAGTTTTCTCTAGAAAACGCAACCTGAGATTAGTAGGCAACAGCTAATTTTCCAATTAACTGCAGAACAATTCCAGCTTTCAGCTTACATTATAACCAGAAAATAAGGTTAGGACAGAAAAATGCTTTTCCACATTAATGACATTTGGCACCAGCAATCCGCAGTTACTTTGGTGCAGTACTTAAATGACTAGCAATTGACACATAAAGCTCAGTGAGCTAATGGCATTCCGTAGCAGCAAGAAACATACTTCGTCAAGATTATATTTCCTCAGGACCAGATTAATCTAGTTACAGTTTATTTATTTATTTTAAGGAAGTGGCATTTACAGACACGCAAGGCAAATTATGTGCTTATTAATTTCTCCTGGTTGTGTTGTAAGATGTTACTAGCTCCAAGAAGCCACTCAAAACAATGCGAGTTCACTGTTGTCACCCTCAATCACTGCATATGAAAATGTGTGCAAAACTCTGTTGATATCATGCACATCTTTTGCAAATACCATGTGTCTGATATTCCCTCCAAGGCTGCAGACTGAGCAGAAAGAAAGCAGCATTTGCTGTAACAAATGTCAGTGTTGATTCTTGCCAAGACAACTCTTCCATGGATAAGCATTTTTAAGAAACATCATGGGCCAACGTTACTAGAAGCTTCCATATAAAAGTTTTTTTTAATGCGTTTGAAATAAATAACAAAACTCTATGGTTTTATTGCAGAAACACTTTTCTTCAAATCTGATTAAGAGGTGTTAATTAAGTCTAAAAGGGCAGCGACGCACAAATACCACTGGACTGCATGACCTTTCAAAGAAGGAATCTCTCTCATAGGTCATTTTCATAAGATCACATAATATCCCACATTGGAAGAGACTTGCAAGGATCGAGTCCAACCGCTGGCTCTGCACAGCACCACCCCCAAATCCAAACCATATGTTGAGAGCATTGTCCAAATGCTCCTTGAGCTCTGGCAGCTCGATGACATGCCCACCACTCTGGTGCAGAACCTTCTCCTAACTTTCCCTCCCTGACACAGCTCCGTTCCACTCCCTCAGGTCCCATCATCATCACCAAGAGACCAGCACAACCCCTCCACTCCCCATTTCCACAGACATCATCTGTCTTTTCCCCATTCTCTGTATTGTCTTTTAAACAAGGAAACGCTGAGGTTGGAGAAGGAGTTTGTCTGAAGTCAGTGCACTGAGATTTGTGTGGTATCTCTGGTCCAGGCTAGTTTTAGATACCCAAATTAGCACTTTAAAGGCTCCATAAGGTGAACTGACAATGCCCCATGACAGCTCCCTCCTGCTATCATGCCAATTTTTTGCATTATTAATGCTACAGACGCCTCTACTTCAAAGAACTCCACGATGTTTCAAGGAACACAGTTTCATGTACACACATGAAGTGCTTTCATGAGGGTTTATTCTTAGTTCAGCAGTATTAACAAGAAGGAGCTTCTTAACGTTCAGGTCAAATTGGTTTGGCATTCAGATTTCAACCAAAAAAAAAAAAAACCCCTCACTGTATGTAGATAGGTTCTAGCATTCAAGCTGTTTTGAGGCTGCAGGTAAAGGAGAATCAGGAAAAAAACTGTGAGAAAAATTTGAGCAAATGAAATTTGGTACAGCAGACAAGTGTAATGCATTCCGTGCTGGACTGCTGTGAAGCAGAAGTAAAAAATTCAACCTGGAACTAGCATGTAACCCTTCTGTAAGGAAATATATATTAGAAAACAATATTTCCTGCGATCTAAGGTGGATGATCTAACAGGTATTTTCTGACTGCAGGAATGCAATGCATGAAGTATGGGTTACACGGGTACAACAGGAAAGGCAGTTAAAGCGTTCACTGGGATTACTTTGGGAGCTCTTCTTCGCTTCCTTTGCAAATCACCACAACTCCTAAGCTAAACTGCCGAACAACAGCAGCCCACGTGACGCACACGCGGGCGCGCCCACTGCTGCCCCGGCTCTGAAGCAAAACTCCCGCCGTTGCCGCGGCAATGCCAAGTCGCGTCGGCACATCTCGCGAGAGCTGGCGGCCAATGCTGAGACACCGGCAGAGCGCGGCTGTGCACAGCGGCGCTCTGAGCGAAGTAGAGGGGAAGCGCTCGTTAGGAGCTTTTGTAGTTAACTCTCATAACCGGAGTTCGCTATATGCAGTGAATCATCTTCTGGGACAGTGCTTCTTAGCAGCTAGACTGCTGAGCGGCCCCATTGGTACCTCATTTACAAACACAGTGCTGGGGCAGGCCATGAAGAGTCACAGTGCAGCCTTTAGGAGAGCATGGTGGTTACAGCACCTGGGCCTGCATGGAAATTACACGGAATGCAGAGTATTTGCCAACTACCAGAGTCGTTCAAAGGGACAGAGCAGCAAATATCAAGCTGTAAAGCCAAGAAGCTATAAAAATACAACAGGAAACCGAGGCAGTTCCAACATCCAACAGGATTACTTTATGAGCTCCTTCTTCACTTCCTTCCCAAATCACCACACTCCTAAGAAAAACTAGCAGAAAATAGCATAGTGCACATACGCACAAAAAATAAAACATTTTAATCACCTTGGATTGATGCATTATCAAGTTGAAGTATGTCACTTCATTGCCAGCTAAGCTCCACAGCGCCATTCCAAGACTGAACATCCTTTCACTGCTGATGGTCAAACGTGTGCTGCAACCAGCTAACAGCTGCACCTCTGCTGTTCGCGAAAGCTGAGCAACAAAACAGAAAGCATTGCAGAAAAGGCACTTTATTTATAAGAGTGCTTAGTGCTAGAAACTATTTGAACAGCTCAATCACATTCTCCTTTGTTGAAAAAGCCTTCCTCTGGAAGGCTGCCCACATGAAAACACAGGCTACATCACGTTGAGATGTTATTTTATCTACTGCCATCACATCAACACCCACTTCTGACATCATGGGCCAACATCAGAAAAGTAGAAGGCATTACTTGCAGAGCAGCCCTCATAATAGCTACCCTTGCCTTGCATTTTGGCTCAGATTGGTAAGTGTAAGGGCAGCACCAGTTGCAGACACATGCTGCTCACAGGCTCTGCAAAGGCCTGTCCCTGTGCCACCACAGCACCCATCCCACAGAGAACAGGCAGACAGAAGGATCAAGCATTTCAGGTAGCACCAGCTGCACACCCTGTGCTCTCATCATTCCATGGACCAGGCTTGCTTCACCACAGCGCCTGCTTCGTGTTCAGCATCTTTGCCAAAGCACACAGGACAGTGATGGGGGAAATGAAGGCTCCCTGAAGGCAGCCCCCCACTCTTGGGGGGTGGGGGGGAGGGAGAGTGTAGCCAGACTGAAGAAATGGGACAGGACAACAGAAAAACATTTCAAACATTTATTTTTTAAACTACTCTACTCTGTATACGTGGCACTGCTCGCTTGAATCTTCTTTGCCACTGGAGATAATCCTTCTTGAAATAGGGGTTAGAGTAGCAGAGTAACTGCAAAGCACAAAAAGGAGGAGTTAGTTACCAGCATTTCAGAAGTGGAAAAACAAAAATACAATCACTAAAAATCTCCAGAGACCAACAGAGAGGACTCTCAGAGGCAATTTAAGCAGGAATATGTGGGAATAAAATGTTTTGGTACAGCCCTATTAAATACATAGGTCACTGCCAAAGTAATGCCTCCTATTTATTTCTGTGGAAACTACAACTACTACAAAGAGCACAGTCATATTGTTTGATACAGCAAGTCCTCAGCCACAAAACAATGTCATCTCTCACCACCCTTCTGCACCATCCACTGCCTCACTGTGCTCACATCCACTCCTTGGTCTCCATAAGCGTTCAGCAAGCAACCATGACCATCAATGGGTGTCATTTCTTTCCACGTGAAAGAATTCAGCTCCACCTCTGATGTCGTGGGCCCACATAAAATGGGAGGCATTGCCTTCAGAGCAGCCCTCATAACAACCACCCTCGCTTGCATTTTTGACATCTGTGAGCTGCAGAGAAATGTAGGATTCTCTGAAGCATAAGTACCCAAATATCACTAGTTGTCAGCCACCTCCCGTTGGACTGACTGGCCACCAAACCCATTGTCCTAAGAGCTATTTCACAGGGAGAAGGACTACATACCTCACTAGGAGTAGAAACCACTGCTTCCTCTGCCAGGAATTTATTACTTGAGGCAGAATTTGGGAAGTCCCCCTCCATAATGTAGAAGCTGTGGTGGTGAAGGAGACGAACAAAACCTTTCATGGTGACAACTCCAAAAATTTGGAGAGGCCCTCTCCTGGCCAGTACTTCTGTTATGAAGGACGGTTCCTCAGTCACTATGAAGTGTCCATCGTTGCCCCACCAGATGGACTGGAAGCGATCGCTTTCAACAACTTTTCAGAGGTTTCTCAGAAAGGAGCAGGATGACAAGTCCTTGGCTCTGGCGGAGCACTTCTCAGAAAGATGGTGACATGGTCTTTCGGCACGTGCTTCCCCAGTTTCTGGTGGGGAACTCTTTTCTTCTTGGAGAGGTCCTAAGGTAGCATCCTGAGCTGCTCTTTTACCACTGACTCGACGGGCAGCAGAAGCCAAGACTGCCAAGTCAGTGTTTGGAACAGAAACACCTGATGCTTCTGATGGTGTCTCCATTGGAATTCTTAATTTTTTGCCTTGACAAATCTCTGTCCACAACCAGCCAGCAAGGCCTGTCCTGCCACCAGCAGGAGGAAGTACAATGGCACCCGTGCTGTGAGGAGCAGGATCTCTACAAACATCACTATAGTGATACTCCACTGCATCACAGCAACATCCAGACCAGAGAACGTTGCTGGCAAAATGGGGCAGTGAGATACACGTTAATTAAGGAAATGTGAGCCAGGATATTTATGCTACCCAAACCAACAGATAAAAAGATACCTATATTATCCCTGGGTACTTTTTTATTAATGAGTTCATTGGATATATTTCTGTAGAAAGCTCTTTTTTGTCTATGAACTTCCAAAAGACATTCCCCTTGAGGGAACTGGGATTATTCATGCTGGATAAGAGGAGACTCAGGTGAGAGCTAATTGCTCTCTATAAAACTTCCTGAAAGGAGTTTGAGGAAATGGGGCTTGGCCTGTGCTCCCATATAACAGAAATGGGAAGAAAAGAGAGGTGATGGCCCTACGTTGCACCAAGGGATGGTCAGACTGGACATTAGGAACATTTATTCTCCAAAAAAGCCAGTATGCAGTGGCACAGCTTACCATGAAGTTGTTGAAGCCATCATTCCTGGAGGTGGTCAAGATCCACGGAGATGTGGCACTGAGAGATGTTTTCAGTGGTATGATAACAGTGGGTTGATGGCTGGACTTGGTGATCTCACTGGTCTGCTCCAACCTTAGTGATTTTGTGATTCTGTGATCAGAAATTGTACCAGCAAGCTCAGTTTTTTTTTTTTTTATACCAGCAAATATTTCAGTTACATTGTAAAAGCATCACTTCTCTTTTAGAAATATGCATACAAATTATTCATATTCTTACATAACAGCTCAGTGCATTCCTAACAGCTTGCCAAGATGGCTTGCCTTTATAAAGATACAGAACAAAAGAGAACAATAGTACATAATTGCTTTACAAATGGATTTATAGAGTAATTATATCATTAGTCCTGAGTGGTTCCAGCTTCCAAGTGTTCTGCTGCTAATCTTTTGAATACTTTTTTTGTTCGGAACTAAGTGGATATCACTGGGGGGAAAAAAACTTGCATGGCATAGAGCATATGACTTCACTTAGTTCCACTCAGCCCATTGAAGAGGAGTGATTTCCTATCCCCACTACCCTTAAGACAGACAAAGGAGGAGCACCTGACAGCTGCTTCCGTGTACTGCTTTAACAGTAACTATGCTCCCAAAGCATCCCACCTTGAATTTTATCTGTCTGGATGCAGTCATCTGTGGGAGAAGACTCCTGACCAGTCTGCCTGTCAGCCAGCACTGAGATCCACAGAATGTCAGCATGACACAGCAACAAGGCTTCTTGACAGATCTCAACATGCTCTAGGTCCACCACTGACAGCTTACCCGGCCTGCAGCCAGCCCTGCAGGAGCACATGCCCACATCTCCCTGCACTTTGGTTCCCCCCAGGACTTCAATTTCTGGATAACGTTGTTTGGAACTGCGCTAACATATCAGAAGTTATAATCAACACATCTGCAGCTACTGTGACCGTCTGCTACCTGCGAGCTAACTACAACATACAGTCCAGTGCATCTGATTAGCCAAGGACAGCAGAGTTGCTATCAGTTCAACACCTGCTCCCTCTGAAAATGTTTTGTCCCCAATAGCAGTAGCTGTAAAGCAATGTTCTGACACAAATTATTTCTGTTTCTCAGTGCCTTTATCTTTCTTCTGAACACTATCTTCTCAGATAGATAATTCATAGGGAAGGAGTCTTTGATAACATGTTGGGTCAGATCTAGAGCTGCTAATCCTATTTCTGACTTAGAGCGTATTCCAGTTTCCTTTACTTAATTTCTTCCCACGCATGAAACCCTATAGCCAATATCTCTGCAGAGCTTAGCATTTGTTCACAGCATGTAGATTTGACAAGACTAAATGCATTACTAAAGTAATTTAGTTGTTACTGCACACAATTACATAGGCTAGTCATCCCAGCAGAATGCTCCGACTCAATGAACAGACAAGAACTACTACAGAATCTGGTTCTATTCGCTGAAGCCACCTTTGTCAGAGAGATCTCAGGTACTACTATACTTCAACATGAAAGCTGTATTAATCATGTGTAGCTTACCATGATATAACAGCCAAAATCAGTAAGAAGTTGCATTTTGTAATGTATTAAAACATGTAGGCAATACACCACTCAAGAAGATTAGTTGTTTGCCTTTAAAAAACGTAAAGCAAGCATCATGTGCCAATAAATACTGGAATGAATACCCTTGCTCAACTGCCCCCCTTTCTCAGTTAGGACCCCTGAGGGCAGACTGCCCAGGACCACTGCCAGTCAGGAGTGGAGTGGTTGCCTCCAAGGACTCAGTCTCAGTCTGCTCTCCCAAAGCTCAAGGTTGGGATGCTACTACTTGCCTTACTGCTTTCCCTGAAGATGAAAAGCTCTCCCATCTTAAAGCTGCTGTCTCCAAGAACGCCCTCAAACCCACCTGCCCAACCTTGCTTATGAGAGGCAGCAGAACATCTGCCTCTGTTGTTTTCTTCATTATCTGTTTGGGAGATCTCATCAATGCACTTCAGAAACTCTCTGCATTACCTGTGCCCAAGTTGCCTTCCAGCAGACGCTGAGGTGGTTAAAGCTCCCAGCAAGAACCAGAGCCTACAAACATGAAGCTTCTTCCACTCTTCTATTTCCTCTTCTTAATCATGTAGTACAGATTAGACAACCACCATAATACTACCCACATTGTCCACCTGCAATCCTGGACCCACAGCTCTCTGCTGGCACATCACTCACTGCAGCACAGACCTCCATGCACCCCTGCTGCTTTCCAACAGGGCAGCTCCCCTCCTTCCTTCCCTGCCTGTCCTTCCCACAAGGCTCACATGCCCCGCTGCAGCACTGCTGTGCAAGTATCCCACTACACCTCTGTGGCCTATGAGGCTGCAGCTCTCTGATTCCTCCTGCCTACTCACCATACTGCTTGCTTATATGTGCACACACTTCATCTGGGCATCAGTCACTCTCATACAGCAGAAGTGAGCGTATCTCACCCACCGTGCTGTCCTCTCTGTAAGTGTATTTCTCTATTAAAGTCATTTTCACAGCAATTAAATAAGACCCCTGGGGTACCTTCCTTCTCCCTTTATCACTTTATTCACAAGCTAAAAATACCTCATGTACACTGCTTAACGCAGCTCATACCTGACAGGTGTGAAAAGACCCATTATACCATCACATCTGAGCCTCCAAAGTCATTAATGCTGCAAAACATGAGTGACTGACAGAGGCTTAGAAAGGTGCCAGAGAGGGAGCACTGGAAGGTACAGAACCATTTTGGTGAGACAAGAGCTACAATACTGCTTGCACAGGTTCTGGACAATCTCCAGAAAGCAAGCAATCACAGGTCACTCACCTAACCAGGGTTTTGTTTTAGCAGTTCTTAATGCTTTGCAGACAAAGTGTTTCCACAATACCACAAGTAAAAGACACTTGAGAGATCCCTGCACATTTAGTAGCTGGTTCCCCACCCACTGAAAATACGAGCACAAATGCTCTTACGCTGGGCTTTGCAAGAACAGCAGCTATCGAGCCACCTTTAAAACATGCATCCCTCAGTGTTTGCCCAGAAGGAATGGAACCACATGAAAGCTAAGAAACATGGGAATTGCAATTAATAATTACTGCTTACCAAGAGCTTATCATTTCTTAACTGTTTTCAAAACATTAATTAAATCACGAAGGCAGGAAAAGAAAAATAACGTCATTGCATTGACAAACACAAATGCTGTGATACACTAATGAACACATGCTATCTTCAGATTCACTACCTGACCCATTCCCTATATGTATCCAGGACAGCACGTGCTGTTTCGTCCTATTCTCAGCTCTAAGGACAGAGAAAGTTTGGGATTTTTTTTTTTTTGTATTCTGCTTCTTCCCATCCTCAGTCACCACATAAGGATTAATCTAAAATAGGAGCAGTAAGTTAAACGCTAATCTTGTTTTTAAGACTGACCTCAGTAAACATACAGTGAAGCTTCCTGGGACTCATCTGATTGCACAGTCAATCAAAGAATGGTTTGGGTTGGAAGGAACTCTTAAGACCATCTAGTTCTAACCCCCTGCTATAGGCAGGAACACCTCACTCGACACCAGGTTGCTCACATACCCATCCAGCCTGGCCTTGGGTGCTTCCAGGAAGGGGGGAATCCACCACCTCTCTGGGCAACCTGTTCCAGTGCCTTACCACCCTCACAGTAAAGAATTTCTTCCTAATATTTAGTCTAAATAGATCCTCTTCCGGTTCAAAGCCATTTCTTCTTATCCTTCCTATACTCTCACAAAAAAGTCTCTCCCCAGCTTTCCTGTAGCCCTCTTCAGGTCCTGGAAGGCTGCTGTGAAGGTCCCACAGTGCCTTCTCCAGGCAGAAGAACCTCAGCTCTATCAGCCTGTCCCCATAGGGTAGGTGCACCAGCCCTCCCATTATCTGTGTGGCCCACCACTGGACCAGCTCCAACAGCTCCATGTCCTTCTCATGCTGGGGGCTCCAGAACTGGATGCAGTACTCCAGGTAGGGTCACACAAGAGCAGAGGGGCAGAATCACTTCCCCCTCTACCTGCTGGTCACACTTTTGATGTAACCCAAGACACGGTTGGCCTTCTGGGCTGCAAGCATACGTGGTCAGTTCACACTGAATCTTTTAACAACCAACAGTGGTTGAGGAAGAGTTCAGCATCTACAGAAATCTTTCAAAAACAAAGAGATGGGGCTCTTTCCACCTCAAAAAGCTGTACAAAAAAGTCAGTGACAAAAATCTGAACTGAATAATCTCTATTTCAGAGCTAGAAACTGATAGCTAAGGTTAAAAATCAAGAATTAACTACCAAATAAATGCCTTGAAATGACAAAGACTGAGACTCCTACAGATCATTATAAATACTGAAATTAGTGACCCTACCTTCCATCAAGTTATTGGTGTTCTCTGCTAATATAAAATACACCCCAGATTTTAGCATCAGGTCAAGATTTTCAAGTGCAAGTTACATGCAACTGTTTATTTCAGACAAACCTGATCCATTCTCAGTGGTAAAGCCCAGAGATAACACTTTAATATTTCCCCATGTTATGAAACATTTTAAAAGAACCCTAAGTTTAATTCCTGAGTAATGAAATTCTCAGGAAAGCTGAAGAAATCACATGGCTCAGCCCTTGGAAACATTCAGCGCTTTACTGAAAGAGGAAACCGTGAGTATTTCAAGTGATTTAAATAAAAATGCACAAAAGAAATGGAGAGAAGAACTGCAGCTCAAGAGTCCCATGTATCTGCTGGTGACTGACATTCTTGCTCTACGTTCTCATTCTGCCAACAGTGTGAGGATTTGACCCTCTCCCACTCCCAATGCATTTGTGTTGAGAAAGTGAAGAATGATCAGATATTAGACTGATAAGTAACACGAGAGCCCAAAATGTTCAGAATGAAAAGGTGTGAAAATGCAACTTGCTCAGCAGAGACCTGAATCAAAACAGGCTGCTCCACGCAGCCAGCAGCAGACTGCCCCAAGCATCGCCTCTGATCTGTAAATGGAGGTTTTATTATTAAAATACTGTTGCCTCCCCACTGAGCCCTCCAGGAATACCTACTCAGCAGCTCTCAGCCCCACTCGCCTCAATTGCACAAAGCTTGCTGCCATCAAGGCCTGCACTTGAGCCACAGCTGAGAAGCCAAGAGACCTTCCCAGCTGAAATCTCCTCTTGTCTTTTTACAGCTGAGTGACAGAGAAGCCCCAAACACTCACTGCTCCTCATCTCACCTCAGCTGTCACTGAGGCCTTGCACTCCAGTTAACAATGACACAGCTGAGCGAGGGCATGCTTGAAGTAGTTTGTATTAGCAACAGGACACTGAACTCCCACCCAGCTCTACCTACAGGTCAGTGCTGTCAAAAGATGCTGAGATCTAAAAAGCAGATTATTATAGCTTCCAGGTGGGAGAGAGCAAATCAGATCATTTAGCAACAGAAGCTCTTGAATGAGAGCAGTAATAGTATCCCTTCCTGTATAGCGTTTTAACCCAGCCCAGCAAGTGTCCAGATCACTGACAGCTGAATGTGCCAGGCATATCTAGGAAAGGACTCCTCTTGTATCTGCCTAATTTCTTATGCTCTTTCCTTAAGCACCTACTACTTATCACTCTTAAAAAGATCCTGGGACTTAAGTCTAAGCTAATGCAGGTACTTGCATGTTTCAGATGAGATTCAGAATGAGGCTGCTTGGTTTTCCCCAAGACTGTCTAAATTAGACAAACAGGCCCCAATACTCTTACTGTGCATCACGCAAAATCTCTTTACCTACAATCCAACAATAGAAAGCTGCACTTTAAGCTGTTTCACAATGGAAACTCTCCTAAAATCTCTTTCGATATCTTGTCAAAATCAGCATGCTCTGTGACTAGATGACTGTCAGAGTGATCTATAGCCCCTAGCTAGCACTGTAATATAAGCTAAATTGCCTGAGTCACAAGCAATGATAGAGTCATTCTACAGGAAATTGGAAATCAATTCTTGTCATCACTGTACATAACTCCTTTATCAGAGTTCCAGTTCACCGGTGTAATGCAAGGGAAAGAGGCTGGGAACTGACAATCATGACAAGTTGAACAGTCACACACAAATATATGAAGTGCAGAAGTTCTGTCTGGAATAGCACTTTCCATATGGTATGTGCCAGGTCTGAGCAGCCTGACTGGGTAAAATATTAAAGGTTAACAGTGGTCACATACTTGTAAGCAGAAAAAGCCATAGGTGCGTTGCATTGTGTTACATCAGGAGGATGTATGTACCTGGGGTTAGAGCCTGAAAACGGGACCCACAGCCAGGAGGGTGTTCTTTGTGCAATGAATCCTGGCAAAAGAGAAGGGACAACCTTCTGCTAAATGACATACACAGTTCACAAGCTGTTTCGGAAGCCAGGGCCACAGCATCAGTGCCAGCAAGCTTACCAACAAGTCATACAATTTGCAACGCTTTCGGTCAGGATGCCATTACCAGCAGTAAGTCGTTAAATCAGTGTTGTTAGTAAGGAGGGTCCAGTCACTTGATCCTCAGAACTAAGAGGAAAAAAGAATCCAATACATTGCTATTCGTAAAGAATACCATCGCCTTTCTGTCGGTTATGTTACTCCGTATGTGCTAATGTCTCATTTTTACCTAGATTAATCATCTAATCTCATTAAAACAAGTACTAAATTTGTTTGAAAAGTTATATATTTTTTTAAATCTCGAAACAAACAACTTTTATTTCTGCTTCCTGAAGTGCCTTTGCAGGAAAGCAGACTCACCAAGCTTCCAAATATACACAGCAAAACCACAGCCACTTCACAGAGCTGCAGAATGGTTGAGGTTTCTTTACACAAACACTTCCAACTACATCATACTGACAGTCTGGGATGCAGGAATATGATCAGTGCATGTGGAGTCCAGCACAGCATATTCCTGAGCTTAACACAGCAGTCCTAACCAAAAACAAGCACTCCTACCAAAATACAAATTCAAAGAAAATGTAATACAAAGAGCTCTGTGTGAAGCGTATGAAAGTTTTGTTTCTTTCTCCCTGGCTAACTAGAGAAAAAGCAGTTCATCCACAAACCAAATGCAATTGGACAAACACTGTGGGTTCCTCTCCACGAGAGCCCAAGGGAAGCACTCTTCCATTAAGCAGAGCACAGACCATGAAGCAAACAACCCAACATCCCACCCATTGCCACAATGACTGGCAGAGCTTGGACTGCTTTACAAAGAGAGTCTGTTCCTTGCTCTGAAAGAGCTGCTTCACCACACTGCAACAATGTCTGGCATTAATCAGGCTAGAGGAGAGCCAAGGGGCTATCAGAAAATGAGAAACTAAATGCCATCATCTTGTGTTAATTAGCTGGATTTAGTTTACATAAGCCACTGATCTTTTTATTCTTACTGCCCTACAAATCTAAATATGATATTGTTTAGATTTTCATAACTATGTCTGAACAAAAACTCATTCATTCTCAACTTCTGAAGCATATGAATACTTTTCAGCTCTTCCATGCTATCACTCAGAAATATGGCTTTAGATGCTCATTTTTACACAGAGAGTAGTTGGGAAAGGAATTCATATTTCATAGCATAATAGTTGCAAGTTTTGTGTTGTTATTATTATTATTTTTTTTTTTTAAGAAAAATATAATTCCTTATTTCTTTCTTTTCAAAGCAAATTGAAATCCACTCTCTTGACATCCCAGAAAGACACTCACCACCACTCAGAAAACCTTATAGGAGTTTAAACGCACTATCCACCCTTAATGACATGCCATTATTCACTAAACTGTTAAAAATTAATCTGGTAGATAGGAATTTGGTCAGATGTTTGTTTGTTTAACATCATTACACAGTTTTGAACCCACAAACCAAAGGAAGAGGCTTTTAATTACAGCACATGGAAGAAGAAGAGCATGAAAGCGTAACATTTAATTTGCAGAGCATTGTTACACAATGTGTATTCCTTGGTGGCAAAGCCAGCATCAGAGGTTCCTGCTGCACTCTACCTCTCCCTCCTTCTTGTTCCCACTGAAATGATGTAATGCTACGATTCATATCACTGCAGTAACCCAGGATATCATTGGCTATTCCTGAAAAAGTGTTGGGATCCCTATAAATGCTTCTAGGACAGCCTCAAAAACATCCCACAGCTCAGGCAGAAAACACTGGCCTGGAAATAGAAGTGACTCAACATACATAGAACTTCATGCTAAGTGTCCATAACATACCATCAGTGCTATTACTGACCTGGTTCACTGCAGGCTGGCACACAGCCCTTGTAAATTAAGCCATTATGATACAATGCTGGTTAAGAACAAGCTGCTGTAGTCACAGGCTTCCTCACAAGAATACACTGGCCTTGAAAGGACCCATAAGCCTGCCCTAGAGCACCAGGTTGATGCTTCCAGTTGAAGAAATACGGGCCGTGCAATTCTGACAGCTCACGCTGCTTCTGATGGTGTCTGGTTCAGTCTGGAGTGCCAGCAAAGCAACAGTCACAGTAAGTCCTGCAACATTCATGCTAACAGCCAGCCAGCCTTCAGGCCCACAGCCATCCTGCAAAAGCAAAGCAGCTCTGCTTGCTGATCTGTGCTTTGCTTGTGCAGAATGTGATTCAAAAAGCCCAACAGTGGTAAAAGCTACTCAGGTAGTAGAGGAATATTGCTTGTGAAAAACCAGAGGGTTACCAGGGGGTGTTAGTGCTACTCATTGTTGGATCCAATCCCTCTTCCCCTCTCCAAAATGAGACTTTAAAGTATTCAGGTAAGGAACACATGAGCAAACTGTGCCCAGCAAAAGTTGTGCAAGTCATGAATCTCCTCTATAACTGCCATCATAACCACGGGAAAACATTTTATAGCTGTAATAACCCCCTGTAAAGGAGATTACCAAAGCTAACAGCCATGATTGAAAATAACTGGTCCCAGCTTTGTTTCAGTCCTCAATTTAGACACTGTTTGTTAACTGCTAGTTCTTGCTGAAGCACGGTGAATTTTGCTTGGTAAATCATTCAAAAGAGTGTTTCTCACTATATTAAAGAGGCTGAAAGGGGTTAGGAAAACCAATAAATTTCAAAGTATGGAAAGCCACAGACACAGAGAAATCTTTTATCAACACACAGCATTGTAGTGAGGCGCATCCTGACATGAAAAACTAATTTGCATGTTTACTGATGCATTGTGGATATTTGTTCAAAGCCTTTAACATAAGCTGTTAGTTACGCAGCACTGATTCATTTAAGTTCTGATGATTTCTCAAAGTTTTAATTAGTTCTGAGGAAATGTTTTATGCAGAAGTCACAAGTCACCGTGAAGCAGACCTTCCCCTCCCTTCCTCCTGCAATTCAAAATCCCATGGGAGAAGTCCTGCATATTAGATTTGAGCAGAGAATGATAACACTCCTTAAACAGAAAGCTGCAGCACTTGCCTGGCTGTCACACAGCACCCTGCATATTAGCACCCAAAGTGCTTTACAACGACAGCACACCCATCCGCATTTCACAGACAAACAACTCAAACTGTGGAGACATTAAGTCATGTCTTAGGGACGTATCACAGAGGTGACATCAAGAGATGAGCAGCAAAGGTTTCCTGACTGCTGGGCAGTGTGCTTGCAGCAGCACGAAGTCCAGTGGGAGGAGCAGGTAGGTCTGCACAGCCCTCCATCACATCTGCAGCCCATGCTTCCATCAGCATGGGGTCACGCTGCCAGGTAGAAGCTAAGAGGCTCACTTTCACCTGCACTCTTTGGAAGCGACACTGTGAGCTCCTGGCTTCCCATTGCCTCCCTGTGCCCCCTGCTCAGAACACTGACCACCACTCTGTGTTCAGTCCTGGCGCACTGCTCAGGAATCACATTGCAAAGTCATGGATGGCATCTCTGTCTTCACTGCTGTGATGGTGGTCAGGGCTGGGTTTGGGCACATGGGACTTGCTGAGAGGATGGCTTTCTGCATGCTTCTGTTTTAAGTTTTTTCCTTACTCTCTTATTTGACACATGGAGATTCTCATTGCCCGAAACTCATTAAAACTGATGACTCTTACCAACAAAGTGATTAGATGAACTCAAAGAAGCCAGTGGTCCTTCAGTCCTCTTAGAAGTTTCCCCCCATCCATTAAAAAGAAAAAACAAACACTGGCACCAAACCTTTCGATAGCCCATTTAACTGACTGCTAACCCATTACAATGAGGCTGTATCTCACAGAAGAGAATAAGCACTACTCTGCAACAGTTAAACTACAGCCTTCTTAGCAATTCCCTGGGTACTAGTGATTCTGTACAGTCAACTTCAGTTGAGATATTTTAAACAAGCCCTGAATGCTCACAGATAAACCCCTAAGGATGGTTAAAGGAATTCATTTGGGATGCCAAAAGCTTTGCTGGGAAATTTAAGTTACCACCGAGATATCCAAATACAGTATTCAGGGACACTGCAATATCCTTAATTATCCACATTCCTCTGACATTGCTCAGTGTTCTGTATTTAAAAACCACACTAAAAAGAGAGAAAGCCACATCTCTGTAAACTGATGCTCATCCATCTACAGTCATCAGGTAAAACCAACTATTTGGGATCATGTTTTGCTCACACAGCTTTTCCACTTTGCTCTGCTTAAAGCAATATGATGACAATGCCATCCAAAGGGCTCACAGGTTGCTACAGAAAATACCATCAACTACAATCTAATGACACTCGGTGGTGGTTAGATCATTCACAGTTGCTGACTGCCTACACCGATGGTCAATGGTTGAAATTTGGACGATGAGTTGCTTGCTAAGCTGCTGTAATAGTCATTGAGGATCCTAGGAACAAACACTGAACTCCCACTGGAAAATCCAGGATACTTTCATTCTCAATTGCTTTGATGACCAAGACTAGATAAGAACTGTGTCCCCCTGAGATGCTTCAACGAAAAGATGCTGTGTGTTCTCTTGCTGCTTTACACAAAATTTTACACCAAGCATGGCTTCCCTTGCTGCACTCTGACCATCCTCTGTTATCCGTGGTACTTAACACGTGACTTACACATCATCCATTGAGGTTTGCAGGGGTAAAGGAAGTGCAAAGTGTTTCACAGAGTATTTTCCGTATATAGAAGTCAATCCTATACATATATATATATATATATTCATTCCACAATGGTACAGAGCATCCATAGGTTCAGATCATTCCCTTAAGAGTTGATGCTCCAGCACCAGACATTCTTCTCTGTGGGTCTTGCTCCATGGAGCAGGAAGCAGCTTTGTTTCCACATCACTGCAAGTCATGGCCAGGAGCCCCAAGTGACACAGCACTGCAGGGCTAAGGCTGCTGATGTATCCAGCTAGAACAAAAGTTCAATAACAGTCACATCAAAGAAAATTTACTTACTACAGCAGGGAACATTTTTGTGAAACAACAGCACCATCATCTGGTCAAAGGGCTGCTCTGCTTCATGCCTTACTAGATTGCTCATGGACGTTTTGGAATCCATCTCAGCAGCTCAAGATTTTACATTATGATGCAACAGCTCTCCTGTAATCACGCTTCAATTACAAGTATATATATATATATATTCACTCAGGAGTCTTTTACCATTTCACTATTGTTTTTCATTTGATACATCAGATCATTGTAATTCTGCTTCTGAAGGCCTGATGAGGATTTTAAGCTGTTCAATCTTACTTTGCAGTGCAAGGAACAAAACACACTGCAATACACTACTTCCAGTGGTAGTACTGAGCCACTGGCAAACAGCCTAGGCATGGGAGTGTGATGCACCTTAATCACAGGCTGGGTACTAAATTAAGCAGCACTGTTCATCAGTACCACTAATGAAGTAGCAACAGGGCATTTACCAAGTGATTTTTAAAGCAAATATCACTGATCTCTTAGCTCTAAGCATTTAAGTGATGGATCCAGAAGCAGCTCTGCCACCTGGCTCCCCTGGGGAGCAGGGACGTGCAAGGACAGTAACCCTGTCAGCAAGCACAAGTCCTGCTGTCTGCCTGACCACACCTCCAGCTCCCCATACTGACTGCCCCAGCAATCAAAGCAAGAACTTCATGGGGATGTATTCCAACAACCAGGTTGAACAGGGTGCAAAAACTCTCATGTTCAGAAGACTTCCTGAAAAGTTTTTAACTAAGCCAATATATTTCAAGAAAACATTTCTCATTCCTAGAAACCAGCATTATCTATTGTAATAAAAAAAAATAAACCTGAAATCAGTTAGCTCTTATCTGTCTCACCTAAATTCATCAAATTCAGTCTAACTGAATTGTATCAAACAGTCACAAATGAAGCTGGCGTGAACAGCAGTGCCCATACAAATCACACCTAAATCAGGCCCAGATCACAGGCAAACACTACAGAAGATACATTCTGAATACAAGAGGTGCTGTCTGACATCAGGAAGCACTTCTGTGCAGTGCAGGTGGCAGAGCACTGGCTCAGGGCACTGTGGAGTCTCCTCCTTGGAGATGGTCAAAGCCTGCCCTGACACAGACCAAAACATCCTGCTGGGGGTGGCCTTACTGCAGCAGGAGTCCAACCAGATGAACCCAGGATCCCCACCACCATCACTCACACTGTAACTCTGTGAAGACAAACTGCTGCACACCATAAGCTTAAAAACTACTTAAAAACTAGAGTTTCAAAATAAAGTCAGTTAAAGCCCTTCAGAAGTAAATCCACTGATGGAAAGACCATAAAAACACAGTGCCAAAATTTAACAGCTGTATGCTTGGGTATTTCAGTAGATGAATGCTCTGTAGTATCTCAAATGTTCTGTTACTGCTAGCCAGAAGACATTCAGTAATTGAATGCAGTTTGCAATGCAGTCGGGAGCATGCACATAAGATAACCACACTGGCACTGCACAGCTCATTGTTCTAGGCTACAATTGACAAAACTCTACTGATGAAGATTAAATGCAGCTGCAAGACCCAAATGAACAAGATGGACAAAGCGCTGGGGAAAAGAAATAGAAGAATATGAAACTCAGCAGTCATACATAACTCGTGAGAATAGCTGGGAATATTTCAACATGCATCTTTGGTTGTTAAAAGGAAAACAGAACATCGAAGACTTGAATAAAAACTCATGAAAAATGAAGTTGTGTGAAAGGGCTGCCTATCTGCAGTAATGGCTATAGAGATAGTCCACAATGAGTGCTTTTGTTAATAGCAGAAATCACGATACTTCAGGAATACACAATAGGACACTGCTAACTTTTAGAGTTGCAACGCTTCTCAGATTTTGGAGTCTGCAGGCATTTATCTCAACTCACTAAAGCAAACACAACTGTCTTCTGCTATATCAAAAACTGAAAAGCTGCCAGCAACACTTACGCATACTGCAGAAAACATTCTGCATGACTTCCATCTGGTATTCATCAATCTAAGTGGATGTAAGGATGGCATATGTTAGCATTCTCCCACAGCTTAGAGAAAGTAACCATCTTGCCCTCCTTGGTGGAGACATCTCATTTTTTTGCATCAGATATTTTTTTATTTAGTCATTTTTAAACACGCTTCAAACTCTCATATTGGAAGGCAGCCTTCTGGGCATTCCCAATGGACTCACCACACTGCTGCATGGTGCTGTGCCATGAAAACCCAGCACAAACCTATCTACAAGTCAGTGAGTCTGACAATCAGGTCGCACAGAGCTCCTGTTTAGACCACACCACTAAAAGATATGTAGGGTGTTGCTTTGCCCAAGAACAGACATCACCCTCTATATGAGAGAAAAGAGAAACAAGACTGAAACATGCTTTGTTTTCCATTATTTGTACTGTTAATTTTGCTGCAAGTCTTAAAACCAAATAGACAAGCTTAGACTCCAAGATCAAACTAAAAGTTCCAGACTTTTTTTTCCTATCACCACCAATGGTGTATACTTTTCCAACAGCCTCATTGCAAAGGGAAAACAGCTCTCTCTCTACATGGAGACAAATGCAGAGATGTATATATTTACTAAAATACAGTCTGGAGGATTAAAGACCTAACATGGTGGCATATTTAAGTGCAAACAAATGGATGATCCAGTTGAACTCTGGGAGAACACAGGGGCTCAAGTTTCTGACTGATAAACCACTGCCACAGTGCAAAGCAAAGCCCAGGGAGTTCGTGGCAAGATTCCCTTGCATGTGAGCAGACACCAGCCCAGGTTCCAGGCTCATAGCACCAACACCAAGCCTGCTTTCTCAAATTTCAGCTAGCAGATGTGCAGCAGAGTTCTATCTGCCAAAGAGGCACAAGCTTGTGTTTGTTCTCTCATGTCGTCTTATTTTAAAACTGTTTCTATTAAATAAATTTAACAGCAAGAAATGCCAGACAATGTTGGATGAATAGACAAAGGAATTCATCAACTATTAAAAAGCAAAACCAACAAAAATAGGTTCAATTGAAAACAGTCCCTCTTTCCCTTCACAACTATTTTCTTTGAATCTGAAGTCCCAGTGCTGTTCTCTGCATTCCATGATATTAAACTCCTCAAAATTGAATGAGAAACACACAAACCTGAATAGCAAGCTGGCAGCAAAGTTGTACCAACTACAGGGAAATGAAGCTTTCAGCATCACCTGCCAAGAACAATCCAATAAGGATTATTTCTAATGCTTTGTTTCATAAGGAAGAATAATAATTTTTTGCCAACATGGCCAGAAAACGTGATATGGAGAAAACACATCAGTGCAGAAAAGCAGATCGAGAGAGTCTATACCAGCCTTCCCTGCCCAGGCAGAATTAGCTGTGTGTTTATCACCATGGGATGTTGTTCAGACATTTAAACACGGTGGGGCTTTTTGTTGTTCGGTTTTGTTATGCTTTCCCTATAACATTACAGCCCCAGTATGATTTTTTTTTTTTTTGAATGGCAGCTCAGTTTTTGTACTGTGTTTAGGTAAGATCCTATCAACGTATTGGACAGCAGCCTGAGGACTGATCTTTGTCCAAATTCTAACTAACACAGGAAGAACGCAAAGTATCAGAATTGTTTAACAAAGTTCTCTTGACAAACAGGAAAGCTGCAGTCACCTCAGTGCCTGGTTTGGGTAACAAACCATTTGTTGCCTGAACCCAGCCCTGCAGCTGATGGGCTCCTTGGCGCTTCCCACCTGCAGCACTCTGAGCAGTAGAAGATGCTGCTGGCAGCTGAAGATGGCAATGCCTCCCAGAACAGAAAAAAAATAGGGAAAATTACCTTCAGGCTCCCACCCTCCCCAATCTAATCCTTGTTAAAATGATAACTGCAATAGGAAAAAAAAAAAAAGGATGGAGTGACACAGTGTAAGGATGTGGGACAAGGACTTACCACGACACACAACATCAGTAGCGTATTTGTATAGCAGGAGCACAACTTCCAGTTGAGCTTAACTATTCCTTCTAGAAATAAAACAACTCCTCAGTGAAAGATTCCCCAACTTGAGGGATGTTGTTCCACTGCCTGATCACCTTCAGTGAGAGTTTTGTACCGGATTTCCTGATTTTAACACCTTCAGTTGCAGATTCCATACACTGAAAGCCTCAGGCCAGTTACCACTAGGTGAAAGCCATTTTAGAAGCAGAACCATCCCTATATTAATTACCCTGAACCTGAGAAAAGGTGTGGAAGAGTGATCTTGATGCAAGTGTTCCTTTATACCATCTGAAACTGACATCCCATTCCCCTAACTATCAGAAGAAATCTTTACCATCTACATTTAGGGTTTTTCCCCCCATATTAGTGCTGCAGAAGAAACGATAACTATTGATTTCATTTGTAACTACCCATTTTTCTCTTTCCAGTGTGACATAGTTCAGTAAAATGAATAGAAACAGGAGCAGTGCTTTATAGTAGCATCGTATTAATGGCTGCGGGACTAATCATATCTAACTGAGCTGTGAGCATCAACAAGCCAAACCTAAAGCAGAATATATGCCTGCAAGCTTCATACTTAATCTATTTGACACAAATTTCATTTTTACATCATGGTACTATACGTGTTCAGTTGCATCATCTGTAGAAGCAGTTCAGTTTTAGCTGTTTGGCCACCTACCTCCTGCATCGAGTAACGTAAAAACTGAATAAAAATATATGAAGGTCCTTCTAACCTCAGCAATCACTCATATTGTGAAAATCAGAATAGATCAAGAATTGCTCTTATTTTTCCAGTCTTGCCTCTCATCCAAGCATGTGGATTCAAACAGTTCATGTCTATTCATAATTTATTGGAGCATTTGCAGTTTACATCAGAAATACAGGCCTTGCCTGCAGGAAAAACAATGACTAATAGCTGAAAGAGTGCATTGCAATTAGTCACTGCAAAGCACACCCGCGCTCACTGCTCAGTCCTCGAGTGCCAGCAAAGTCCAATAGGGAAGTCTGACACAAAATATGTCATCCAGAGAAATACACCACATCCACATGGCTATAGCAGTTAGATCACAGACTGATTTTCCCCTCCTGGTTCACACCTGAAGGAAAACCTATGTTTACAAATGTTCCCAAAGAGCTGAGCCCCTTAAGGAAGCTGATGGGAAGAGCTGTGCTCTGATTAAACTCTCACCACCAGGACACACTCATTCTCCTTTGGAAGACCTGGACCAGACTGTATTTTTTCTTTTCAATTCCAGCACTAAACACAGAGACAAACAATTGCAGGAGCTAGAAGATGCTGCTGCTCAGAGGCAAGTTGCTGCTCATCTGTCACCTCTTGCTTGTGTAGAATGGGGATTCCACTCTGGTGATGTCTGCAACTCAGCAGGACATTGTAATTGATGTCCCTACTTCTCACAGTCATTTCTTCTCTCAATATGCTTTGCCAAATATCACTCAGGATTCACCTGGGTGCTATTCTTGACATCTCTGCCATAGGGATCCTAGAGGGATCCTTGGATAAAGTCAATCAGGAAGCATTTGTACATCTCCAAGTCAGCTTTACTGAAAAAGCCTTTTGCTGACAACAGTGTTCACCTCTGTGACCCTTCTTTCAAGATTCAGAACACCTCCTGTATAAATCCAGATGTGGAGACAAACACTACAATTGGTTCATGCTCTTCAGACTCACAGCAATGCAAGGCATTTTGCAAGCAGGAATTTCATGGGCAAAGCAAAGCTGGTTTAGAGATGCCTGAGGGGAAAGGGAGCCACAGCATTTTCCTTTTCTCCTCTTTCCCCCCTCTTCCTCCTTATTAACAGCTGGCTTAGCACACACTTCCTCTCATGCCCTGGCCACGGTCAGAGGCTGTGCACTCACACTGTTTAGATGAGGATCATGCCTTCTTCATTTCTACAGTTGTTACAGTTGCAGATGGTCACAATTAACAGCTTGCTTTGGAAAGGCAGAGGACAGTGCATCTGGAAGGGGTTCTTTGTGCTTTTACAGCACTGAAGGAGTTTCACATTAAGAGTTTCCAGAGTGCTTTCCAATAATCCAGGTGACATTTCTATGGGATTTTACTACAGATTTTATTTATCGTTATGGACAACAAAGCTTATGGAATTTGAGACATAACTTGGTTAGTTCTTAAAGGCAAGCTCCTTCCATCTGGGCAGGTTGCTAGGAAGAAGGAAAGAAATGGAAGATTTCAGGAATACTAAAGGCCCTCTCTGTTCACATAAAAAGCATGTTGCCTTCCTGAATACATTATGCTAAATCTGCATGCAAATGAGAAATGTATAAATAGAATTGGGCATTAACTGACATAAGATTTTTTATATTTTTTTTTTAAATGGAGATGAGGCAGAGGATGTTATTAAAGGAGTTAAGCTCTAACATCTGTTTTTAATTCTACTAGCTTATTTGTCTGTTTATACCTACAGGCTTTCAAGACATCACTTAACACTACTAATTAAAGCTGAAATTTTTGTTCACAGCAATGCTTTCTTGTATCCCCTGCAAGCACTTACTCGTGTCCCTGCTGTCATTGCAGGTGACAGCTTCTTGATGGAGGAATGACATGAGGCCAGAGTGCCTCCACAAGGGATGGGAAGAGGTTCACCTTGTCCCATCTGACAGAGGAGCAAGTGATGGATGGCAGCAACCACTATTCTGCCCACAAGTCTTTGTCTCAGCTCTAGGCTGGGTCATAATCTGACCTGTTTTCTACCATGGCTGAGCTAAGAACAAAACAAAGGCAACATTCGAAAGAATATTTCTAAAATGCCTGAGAAATGGAGCTCTGATTTAACAATATGACATTGACTACACAGAGAAGATACACCGTGTTACAGGTGCACACACAATCCAGTTTTTCTTAGCACTGAGAATCCCAGCTGCACTCATGCCTTAAGGAAATTTGGCATTTTTTCTTCAGGACAAGCAACACAATGCTCGTTTGAGAATAGCAGTGCACAGGCAAGCAGTCCACAGCTATGGAAGTGCATGCAGAAGTGGCTGAGATGACTTGCCATAAGCACTTCACAAAAGAAGCCACAAAGACAAGTACCAATGAGTTTATTAATTGCTTCACACTTTGGACTTGAACCTTCAGACATTCAGCCATAAATATTGTTCGTTAGCCATTTGCATCAGTTTTGCTTTAAAACAGACACATCACACCATTCCCTGCATACTGGTGAGAGGTCAAGCAAGCTGGCAAGAGGCAGCCCATTATAAAACCCCAGTCTCTCAACCCTTGCATCATACATACTTTCCATCATAAGCCTACTATCACTCATGCACCAGCATATGGTGACAGCTGTGATGCACAGTGGGCTGAACAGACAGACTCACAAAAAGAAGAGAATTCTAAGAGGTAATGAGTGAATCTCTGACTGTGCACAGTATCATGTTCACTTCTTGCCATGCAGTGGTTTTATTTTATTTTTTTAAACCAGGAATTTCACAATCTGAACAGACTTTCTTCTCCTTTTTGGAACTGCCAGTGTGCTTTAAAGTGTATTTTTAAACCTGTTTCAGTCTGGAAGAGAGCTTTTGTTGCATATACTACAGTGCTTATTACCTTGGGGCTTGGCTCCCTGGGTGAGGTGTCTAGACATCTCTGCAGTGGAAATAACTGCACAGCCTAGCACTGTCTTGAATCCACTAGTTTTAGAATTAGGAGTAATTTCATGCCCCAGGTTGCCATAATCAAACACATCTGTTGCATGGAAATTATCCACTGCCATCTTGACTGCAAAGCACAATATGCCCAGATTATCCATGTTCTAAAGATCAACTTTACTTCCTAAAAGGCTGCATTAAGCACCACACATCATAACACCATCAGCACAGGTTTAGTCATTCCAAGACTCGTGTGGGACTCAAACAGAACCAGAGACTCACTTTAAAGATAGGAGGACAATTCAGGCACGGTAGGTTCGATGAGTAATATTGCAGACACTGAGCTGCATGCCAGGAAAATAAAAAAAACTGTTTGAAATACTTCCACAAAAATGAATTAGAGCACTCCTCTCAATCATTCAAAACATGAAAGAGTTATAACAAAAACAACCATTCATTCAAGTCAATTTTTAGCTTCATTTGTCTACAGCTATACTTCCATAGTTTAATACACAAAAATATTATGACAGATATGCAAATCTGATATTTTCAGGCAGGAAAGGTGAAATCCCTATCTATAAAAGCTTCAAGTCTGATCTTTAAAAGGAACCTGCAGCTGGCTTCTGTCATCTCTCTCTCCTTCATTCAATAAGCAGACCCACAGCTTAAGAAAAATGAGGATTTAGTCCACAAGAGGACAAGAACCACATATCTTCCCCTACTAGAGCAGAATTCACCTTTTCTATGTAGGAAAACACTTTGGCATTTGTCAAAGAAAAAAAGGGTGAGAGGTGGTTTGTGTGCAGCCTCCTCAGGTATTTAGATGTAAAACTTCCCAAGTAAATGAAAGAAAATTTGAGTAATCCTATACAAGTATTTTATATTAATTTAGAACACTGTGTTTTATGCTTTCTTGCCTTATGTAGTCTAATACTGATGCTGCTTTCCCACCAAATAAGGGAGACATTTTCTTGAAACTCCACAAAACAGAAGTGTTCTTCCCATTCATTTTCCCCTCCTTGCTGCACTTCCTTTCCTGGTCTAAAACTCAGCTCTCTAGTCATGCTGGAAGCACAAGTTGTGCTTGTTATGAAGCCTGCACCACAAATGGGGCCCAGAGAACAAATTCCATAACACGAAAGTTCAGGAATGCCAAGAGTTCACCTCAGTGAATGTACAAATCAAATAAATGTGGTCTTAGAGCAGGTTGCTATGATTATATCCATAAAAAAAGTTGAAAACATTTCCTTAAGGAGACCTTATTGAATATTTAAATGCATCAGAATTAACAATACCTATGATGTTATCAAGGAAACTCACAAGCTAAACATTTAATCTAGTGGAGCAACAGAAAACTAGGAAAGCATTTCCTCATTTTAGCAGTGTTTTAGGAACGTGTGCTCTGCACTTCCTTTTTAAATGTTGAGTTGCCTAATTGAAATGCAGCTCATATAGCATCCAGGCTCACTTCTGGATCACTAAGAAATTGGTCCGATTTGAAAATGTCAGGATCTGGTTAGCAATTCAAATGACCACAGTGGTAATTACGCCTTTTCATGTTCCAGCATGTTGCACTGCATCAAAACTGACACAAATGCCTGGTTTTATAATATCACAGCATGGAAATAAATGTCCAAAACGATATGAAAATGTACTAGTAAGAGATTAATAACTGTTCTTCTAGGAAGAAAGATGGCCCTTCTCAACCAGTATATTTAAAAGAAACCTTCTCTGATAGCATCTCTCCTTGAGGGAAACTGAATTATATTATCACTCATAAGCTATAATCATTTCTGTCAGCACCAGTCAGAGTATTTGAAGGAAAGAAGGAGGAGAAAGAGGGAAAGGGTTGTGGGGTAAAAAGAAAAAAAGTAGTTCAATCTTATAAATAAGTCCAGAGAGATACAACTTAAAGGTTCCCCTCCAGCATTTTGTTCTCTCTCCCATCCAGCAGATGAGAACATATTTCAAGTGTTTTATTTTGATCATAAAAACAGAGGAATTATGTGGATAGGGAGTAATGCATCATGAGCGATGTGCTCTGCTCTACAATCTTTGGTACCAATGTGTCATTTTGAGATATAAGCCTAAAGCAATATGGGCAAGGAAAACTTCTTTCTTACTCAAGAAAGGAGCAGGGAGAGAAGTCTTTCCAAGTCTAATGTTCCCCCAGAAGTCACATACCAGAGTCACTAGTTGCCTCCTAGATACAGGATGGTTTGAACAGCTCAGTACTTTGCACTTCTGCCTCTTAAAGGAGGTGGAGATCCCAGTCAGCACATCCCTTGAGCAGCTGTTTTATCTGATAGATCACACAATTCCAGTCATACACATGACAGAGCACAATAGATTGGTGCCATGCCTTCACAGCTCTGCTCAAGCCTTAGAGAGCCCATGCTTCCTCTGTATCTAATGCTTTCTCAGCACCTGGGCATGGGTACTGGCATTTAGAACAGAAGGGATCCATTAAGTTGTAATGGAGACACGTTATTGTTAGACAACACCCTCACATCAGCTCCTTCAGTGTTTGAGGGATTTTTGTTGCTGTTCTTTTAACCAGTATCTACTAATTCAGCAAACACCAGGGAGTGCTGCTAGACCTGCAGGTCCCTCGACACATTATGATAGGATAACCTAAGTACTGATGCCAGAAGGAACAGTTTTGCATAATCCTGGAATCACAGAATGGCTTGAGTTGGAAGGAATGGCTTGAGTTGGAAGGGTCCACTCATTTCCAACCTTTGCCATGGGGCAACAGCTGCTGGGAGAGGGGAGAGAAACACAAAGAAACTGTCCCATGCTTCAAGTTGTCAGACAGTACAAAGTCATGTGCTATTCTTCTTCCAACATGTTTACTGCAAGTGTCACATCTTACTGTAATTTGAATCCAATTTATGTCATTGACAAGATAACCAAATTCAGTCCTCACTTGTTCTTGCTAGCAGTAGACATTACAGAGGAATAAGGAACACATAATGAAAGCATTCAAGATCGAGGGTCATACAAAGCATGAACCAATCTAAAGCAGCAGGAGAGATTGGCTGTGTAACTGGTTTCTCCCAAGCTAAAGTAGTTTTAGTTGGGGAGAGGTCCAAAGAATGTTTTCCAACATTTTCACAAGGTGCATAAATTTTGCAGAGAACTGTTAACTTTATAGCTCTTTTCAGACTTGGGAGGAAGAACTACAGCCAAGATTGTAAACTAAGGCTCCTGCCTAACAAAGCAGAGCTGTATGGCTATGCTCAGCCAAGCCTTTCAACATCAAGACATTTGTGCCTTACAATCGTGTGACCCCAAGAGGCCACAAGAACATAATCTTCTCTTTCGCAGAGGAAAAAAAATCAGATAGTAACGACTGACTGCAGTGGGTAATTAATGAGCCTCTATTCCAACGTAAGCCAGAAATCCCCAACATTTTCATCTAGGTAGAAATCACATGTTATGCACTCAGCAAATAGACTTATTCTGCAAGCAGGTTTCTTCTGTCAAAAAGAAAGAAGTCAAAAAAATACCTCAAAACCTTATTCAATATCATAACATAAGGTATCATAATACACACTGAAGAGAAAGCAATGAATGAGTAAAGCAAGAGAACTATGCAGAGAGGCAGTGCTCATCTGGCACAAGATGATGTAGAACATTTCTTATCTTAAAGTGATCAGAAGTCAAGAAAAAGCCTGCAGAGTGATCTGGAATCCACTTCTGCTGGGACAGTTTGGTGAAGAAATGCACTCAAATCCACATTCTAACAACAAGTAGTGGATGGGAGTTTACAACGGAGCTTGTACATCTCTACATGCTATCTAATTCTTCTCCCATCTCTACTTTTAGATAGAAAAGTGAAACTATGATAGTTTTGAAAACATTCTCAGAGTATTAGAAAATGAAGAATCACTCCTAGATTAACATTCTTTTCAATTTCCACTGTAATTTCTATTTTCTTTTTTTCTGCTATAGTATTTAAGTAGCCACAGTGAGAATCAAGTTATTCCTTCTGCCTTCAGTTCCTGAAAAGGCAAAATAAGCAGAATATGATGTTGTTCTGCTGGGAAGGCTGATCCCAGATCAATGCCCAACACCTTGGCAATTGGTCAGACAACATGGCCTAAGACAGTACAAGATAAGGGCAGAAAAAACAAAGAAACAGAAACCACAAGAACATGACTTTTAAATTGATCTCTTCATTAGCATTGCAATACAAATGCCTCAAAGATTCTCAAGTACACATAAGAGAAGCAGCAGCACAACTTTATGATCCCGCTCACACCTATCTAGGTGCACAGAGCTCAGTGAACTCTTATAAAGCTTACCATACTGGCCAATACTTCTAGACAGAAACTCTCTTTTCAGTTCTTTCCTACTGGGAAAACCAACCGACCACACAACTTTGGAGTAACTGATGGGTCTTTTAAGCCCTGCATGTACCTGAACACACAGTAGTATACAGCATCAACGCTTATGCAATAGTTACACCTCCTATTGCAGAGTGCCAAAGTCTGAGATCAAGGAAACTGCCGTGCCACAGTCAGCACCCAAAAACTAGAAGGTGTGCTCAAGCAGGTCATCATGGTACTCCCATTATCATTTATAAGACTATGCTGAGATGGTCACCATTCATTTTTGCAAGCAGAACAGGAAAAAAATTCTAACTAGCAACAAAAGTTGGAAGTACCTCCTTTAAAGAAATCAGTCTTCCATAGAACAAAAACAAGTGAGAAATAGTGAGGCTTTTTTTTCCATATAGATCTCAACATAAAAAGGGCCAACCATATGCCATAGATCCTGTGTGTGAGCTGCAAACAATAACAGTAGTACTAATAACAATTATTTTTTTTTAAAAGAAAAGCAAATTGGCAGACTGGATTCCCAATGGATGAAAACAGTCTGACAATTTACAATGAACACATGTTTGAAGTCAGCTTCAAGTAATATGCTAACAAGAATTATGTGCATCTGTTTCATGCTCCCTGAGAATAATGCCATCAAAACTGAATTAAAATGCTTCAAAACAACACAGTCTGAACACGTCTTGGACTAATTAAAATTAACCACGTTCCTGAGGTCAGCAGCTTACCCCTTTGGACATCAGCAAATTCTAGCTAAGGTCACTCATCAAGCAAAATAATGAATATCTGTGTTCAAAAGGCATGCACAATACATTTATTTAATTAATGTATTATTGGATTGAAGGAGATTTATGGAGTCATTTCAATTTTGGAAGACCACAAGAGCACTCTTTGGTCATACCACTGTGGAGTCTTAGCAGTATGCAGTAAAGTAAATTAGGTCAGCAGTAGAATTTCAAAGCTTTGACAAATTATTAATTAGTTTACAGTATCGTTTGATAGGAAAACAACTTATTGCTACTAAATAGTATAAATTAGCTTTCTTTAATTCAAATAAGCAAAGGAAACTGTAGATCTGTTTTGCATGTGTATTACTGAGGCTGTGGCACTGTCAAGTTCCTTATGTAAGTTAGATACTCTTATCCTAGTTGAAATGGAGCAGAAAATCATAACTGGTCACCAAATAAACATTCAAGATAATGCAACTATTTGGAAGCCTTTGTCTTGTTTTTGGTTTTTTTTTCCTATACAATAACTAAATGGGAAAAACTAAGATCATGATACAAATAAAATAATCAGATTTTTCAGCTCACGCTACGCTGAACTCCAGATCAACACAATGATAACGGATTAAGATCCTGGATCTACCAGCAATGCTGCCTTAGCACACAGGAGGTGGTGGGAAAGCTGGCCAAGGTGTGCAGTTATCATCAATAGACCCTGCATCAGTGGCTCTACTTCTCATTGCAATTGGATCCCCATCAAGTGGAGCCTCTGGGTATCACTGCAATATAAATAAATATTTAGGTGAGAAACTGATGGTTTTGAAGTCCACTGTTTCCCTTGCAAGCTATGTGCTAAGGCACTTCCCTTGGGATCTGTTCCTGTCTGAACACCAATTTACTCACCAAGTTCCAACTGTTCCACATGATTATCAGTACTTTTTTTTTAAAAAAAACATATTGGCACTAACAAACTGTGAAACCTACAAAATGAAAATAATCTCCTTATGTCTTAAAGCGTGGGGGGTGGGGGAACAACTCATTTCACCAGGCGCTGATCTGATTACTCTGTGAATAAAGCTAATCAGTGTAATTACACTGTTTAGAAGCGCATGCTATGGCCCCACAGATGAACAAAAAATACTTCTGTAGGTGCCAGCTGCATTCCAGATTTGCTAAACTAGAATTTTCTGTCTTTTTTCTTTATTATATTGGTTTCAAATTATTCTTTCAAGTTCCAATCACGTGCAAAGAATTGGAGGAAGTTTCCTACCTTTCCAGCCAGAGCATTTAGTGAAAAAGCTAATAATTTTTCAAGATGAAGCACAGTAATTTCACACATTGTGATGCTACGTCAGGAAAGGGCTGAATTTAGAAATCTCAAGTCCCACTCAATTACCCTGAGAAGCATATCAGCATTTTACTATACTGCTACAACGTGGACATTACCTCCACCATCATCTCTGTATTTCAGCATTAATATGTAAGTTTGCCAAAGGATCCTAACTACAGAAACAGCACTCAGGCTTAGTAAAAAAAAAGCAGCCCCTTAGGTGTCCAACATTCTTAACTAATTGACACGAAATAGGTGAGGATGCTGTACTGCCCATTCTATGAAGAGCATTTCGAGAGAGAAGTGGAGGAGTCAATGTGATAGCCTTCCCTTTCACATCCAGCAGCAGGCAGAATTTAATCTTATACTTCCCAGAACTTGTTTATGATCTGGGAATTCCAGCATTGTCTTTATCCCGTTAATCCAGCTCCGAGTTGAAATATCAATGACATTTTCTCACATATTGGTTTTCAACTCGGAGCTGCTGAACCTCTTGGAGGATTCTGGCTGGGTGTGCTGCCCTCAACAAATGCATTTGATGCTCATGTATAGCCTCTTGGCTGCTTGTTTGCACAGCCATCTGTCAGGATGGCATACTGCCTGCTTACTAGGTGGTGTGCCAGTTTTACTAGTGCAGAGATGCCAAGAATAGGTGGTTTTAAATACACAGCCAGCACCTCTCTTCTTACCACCACTCCTCCACTATCTCAGTGGAGGCAGAAATAGCCACTCAGGAGGCTGTAAGTCCACCCCGAGTCCTCACTGAGATCATTAACAAAGCTTTAAAACAACAAAAGTACCAGGAGATGAAGAACTACAAAATAACCCACTCATCAATAGCCTGGAAACATAGCAGCTGAAAATCTGCAGAGAAACCCATATGCATGAAGTGCTATAAACCCTGGAGTGAACCCTCTCATTTGAAAAATGAAAATGCCTCAATGCTATTAAAGATGTAAAGAAAATTAAAGCCACTCCAGCTCTGACACAGCACCCGTATAGAAAGAGGTTTAACGCATTCAATTTACACAGTTGAAATTAATTTGTTACAACTTGCATTGTTTTCTGTTTTCTTATCTCTTCAATTTAAAGCTTGCCTCCATCGTGATGTTTTACTGCTAGAATGTGATTAATAGAGATGTGAACATGACTCACTCCACAGTAGCTTCATTTCTGTACAAGCTAAGACCTAGCATTCGTTCTCCAGGGTCTTAACGTCTGAGCCCAAAGGCTTTACCTGCTTCCCTCATCCTGATACAAAGCAATGAATGTCTGCCTGCAAGACTGAGGACATGAGCCTACATCATGAGTAAGGAGCCTCTTGGCCAGGAACATGGCAGCACACAGTCCCAGGACTCTCCCAGTAGCAGGAGCCAATTCCACCCAGCAGCAAAGTGGAGGAGTTCCCATGGGATGGGGAAGGGCCTTGCAAGTCACTTTGTGCTCGTGTTTAAGAAATCAGCATGAAAAAGAGCAGGCTTTAGGAGGGGTAGTGAGAAGGTTTGCCCTCATACCAAGTTCCATGCCAGTGCTCTAGCTGCAGCAACAAGGCACAGAGCTGTATTTGCTGCCCTCCTGCCTCACCTCAGAGCCATCTGACGGGCTCCACACTGCTGGCACAGGCAGAGCATGTATTAAAAATTAGCCTCAAGGCTAAAAGCAACAGCACAGGACAGATCAATCACACAACATTAAAAAACAACGTTGATGGGGTTCCAGCACACACACGTGGGGTTCTGAGGAGGAGGTGAGATCCAGCCTGTGCACATAAACACAACTGACCTTTTTTGGCAGAGAAGGGACTTTTGTAAACAAGTGATTTTCTCCTGTTCTGAGGCATGCAAAGGTGCCAATTTTGAAACACATCTGAGCACTGAGTACAAAACAAATGCTTTCCAGCCCTGAGTTAGGAGTTCTATTTGGATAAAGTCCATTTGAAGGAAACAAAAAAACAACACAACACCTCATTCTTACTCTTTCAGACCCCAAAAG